>NW_024040040.1:13731344-14169499 GCF_014851395.1 Micropterus salmoides
CATGTTTGGACCCCGTGACATAAAACTAGAGAATAAGTTGTATCAGTGTGCCTCAGTGACAGGTTGCAGGTGTGTCACACTGACTTTTAAGGTACAAAGCAGCAGTATGGAGCAGTGTTAGTCCTTGCGGGGCCTGACTGCGCAGCAGGACCCCAAGGCTACGTTCTAGGCAAAGACTTCACTGCTTGTTGCTCAACACAGACATGTCAGCCTTTGCTGAAGTCACACACACATCTCAGTGTGTTAGGTATGTGTGTAGGTGGATATTGAAATGTGCACGTTGTTGTGCATGCATCTACATTATGAAAGCAGGTGTGGGCTTTAGAGTGGATGTTTCTGTGGACACTTTAATCCTTGTGTTTTTAGTGTGAAATGTAAGCACCACTTTAAATTGGTAATTGACAGGTTCTTTGTTTTCTGCAACATTTTTCTGGTTTTAAGGATGTTCCTGCACCACGTTTCCCACAAATCACTTGTCTATCCAACATTGAATAAGTATTGTTTTATAGTAAGTATTTTCCCCCCACTGTAAATTACCATTCTAAGGTTCTATTTTAACAATGTTGAACTTGTAATGTCCTCTAGTGACAACCAGCGGTGCTTCTTTTGATTCCCTTGTGAAAAAGAAGCACAGAGTTGTTGTATTCTCAACGCCACGGAAAAGAACTTCAAATAAAATGGAGCAAAAAGCTGATTGTCATGGTCACCAATTTCCCAATTCTTCAAATACATAACAAGCTACTTGCAACGAAACACATTGCTAGGGAAATTAACTGAAACTTCGTTATGTGCCTGTATAGTGGCAACAGGGAAAAATAACTGCCCAATCTGGGCTGAGGATGTAAATTATAAGAGGCAAATTATGAGGCATCATCTGCCGTTGCTGTGGAAAAGAAGCTGGTCAGAGATGCTAGTCAGGGCTGTATAAAATGCGGAACGCTTTGTTGTTGAAATTGGGAACAAAACACCACACAACAGCGGCTGAACACATCTAATATACAACCAAAATCCGTAAGTGAATGTATGTATTATCAGATCTCTTCAAAGAGTAATCTTTAGCTTAACTCAACAGACTTTTAAGCTCCGTAATTGGATGTTTCTTACTGAAATGCACCATGGGAGTTGTACTTGACTTCTCTCCTGAAGTTTTTATGAGCACAGACTTTTTAAAAAAACTTTTTATCAAAGAACAAGCAAAGAATAGATATTTTATAACACTTGATTTTTTTTAATGCTTACTCAGCTTATTCAGAGTTTTATGTCCACCCAAGCCTTTGAATTGCTCCAGCTGTCATCACCTTTGCAGAAAATGTTGCTTCTGAAACCTTTACACCCGGAAGAACTCCTCCCACACCGCTACTTGCTACTAGAGCGAGATGAAAAGTAGCAAATCAGAAAATGAAAACGTGACTTTATTGCTTGATCTTGGATGGACAAATCTTACAGCTGTGAAGGGCATTGCCATCGTCCCGTCCTGTTTGGCTGTTGGGCTGTTTGTCAAATATGTGCACCAGCTTGAATCAGTGGCAATCAGGCAGACGTGATGCGAACGGATCTGTGGGAGCATCTGCTAGCACAGCGGGCAGCGATATGTGATAAACGCTGATTTCACCCTCCATTGGATCGAGCTGGCGATGATAGCCACCTCTCCCCCGCTCATCCATCCTATTAAACCCTCATTATTCATTTACCTCCAGCCTCAACCGCCTGACATGCATGGAATGAGCCCAACAAACACACACACACACTCGAGCAAAAGTGAATTGTGCTCATATTTTGCCTCCTATTTCATCTAAGGCGGTCAAGGACACACACCGCTATCTCATACTGGCAGTTTTTATTTATTTAAAAAATAATTTGGACCAAAATACGCAATTTTGTTGTATACACACACACAGGCCCACGCACTCAGACACACACAGTTTCTCTGTGTATAGTACAGCAGTGTGCTGGCAAGGAGCTTAATTCTATCAGGCTGCGAGCTGGACAGCCGTAATTACATTTGTGACACAAATCCTGCCTCTCAAATTGAGCGTTTTATTCCTGAGCGCTCCCCCCTCTCTATTTATAACCCCTTATTCCCCATAAATCCCACTTCCTCACAGAAAGTCAATTTAGGACTTAAAAGGCAGCAACGCTCCGCTTACTTTTCCCCCTCCTTCGACTCTATCGCCGCTTCAGTTTCACTTCCTCTTTTCCCCCGCTCTACTTTGGAGTTTTGAAGCCTCTGAAATGACAAAAAAAAAAAAAAAGCATCTTAAGCAGTCAGTGCCATGATGCAGGAAAGTCATCCCTACAAGAAAGTTTCAGAAAGGAAAAAAAAAAGACGCTGCTTGCAACCTGCCTGTAACTTCTTTGAAGAGTGCTTGTCACTCTTTCATTGTGATACAAAACTGGGATGGGTTGGTGTGCAGATTTGTTTCCCCTTCACCACTCTCGGTCACCTGTCCTTCAATTTCTCACACAGCGTGTAGGGAAAGTACCACTTTGGCATGACATTTACTCTCTTTTCTCCTTTGTCTCATTTTTTCCTCCATTTTTCAGCTCTACTTTTCCTCAAATCTTCCCTTCTCCCAGTGCCACCTCCCCTGCTCGCCGATCCACTGCTGAATCAGCTGTGGCCTTCATCGCTTTCCTGCTTCTCCGTCTCCCCTTTCTTCCTCTCTCGAGTTGGAGGCCATACCTGAGTACAGTATGATGGCAGTTCATTTATTCCCCTTTTGCTTTTGCTTATGCATGAGCTTGTCAGTTCCCATAGTGCTGCTCCTCACCTTTCCCTGTCCTACCCCACCTCATTCATCGTTTCTTTCCCCCCTCCTTTATGTTTCTCCTATAGGACTCCAACTTTTGTCAACCCTATTTTACCCCTCTCTCCTGTGCTCCTGTCTAACTCTCTCTCTCTACATTTCATCTTAATAAAGTAGCTTTCTATTTCTGGCTTTTAACCTTTTATGAGCTTCATTCCAATAGGCTATATCTATTAGGGAGTTTGAGCCGATGCTGATTGCTCGGATTAAAATTTGGTCAATGATCAATTTCTGTATATTATTATACATTTAAAAATATATTCATTTAACCATTTATTCCATGTAACCATTAAAAGTCCATAATGCTGGTCTGTATCCACATCTTTAGATTGTTTTCTTTAATCTTTTCTTTAAGCATATTTTTAACCCCATGCCAATCTTTGTGGGGGTTTTTCTTACAGTGCTAATTGATAGTTTCAGTGCTTTCCCCCCATCTGTTTATTGATTTAAAGGCATAATAAGCAGTAACAAGATAAAGGATTTTATTTGAAATTCAGCCGCCGATACAGTCAAAGACCAAACAAAACACAAGACACACAATTGTCTTTATCAGTATGGTGGCATACAGTCCTGTTTCAGCGTTGAAAAGTTGAAATTGTTTTTGACCCGTAAGCCATGGTAAGTAGGTGCCTAGCAGGCGAAGTCAGAAAAGCAGTAAAATTTCATTCCTAAGTTGTGCTGGAAGAGTGGCAAATACTGTAATGAGAGCATTGATAGTGTTTAGAAAATAGTTTTCAAGGGATGGGTTTAAATTAAACATGTGTGAAAGATTTCTCAAAGTGATTGGCATGTTACAATTTGGGGAAATGCTGCCATAAATTTTGGACATCTTTCATCCTTGGGCCAGTCGACGCATTGCACAACTTTATACTGGATAAGGCCCAATCTGGCACAAATGGACCAAGTATGGACTCATTCCAGTGCACCCACATAACTCATCTGAAATGGCTCGTCCCAGCTTCTGCAGATCTTATAAAAACTGATCTTAACCTCTGTTCAATCTCAGAAGGCATTAAGAGTTAAGACTAAACAAAGTTTAGTGCAGAAACCCTTTAAAGAAGGAAATATTATGGCAGGAGATGAGTACCGGTTTAATGTTTTGCAAGCGGTAGGGTACATTTTACTAAAAGCTTATGATCTCAAAACCCAGAGTCACTTTAACACTTTAAAATCTTTCTGGCTCATTTTATCAGTGGCAGTATATCTCATTTTGGAGCAAAATTCTCTCCTCCTCCATCAAGCTTTATTTTCCCTGCCCTCCCTCTCATCCTCTGTTCCACCTCATCGCTCACAGGCCCGCCCACTCTCTTATGTCTCTTTTGATTTCTCAGAACCTTCAGCTGGTGGAGTGCTGGGCCCAACCCTGGGCCTCTGGAAGTCCAGCTCCCTGGAGAGTCTCCAGACGGCTGTGTCAGAGGCCGAGCAGCGTCGCATACAAGCCCAGGTCCCCTTTCACCGCCCGCGGACGCACATGGTCCGGGGTCGGGGATGCAATGAGAGTTTCCGCAATGCCATCGACAAATCCTATGATGGACCTTCTGAAGATGGTAAGACTTTGACATTAGCATTTTTAAAACGTGGGTTCAGACTTTCCCGTATCTAAAGAGATGTAAAATTGTCAGCTGTAGAACTTTAAAGAATGTCACTGTTGCTATAATATAGGATTCATATAATATTGGACAATGCATCCATTTTAAATTACACTGCCAATGCACATCCCTTAGGCTTTATAAAACACTGGCACTCAAGAAGAGCCTGAGGCCTGCCAAGGGACAGTGCTTAGCCTAAGTACCTTAATGAAATGCTACATGATTTTATCCACTCAGCAATTTAGGGAGAGCAACTTTATATCTTACAGCAGCATATTTTTTAATGCTCTACCTTGTGAACCCACAGCCATGTTGGATGTTGAATGTGTGTGTGTCTGTGATTACTGACGAAAATGATCCTCCATGTGAGCGGAAATGAGTTCACGCAGAATGTTGACTTATGATGATTAGAAAAATCTGGAGTGTGAACAATAACCTGTCTAGAGTTTTGTTAGGTGAGAGGTAAGACTATGTCAGTGTTTAGTGACAATAATACTGTTAAATTTAGCGTAGTTCTGCGTTTTAAGCGAATACTATATCTGTGTTCTAATAACTGAAATCAAACATACCTATTTAGGCTTTCTCTTGCATTGGCCTTTGCATGTAGGTAAAAATTCAACATAGGCAAGTGGATTTGACTGCCAGTAGAACTGATGCAGGTGTCGAGACTTGCCTCTGGCCACCCCCCTGCACTGGGGAAAAAGGCTGCCTAATGGAAAACTAACCAGCTTACTGAACAGATGTCTCAACAGCACAGTGGCATGTACATGCATACTGAATGAAATGATAAATGTAATACATGTCGTTCATTTATGAGTATGTATTCTAGCTGTGCATCCACTGCGAGCTCTGCCATCACACCCTTGTGTCTTACCACATGAACTGTTCATCCTCCTCAGAAGGGGATCTGTCAGAGGAGAGCTCCGGTCATGAAACACCCGCAAGCAACTCCTCTCGCCATGGTTTGGACGCAGAGGATGGGAAGAAGAAGAAGAAAACCAAAGCAAAGAAGAAAGAGAAGAAGACCAAAGGGAAGAAGAAAACAGATGATTCTGTGGAGGATCTGGAGAAGAAGACCAAAAAGAAAGGATTTGGCCTTTTAAGGTAGGAGACCTGAATGTCCTTGATACTTTAACCTCCCTAAAGGTCACCTGTCGTGTGTCAGCAATATCACACATTTAGGTTTTTACTCCAAAAAACATTTTGCCGTTTGTGAGTTTTCTTTAGTTTAAACTTTTGTGCATCAAGGTGACTCTTTGTGATTGGTTAGTCGATGATAAATTAAGCAAAGCAGCTCCAAAGACTGCCGTGCCAGTACCTTGATTCTCTAAACTGAAAAGGTCACCCGCTTAACAAGAAAAATGTGACCTAAAGCAGAGCAGGGAATGAGGCTTATGTTTCATCACTACTCCCAAGCCCCAAGGTCTTTCTGGAAAATCAACAAAAACTGTGATTACTTTTGCTTTTGTATTCTGAACTGAGACTTTCAGAGGAGAATTGGTACTATTGGTTATTTTACTATCATGGTGTTTTAAGATTGGTCAGATTCAGGTTGGGTCAGCTGGTTTTAGAACTCACATTTTTCTAGCGGTGAATGAAACCAAATATCAGATGCATCCCTCCTGTAAACAGAATTTAGGTTTTATGTAGAAAACTGATGGGCAACAGCCTCACCTTGCCCTCCTTTCCCCTGGTTACATTTCAGCAAATTACCCACCGAGCACAGTTTATGGGATGTTGGATTATTGGATATTGGATATGAACACAACCTTCTCTGTAATGGAGTATATCCATTATCTCTCAATCCAAGTCTAAGTCCCACGGACACTGTACCGACCAAAACCGCTTGTCACCCCTTTATCAACATGTCCCCATCGTGATTGTGGTGGTCCAATCCTCCACCGGCAATCCTTATCTATTGGCATTGACACGATGTGGTTAGTGTATCACTGCACTTCCAACACTTGAGATTCAATTAGGCTGTGGAGAGAGATAGCGCAGGCTGAGCGTTGGCCTACAGATGGCAGATAAGAATCCAATCGGCCACAGTGTCAAGGGCAGTAATGGAAGACATGTTCACATGGTGTGGCTGGTAGTGCAGAGTAGGGCAGGGACAAGAAGGGCGAAATGAAGGACACATACTGTAGAGTTACATCCAGGAGCACATGTGCCAGAAAGGTAAGTGTGTAAACTCCAGTTCACCTGGTGCTTGTTTTCCAACCCATAAAATGTACTCGTCTTGTGACTAGTTCCATTTATTACACACATCAAGCTTCTGCTGTTTCTCTGCAGCAGAAACAGGCAAATATGTAGGAGCTGACACTGCTAGCTGTGTGACAGATTGTGTTTATATGTTTGCAAGGAAATCTCTGCATCTGTACTCCACAAGCACACAGTACCATTTCCTGTTTTTTTTTTTCATTTCTCTGTTTATATGTTAGAGCTGGGATTTATTCTCCTCTCCCTCTCTATGAGGGTCGTGCCTGCTCTGATTGATTGCGAAAGCGTTACTTACTTGTACAATGATCAAAGAAACTTAATTTAACAGTTGTCTTTGTTAGGCCTGCTCTCAAAAGATTGATGAGGAGCTGCTAATTTGAGTATCAGGTGGGGTTTTTTCCAGGGTTATTGTACACAGCATGACAGCACAGTGTGCTACACAGAATTTATTTATTTATTTATAAACATTTTTTGTCTGTAAATGACCTCACCGTAAACCTATCTATGCACTATTTGACACAAATGTGAATGCTGGCACACCTATGCATGTAGTTACACACACACACCCCTTCTCCACTTTCTCATTGCAAATTCAATGCCTTTTGAATTGGCAACAATAGCCAGAAACACTCAAAACCAGCCCACCATTCATTCCAAGCACAGACGCTGAGTGCTTCTCTAACTCAACAATAGAACCGAGCCTTGTAAAAAGCTTCCAGATTGTTGCACCACACTCTAGCCTTTCTCTCCCTGGCCTTTATCTGGCTGCCTTGATCGTTATTGAACTTGAAATATGACTTAATTAGCTGGAGTATTGCACGGTTCAATCTAATTGCAGCTCTCAAATGTTATTTTACTCCAATGGCAACATTAGGAAAAGGGCAAATTATAAACATATGACCTCAATTTAACTCTGCAATGATAGTGTGCGCAACAGAAGCTAGCACAACAAATATTGGAATTGGGCCCTGTCCTTTCAGCGGCCATAAATATTTAGTTTAGCTGTGCCAGTATTTGAAGAACAAGTTGTTTTTGGCGGCAGTACGTTGCAAACAGCTGGGTATAAGGTGACCTCTGGAGATCACATATTTGTTGTGGGAACATTAGTTTTTTTGCTCAATCCATTTGTGATCCTCTTTATATGAAGAGCATCATTTCCTAGCTCTACATACAGTATATCCTACCACAGCACAACTGGTGTGATTTTTTTTAAAGCAATGTGGAGATTGTTTCGTTGTGTTACATTATTCCCCCTGATGGTATAATGGAAGTTTAAGGTCAAAAATTAGGGATAGGTGATGTAGGAGGGATGGATGTATGTGAATAAAAGATCAAAGTTCCTGACACCCATACTATTTATTAATTTATCAAACTTGCTACACTTGCTACAATCAGGGTGCTATGATTTATGCTCTGGTTGTAATTCAGATGTGACTTGAAGTAGGGCTGGGCAATTGTTAGATATTATCCTCTATACACTTTTAGTGCAATTGCACCATGATGATATGATTATGTTGTGTTATTGTTTTACTAAATTAAGCAATGATCCCAAGCAACCTGCAATTTACATCTAACAAAATGAAGTAGTTAGGCTTTTGTTGTTTGCATGAAAAGAGTTTGTTCTGGTGTAATTCCTAATAGTGAACACATTGTGATGTGGAAAAATGCTTGCATTAATATTCTGATAAAACTTGTGAAAGTGCTTTAAGTCCTTGAAATGAAATGACAATCAGGTAAACTCTCTCTGCTGATGAAGATCATGTGATGATTGAAATTACCAGAGCAGAAATTACCAGAACAGCTATCAGTTATACCTTGTGGGAATGGTGTTTTCCCAATTGTGATACTAATTCACACACAAATGTTTTTGTGGCTTGTGGAAATAAGACCATCATCAAATTATACACAGTGTTACTTATGGCTTACAAGTGCTGCATCTTTTGATTTAAGATGTGACTAGTGTCTGAGCGTCCATGTTTTAATTGTGGGCAAGTGATCAGTTGTGTAGAATTTGTTGGTTGTTGGATATTTCATTTTAGGAATTATGTTTTTAGTGAATTAATCAGGATTTGGTTGGGCTGTGCTGTTCTCTCACTCTGCATGTGTTCCTGTTGCTCTGGAGTCAGATGGCCTGAGATTGTGGCTTTTCCTCTTTTTCATCACCAAGCTCTCAAAGCCCCATTCGCATCTCGTCCCCCTGTTTGCTAAATAAGCCAAGACAAATGGCAGTGCCCTTCAGACTTTCCTCAGTAGAGGTTGACTGCTTGTCTTGTCGGTATTCAGCAGACAGCAGTCAAGTCTTTGCCTGGAACGTAGCCTCGGGGCCGCGCCACTGACAGACCGCAGAAAGACTAACACTTGAGCTCAGGCTGCTCTGCTGTTTTCTCTCAGTACCGCTGCCACATCCGCATACTCCTTTAGAACAAAGAGGATAACCTGGTCAGGGGTTTCAGATGTCTTTATCAAACAAGGACATTTACATTAAACTCTGTGATTTTAGTTAAACCTTTGCCAACAATATTATTTAATCTAAAAAGTAAAGGCTAGGGTTTCCTGTGCTCTATACCACAAAGTGATATTTTTACAAGTTTCTCATCCTTGAGAAGTTGATCGTGGCAGCTTATGCTTGAGCTGTTTTTGTGTGAGGATTAGACATATTATGGTTTGATCCAACATGACTTAATCAGGAGGTCAGGGTTTGAAGGATATAGCTTGTGACTAACATCCTCTGATTGTGTCACCAAGTAAGTATCACTCCCGAGTGACATTCGACATGCCTTTGAACAGTGAAGTAGCGCGTGTGTCGACGTTGTTTATTCTGCTTGCAGATGCACGTGACTCTGGCTTGAGTGTGTGCCACCAATCACTGGGTGTGTCATCACTCAACTGCCCCACCAGCCCTGCTGGGCACTGACACATCCCGTCTGTCCCTGCGTGCCGTCAGTCACTCAGTCAGGATCAATGTTTAGCTGTCGTTATCAGCACGCGTCCCACTGTGACAGTGCACCGACACCCCAGCACCACCAAATTAAGGGACATGAAAGCCGGCGTTTTGATCCGCTGTTTACAAATCCACATACAACACGATATATCCTCTCCCCCACTTCTCTGTTTGCAGCGCTGAAGAAATCCGACAAGGAAGCAAGCCAATTAGTGCCGTCCGTTCCGCTCTTATCCTATCGCAGAGCAGCAGGATGTTCAGGGTTGAAAGGTAGTCACTAGTGGGCTGTACTCCACAGAACCAAGCCTTGTTGTCAAACTGGATGGGCCCACTGCAAGATCATTTCTGATGGATTACTGCTGTTATTGAGCACTCCGCCTCCTCATTTGATGTCCATGAGCCATTGCTCCCTTCCTACTTCCTTCCATCTTTACTTCTTTTCTTCTCGACCTCAATTGTCCTTCTGCTGTCCTTCTTGTCATCTCTCCACTCTGGCCTCTATATTCTATACTGTTTTTTTCATAATCCGTCTCCATTTCCTTGAATGAGCTATTGATTAAACCAGGCTACGTTAGGGAAAATGAGCCCTTATGTACTGCTTCAACTCACACAAGTTCATGATTTTCTACAATTAAGTGTACAAAGTGTGTTTTGTCTTTGTGAGGTCTGTATCGTTGGTTCTGTTGGCAAAATGGAGTACCTTGTGACTTTAAACACATGACACCCGGAATAACATAAAGAAAGGAAAGGAAGGATGGAAGGAAGGATCAACTACTATTTGAATGGGCCCCAGTTGTCAAAAGTGTTGGTAGGCATACCCAAATCCCTCTGACATGTTTGTGTGGGTGTCTTAACGGTGACTCTAAGCTGTGATGGGGGTAAATTGGAGGTGCATTACTTAATCCCACCGTTGGTTAATGCACTGAAGGTGGATTTCTTTGATCCACCATCTCATCTGGTATTTAAGGGCTGTTAGCTGCACTGATATGGAGTGCAGTCTTCCTGAGAGTATTTATTAATGCTAGTATCCTCATTTTTAAAATATGCATAAGCCCATTCATTTTGCACACAGGACAAACCTATCTCTTGTGGATAAGTATTATCGCTCTGTCTCTCACTCTATTCATCTCTTTATCTTTCCATTAATAATATATGTGAAACCACAAAACACTTTCTTTGCAACACTTGAGATGTATGGAACACACCGCCATGGCTTACTAATCTGGGGAATGTAAAGCCTTTCAGACTTTATTTATTTACTTGTGTATGTTGTATATATTGGCCAGAGGTTGGAGTGATTGAAATGGAGACAGCAGTCCTGCAAACCCCACTGAGGGTTCACTTCTCTTATCTGCTGCTGGTTTTAACCTGCAGTTAGAGGAACCTAGTGTTTGTGTATGCCTGTGTGTGATATACATTGAAAACACAGTGTGAATCAGTGTCTGCATACTGTATGTTGTTTGTGTTTGTATGTTAGTCACTTCCCGTTATTTGAACCCTTTATGGCTCTCAAGCTTATCTTCCATTACAGTTCCTAATGCAGTTTTTCCCCAGTTACCCCTAAAATGTGCAGTAACATTAAAATGCTGTTAACAAGAAACAGTCAATCACCCTTCACAGAAAAAAAAATTAGTCTTAAAATGACAGCTATTTCTTTTTTTCTTTTCATAATTCGGATTTGTGCACAATTTGCTCCCTGCAAGACTCCTGCCGCACTAAATATAAAAAGCTGCCAAGTGTTTTTCCAGTCGTTGAAAATGAGCTTTCGCGCTGCAGACGCAGCTTCCTGTACCCGCTATTGAGGCACAATTCTAATTTACAACTTTGCCATGGAGGCAAACAGACATGGGCGCTATCACCGTCGGCAGCCGCCGGAAAAACAAATTAACTTTTTTCCTCCAATTCCACCCTCCATCCAGCGCGATGGGCAGCTTTCCTGAAATGATGTGCGGGTTTATTGGTGTTGATGTGAGCTGTCACTCAAATATCAGAGGGATGGGAAATTGACAGTGGAGATGATTAGGAAATCCTCATGCATATATATCAGCTGATAAAGGGGCAGTCACAACAGGCCTCACGCCTTTTCTCCCCGCCCCTCGCTCTCTCTCTCTCCCCCTCTGTTTCTGTCGCTCTCACTCTCGTTGTAGTTCACACCTTTCCCTTGAAATTCCCCCTTCTCTTCTCACACGAAAGGCTTTTATGTTTCTTGTCTTTCATGCTCTGGCTACACCTGCCTCCCTTCCTCTTCTTCAACCAGAGCGTTTGGCTCAGAGCTCTCTCTTATTTACAGCTCTGGGGTTCAGCGGGGAGGGGAGGGGTAAGGCAAGGATGCCGACTCACTCCTCTGCAGTATGACCGTGAAGCAGCTCCACCAGAGCAGTTGAAGAATTAATTACTTTATTCATAGGCTTCTAAACACCTTGTTGTTTACCTCTTACTTCCCAGGAAGTTTTGGAGTTACAAGGTCTATACTTTTGAATTATACACTTTGTTGTCTAACTTCTTTAGTCATCCAGATTATCAATTATATATCAGTTTTTTATTTTGCTCAGTGTTTAATACTGATTTACATCCTCTGGAAGGAGCAATCTGCAAAAAGTTAATCACTCGGTAATGTTCTCTAGAGTTTTGCCAGTGATCATTTCACCAGATTCACATATTTCAAACGGCAGAGATCTCATTTAGGAATGAAACTTTTAATTTTTATTTCTACCCATAACGTCTGTGACTCATCCAGCTGGGGAACATGATATCCACATTTGTATAATGAATTATTGCCCATAAGGTAATTATCAAATGAGACAGTGAGCTGAACTTCCATTTGTGTTGATCAGTTTCACGATCCATCAATTCCTATCGAGTTATGACATTTGAATTGACCCTGAGGGACGGACGGTTTGAAGCGCAGACACATTCGTATCGTCCAGACAGCTCAGTGGCATATCGGCAGCCGACTACCCATCACTCACCAGCCAATTAAAGGTATTCATGGCCACAGGAAACAGTCACGACCAATTAGCATTTGATCTTATGCACACACATACACTCAAAGCACGGGGCGCCAGGAAGCGATTACACCTCCAATAGCGGTTATGTCCTGTCCAGTCATCTTCATGCCATGAGTGATGGATGGATTTCCTCTGTCATTTAAGGTCTGCTAATGTCATACACATGCGAGAACACACACACACCCCCTGTCTCCCTCTCAACTTGTGTATTTCCTTGCCCCCTTCACGCATCTCCCACTAAAACACACACAGAGCGTGACCTCCACTTTCCAGACGGAGAAGGTTAAGTGTTTCTTGTCTGAGGATGTGTGGAGGGCCGGAGGAGCCAAGAGTCTAACCTTTCCCAGTCTGCCAATGGCTCTCATCTGAAGCCACAGTGACCTAGCCTTTTCCCTCGGCCTCCAGCTAGGAAAATGTGAAGAATTTTGAAAAAGCATATCAGAGTTCACAGATATTTTTAAGCAGTAAATATACCAACACTGTGCGGTTCAGAGTATCAATATTAAAACCTCTAATCTTGCAGGATCCTAAACTATCCAACATGAATTAAAATGCATGTATGCACATCAATTCACGCATTAATAAGCACTGAGCAATAAAGGAAAAAGACACAAAATGCTAATGAAGCCTGCAGTATGCCAAGCAGATTATTTTATTTTATTATCCGCAAACCTCATAGTGAACAGCTTTCACTGAAACTACGTTCTACTGAAGAAATAATACCTGTTTGATATGTACTTTCAGTGAACTGACCCTTTAAATAGGAAATAAACAGCTCCCAGGCCTTTTGGTAATGTGTTTTATACAACTTTTATACAGTTTTATACAAGTCATTTGTACGACAGTTTATTTAAGTGCATAACATTGAGGCTGTCCCTCAGTGTCATCAGAGTGTCTGAAACACTTCAAATGTGTAGGACAGAGGGTGGTGGAGTCTCTGTAGTTATCACCCAGTTACTGATGGTGCTATTGGACTGTATATACTTCATATACTCACACAGAGACAACGTACAAAACCCCCTTCCATAGTGGCAGGGTGTGAGAATGAGGCATGTAGCCCAGTGGTCTCGTTTAATATTAATGGCTTCCCTGACAGAAGTGAGAAGGGAAGAGAAGAGGAAAGACAAGACAAATTGCCAGGGGCGACAGATTTTGTGTGGAATTGCTAAAATATGCCACACATCAGAATGCAAACAATTAAAGGGAAGCCCATATTTCACCAGGCGGCCCCTGGACGCCGCGGTACTCGAGCAACTCACACTGTCAGATAAAGCTCTCCATTCGTTCGTTCTCTCCCTCCTTTTCTCCCATATTTTGCTTTCCTCCCTGCATCACTTCCTCTTCTCTTCCTTTTGTTCTTCCACTTTTCTCCCTTTTCACGTCTGTTTTTCTGTTTCCCTGTACCTTCTCACTTATTGCTTCCATTCCTTGATCTGAATCTTCCCCCCCTTCTCTTTATGATGCTTTTCCTCCCTCCCTCTTCCCTTTGTGTTCTTCCCTTCCCCCCTTAACTTTCCTGTTGTGTAACATGCAGCCCCACATTCTCTTTGTTTCACTTTCTTATTTACTTCTTTTCTTATTTACTTCTCTTCCCTCCATCACTCTCACTTTTGTGTGACTGAAGTATCGGTACTCGTGGGACTGGCCAGGTGTTGATTAAGAAAAACTTTCCATATCTGCTTTCTATTCCCCTCAGAGCAACCTGCTGTGCGTTCATACCTGTCTGTCTGCCTCCATCTAGCCTCATCCAGGTGTTAAATTAGTCATTTAAAAAGGAAATTAAAATGACCATTATACTGGCAGCTATGCTTCTTTGGCAAGGTGTTGTGAATTTTCTCAAGCAAACATCACTTTATCTAGTTAGAATTTGGTCAGCAAATAAATAAGTAATTATTTCTTTTGACTACACCATGTTCTCCATCCACCTCCTTGCTCTCTCACACTTGCTCCGTGTGTCTGAGGTAATTAGATATCAAAATAAGAACTAACGGATGAATCCCTGCTCGCATCTTCTCCCTTCATTATTAATGTGTTCTAAGTGAAGCTGTTTTAACTACCATCAGTATCTGGTACTTCTTTCTTAGCTGCAGTTTTGGAGTTAGGGCTTTCTGCAAAGAGGCCAGGATTGGCTGATGGTGCTGTCAGTCACAACAGGGGTTTCAGTGACCTAGCTCGACCTTCACGTTGGGTGACAGTGTACTTTGTAGCCTGATCCTCAGTTCCACCAGGAAACCACACCAATTTTAAAGAGCGCTTGTTGTCTATTTTTTGCCGTGAATGTTATTCGGTCTATTTCAAGCCTGAAATATTTTCCGACTAGTCTCACCGTGAAGCAGCGTCGCGTTGCCAGAACAGGAGAAGGAGGCGCCGCGTTACATCACAAATCTCTATAGTGTTAATATCTCTCTCTCTCTCTATCTCTCTCTATCTCTCTCTCTCTCTCTCTGTGTGTGTCTCCCGTTTCTCTCTCGGTCTTCTCTTTGGTTTGTTTCTCTTTTACCATCCCTCTATCTGTCTCACCTCTTTTCTCTCTGCAAACTCCGCCGAGATATGTGTGCTCCTCTCCAAATACATACAGAGCAATCTAATTACTGCGATAACATTTCTGCTTGGCTGATTAACTGTTCTCCCTGCGCCTCTGAATGCAGCAGCATTGCTTCTATATAGTCCTAAGCTCCTTATTCCTCCCCAGCCGAGCTGCACTTTCACAGGAGCGCTGGCTCACCCATCCATCTCTCTTGTTTTCTCTCACTTTTCTTTCTTTCTCTCTTTCTTCTCTGGCTGTTTTATTATTCTAAGTCTCTCGTTTATTCTCTAAGGCAGATAGGCTATTTAGCCTGCTCTCACTTTTTTCTGGCTTGCTCATTTAATTCCTCTTTCTTTTCTTACTTGTTCTGCCTTTCTCTTGCTTTCTTTTCTCATTCACCCGATCTGCTTCTTTTTACCTCTCTATTTTAACTCGCATTCATTCTCCAAGGCAAAAAGGATATTTGGCTAAATCGTCCACTTGCTGAGAGCTATTTGCCGCCTTCTTCCTTAGAACATATGAAGCCTGTTGCAAGAAATTGGTGTTCTGTGCAATACTCAGCATGTCAGGGGTTTAAGGCTCATGATGCTTTTTACCATTGCATAAATGTAATGAAGCAGCTGCAATGCAAATGTCGTTTTTTACGTAAAAGTATATCAACTGGACAGCAGATCAGGGCCTCTCCTCTTATTTCGTTTTCTATCTTCCTTGCTCAATTTCTCCTTTCCTCTTTTTTCAAGCTAGACAGGATGCTAATGCGGAGATGAGCCCTTCCTGCTCTGCGTGGAGCTTTAGCTTGTACGCGTGTGTGACTCACCTCAAACACTGTACGTCAAGGTGTTCACAGGTGTCATCAAGTCTGCAAGTGTTGTGAGCTCACACTCATAATGTGCACTCGCACATCAATGAAACCCTTGTCCTGAAAACATGACTTCCTCCACGCACACACACACCCACAGTGCTAGACAACGTTCTCACATCCCTCGTTGTGCCTGGCGATAACCAACCACACACTGACTCCCTGCTGCACCAGATAGGAAAGCTTATTAAGACTACACTCACTCAACTCACACTGCACACCGTCAGCACTGTTGTCACAATTGCAGAAAACAAAGCACCCGTAATGCTTGGAATGGAAACGAGGAGATGATTTCTTGAAAGATTTATGGGGAAAAGGCCGATGTGACGCTGTTCAGTCTGCAGTTTGTGGCTGCAGAAATTTGATGCAGTTTGTTAAAACAATTATGTGTAATAAATAGGTTTGTCTAATAGAGTGAGCTGTTTGCTCTCTCTGGCCTTCTCACTCCCTACCTCCCTGGAGGGCTAATTGCACAGGTCAGGTTGGTGACATCACCACACTGACTAGCTGTGATCTCCATGTTACATATAGAGCCTCATTAGAGCACGGCTAACGGCTAACTGAGCACACACACGTTGCCTCCCTCTCCTGCAGTAATGAGAATGACAGTAGCTGTAGTAATTAATATTAGTCAGTCCACTTTCTTACCAGCAGCTTGCTTTGCAGTGAGTTGGCTAGCTGCGTTTAATCAAATCAGGGTGTTGATTTTAAAGAGTAGTCATCGTCTATGACTGCTTGCAGAAGATTCAGGCAAATGGAAAGAGGAAGAAGAAGGAGGAGAATAGAGGCTCTTAAAGAAGTAGATGAACAAAAACATGTTTTTTTAGAAAATGGATGACAACAAAACTGAAAAATAGTATGGTGTTTGTGGCATTTCTCCTGTGAATTTTAATTATTCTTCAAAAAGGATCATTAAAAAATATGCATCTATATTACAAATATACTTTATGTATAGTGACAAATATAGTAGCAGGAACTCATTCCCAGAGTTGGGTGCAAACTGCAAACAGACCAACGTCATCTCCTCTCAGTATCCCGGTCCTGCAGAGGTGACGGCGGGGTGATGGCGGGAGTCAGCGGGCTAATGATGACAGCGACACACTAATAATGGTTCCCAGTAGCTCCTATGACAGTGGGGAGTGTATTAAATGGGACACCAGAGCAGTCTGACTCACCCGGACCACCTACTTTCCCCTTAATGAGAGTTTGATGGAGTGGTTGTGTAGGTAGATAATGCTAAGTTAATGAGATGTCCTATTCCACAAGACTGTTTGCACATCCCTACAGAGTTACTGTGTGTGTGTTGCCTGTGTTGATGTATATTGCTGTATACTTGAGTGTGTGTGTGGCTGCTTACCTGCGTTTGTGAGCAGTATATTGGTTCCTAGCTTTCTCTGTGTGTGTGTGTGTGTGTGTGTGTGTGTGTGTCTGAGTTACTTCAGTTTATAGAGCTGTTTATGAAGGTGTGTGTGTTTGTGCATTCATGTACCTCATCTTGTGCGTACAGTATAGTTCTGTCTTTTCATCTAGCAGCTGTCTAGCACTCAACAGGAAATTAACTGTCAGGTTTCTGAAAGAGTGACGGAGCAGAAACTGTCCTAAGGAAATAGAATTAATAAACGAAACAAAGAACAGAGACCAAGTAATAAAAACAATAAGCTGAGAGAGAGAAAAGGAAGGCAATGAGCCATCATTAACAAACAGTTGGCTCACCACACTTGGAAAATATGGGGGTTTTGGTGAAGAAGAAGGGATGAGATAATGGGCGAGCAGAGTATAACCACCTCCCTCATGGCAGGTACATGTCTCTAATTGGGATTCCCACCCCCATCTTGCGTCTTCCCCCCCTTATTTTCCCTTCCATCTCTTCTCAGACAATGCAGTGAGAAAAAGAGGCTTTCTTAATTAATGCAGATATAATGATGGGTCCAACTGTGGACCTCTGCCCCCTCAGAATGTTGATGTGTGTGTGGAGGTGGGGCTAGTCTACCAGCTCAGCCAGATAAACCTGGGATTTTGGATAATCATATATTTATGTGTAATATAATTATATGTCTATTGATGCATACTAAGATTCATAGTGCTTATGTTCCTTTTATACAATACTGATTTCTTATGGACATCACTGGGGTAATTTGCTATTCTGCTTTTGGCTCCGGCATAATGTGAGAGTACTTGCAAAATCAAAATAGTTCCAAGAAAAAAAAAATCTGCAGAAAAGAGACACTGCGGCAGTACACAATATTTCTTTGGCATGTGATCTATAGGAAGTGAGGTGGACAGACATTATAGCAACAAGGGTTTTAGTACCAGTGACATCACCTGAAGACAAAATAGTTTACTAGTAATAGTTCTACTCAGCCTGTGAAAACAATTGTATAATGCCTTTTTTGGCTTAGAGGCTTTGGCTTCAAGTCTGAGAAAATCACCCTGATGATGTGATCAGGGTGATTTTGGTTTAGGCTTAAAGGTCCCGCAAAGCTACGGCAGGTGTTTTCACTTATTCTGGCTGATTAGACCAGGTGAGTGGAGATACGTTAGGTCACCTAACTTCCTTTAAGAAAAATAAAGGCTTAATTTATCTATGCCTTAACAGTCTGATGCTGAGATGGAAGAGAACTACTAATTCCCTGAAGTACCCCTTTAAATGATGAGAACAGTTAAAGTTGCTAATAGTAAGTAATGGTCTGTACTTGTATAGCGCCTTTCTAGGCTTTCCGACCACTTGAAGCGCTTTTACACTACATCACATTCTCACACTGATGGCAGAGCCCCTTAGCCTCTGCCATCAGAAACAGAAATACACACTCCGATGGATATGCCATTGGGAGCAAATTGGGGCTCAGGATCTTGCCCAAGGATACTTCGACCTTCTGATAAGTGGACAACCGCTCTCCCTCCTGAGCTACAGCTGCCAGTCTTAAGTACCCCCCTCAAACACCTGCACACCCTGCAGGAGTTACTTAAGTTACTTCTGCTATGCTACACTGATAATTCCCACATATAAGTAAAGTGCACTGCACACCTGCAGCTTCACGTTGTCAGTTTATTTGACACACGTTAATTGACACCCGTAGGACACACTGGAAGCACCATACAGACTGAAGAAGCAGTCGCATGTATTGTAGCCAGATTGTACCTCTCCGGGGAGTGAATGTGATAAGATTTTCTGGAGTGAAGGGAAGGAAGACAGTGAGGTGACCTGGCACCACCATTGTGGTGTGTAGAAAACAATGTATGTAGGTGTACATACATCTACAGTGTTATGTAGGTGTTTTGTTGAGCGTCATACAGAAGTAGGGTCACCCTAACAGGTGCAACAGGAAAATGATAGAGATGCCATTCAAGCCACAGCCTGTACACAAAAGACAGTCTAATCAGACAGTGGTAGCTGAAAACATTTGTGTGTGTGTAGACCACGAATGTTTAGAAGCTTCAAGTAAATTAGTATTATTTAGTACTACTTGGTATTTAAAGTGCTTGCATGGGTCCATAGGACATGCAAACAAAGTTAATGACTAAAGAGACGATAATTTGATTGATCACCTCTCTGTGGCTTCTTCCCAGCAAAACATAACCAGTGTGAATATCTGCCTTTCTGTTGGCAACATTAGCCCACACAGGTGTAAGTGAAGTGAGTAGATTAGCTAAAAAAAACACTAATTGGTTTGCAGGATGGTGCCAAGCCAACGTGGCATCCCTGTCCAGGTTTCACTGCAGCTCTGATGCTGCGTCCTGCTTTTGGCCGGGCCAGCAGGTTCCTCATTCAGGCCACGTATCTGCCTGTAGCAGTAATGAGAAGTGCCTCGCTGTTAATGAGATAAACACAGACATTAGATTGGCTCAGCAGGAGCTCGGAGGAAAGGAGAGGGCGAGAGGAAAAAGAAGTAGGTTGGCGGGTGAGACGGAGGAGGCGAGAGAGATGGGCTGAGTGAGAAAGGAGACGAGAGAGGGTGGAGGGCATGGTGAGAAAGACTATGTGAAGGAGAGATAAAGGGATATGAAATATTTACGGGAAAAGGATTAGTTCATTTCTTGAAAGTGTGAAGTAGAGCTTCATTATAACTCAAACAGAGGTGACAAGTATATTTTGCCTGATGGTCTTAATAGCAAAATTGATAAGAAAAACATAAGACGCTGTGGATTAACAGCTATTTTATTGAACATAATGTTAAAATATTTATGCTCCATGTGCTTCGGGACAACTGTAGCCCGTTTTAATGTGCCCACACACTCTCTCTCACACACACACACACACACACACACACAGACATACTCACGCTGTGGATTGCCAGTACCTGCTGTGACATTATAACCATATCTATCATTATGCAGTCTTTTTCCAGGCAAAGCCACTAATGAACATGCAGGAGTAAGAATGAGTTTGTCTAGCAGTGGATGAGTGTGCCATGTGTGTCAACATTTGGAAATGTGATGCAAGGTGGAGTGTTTGCGGTGTTAGAGAGCCTCTTTCATCAACTTGTGCCAGCTCTGTTGTCTGTGGGAGGTTTATTGTTTCATCAGAAAAGACTCATAAGCGCATAACCTTACCCCCAAAATAAAAGTGCATCTGGCAGCCAGCAGAACTGTATTATCCACCTGAGGTTTTAAGATTATAAAGATCAACATGAAGTTGTAGGGATAATTCACACAATCTCAATTTACAGTTTATCTCATCGCAGAATAATTCCGGCGATCTAAAACTCACCTTGATGCATCTGTGCCCCCTTTTTCCAGGTTTGGTAAGAAGAAAGACAACAAGAGCAATGATGCTGCCAAAGCCTCCAAAGGCAAACTGGATGCCCTAAGTGAAGAGGAGCTGGACAGGATCCCTGACAACAGAGACGGGTATGAATCAGACATGTGTGGAATTTGTGTCTGTCTTGGTTTTTCACACTTTAGAGTGTCAAAAGAGAGAAGGGTTTACAACACCGGAAGGTGCTGAAGTTCACACAATCATAGAAGAGCATTTGTCAGTGTAGTAAAGTGCTATGATTGACACCTTACCTGACAAGTTGTGAGTCATCTTGATGCAGCAACATGCGCCCACCTGATCCTCCAAAACAACTGCTCAGATGAATGTGTAGCACAGCTGTCTATCATACCACCACTCATAGGAGGCTGAAGAGAGAAGCTCATCCTGAAGTGAACAATACATGTATGTGTATTGTCCCCATGTCTGACTGCTTCCTCCCCTCCTGGCTGACAGCTCACGTTCCGCTGAGATCCGCTCCCTCCCCGACGTGGAAGACGACGACAGTGACCCCAACTATGCCCGCATCAGCAACTTCCGCCAGCCACCCTCGCCCCAGTCGTTTATTAGTCGCACGCCTTCCCCTGCAGCGCTGACAGGGGGGCCTCACCCGCCTCAGCCATCCTCGGAGGAGGTAGATGGGCTCTACGCCAAGGTCAACAAATCCAGACCCCTGGCG
This sequence comes from Micropterus salmoides, assembly GCF_014851395.1. Classification (NCBI taxonomy): domain Eukaryota; kingdom Metazoa; phylum Chordata; class Actinopteri; order Centrarchiformes; family Centrarchidae; genus Micropterus; species Micropterus salmoides. Next base: position 13,752,728 of record NW_024040040.1, read on the forward strand.
GCTCAGCAGAACCAGCATCAAACCCAGGCAGACAGGTGAGAGGGAAGAGAGGGGCTTAAATGGCTTGATCATTTATGTTTCTCTATACTCATGATCTAACTTCTGCTGGCTATCTCTTGATTTTACCTCACAAGTATTGTAAAAAAAATATGTTTTTCAAATGCATGTGTAGCATTTGCATCTATAGTTCTGGGTGGATACACAAAGGTGTGTGTGTGTGTGTGTGTGTGTGTGTGTGTGTGTGTGTGTACGTGTACGTACACACAAGGTCACAGACCACGGCTTGACCAGCATGAGTGAGGGAGTATTTGCACATATCTACATTCATGCTCTGCCAATCCCAGAAAATGCATAAAACATGAGTGCATGCTTACACTGTAGTTACACACACACACACACACACATATACACATGCCCACACACGCCCACACACACTTAGACAGTAATGCCATGCATGATTTATGTAACTCGTCTGTTTTGCTTTGCAATTCATTTGACCTCTGTAAATCTTTAACATCTCCAAAAAACATGATGAGCATTTCTACTTGATAATTCCATTTTTCCATAAAAATTCATTGCATGAACTGGCAAGTATTCATCTACATGTGGTGTTATGTACAATAAGTTGGTCTGGGGTCAGTTTTAGTGCCACGTATAAAATATAGAGAAGTTTTAATGTTTTGCATGTTTTTCCTTCCTTTCATGAAAAGAAAAGAAGTCCCACCCCAGCTATAGGATATACTATTGTGCAAGTAGTATGTCCTCTCACTATGTCTTATTCTCTTACCGACACACTTACTGACACGCGCGCATACACACACACACATATACAGTGAGGAAAATAAGTATTTGAACGCCCTGCTATTTTGCAAGTTCTCTCACTTAGAAATCATGGAGGGGTCTGAAATTGTCATTGTAGGTGCATGTCCACTGTGAGAGACATAATCTTAAAAAAAAAAAATCCAGAAATCACAATGTATGATTTTTTAACTATTTATTTGTATGATACAGCTGCAAATAAGTATTTGAACACCTGAGAAAATCAATGTTAATATTTGGTACAGTAGCCTTTGTTTGCAATTACAGAGGTCAAACGTTTCCTGTAGTTTATCACCAGGTTTGCACACACTGCAGGAGGGATTTTGGCCCACTCCTCCACACAGATCTTCTCTAGATCAGTCAGGTTTCTGGGCTGTCGCTGAGAAACACGGCGTTTGAGCTCCCTCCAAAGATTCTCTATTGGGTTACGATGACAATTTCAGACCCCTCCATGATTTCTAAGTGGGAGAACTTGCAAAATAGCAGGGTGTTCAAATACTTATTTTCCTCACTGTATTTATACAGGGTCCAGGTGCAACAGAACACATCCCTGAAAGCCTCCGCTCTGCCCTCTCTTCAGTTTAATGTTGCTTGAATTTCAAGCCGCCACACTTCTCAGGCCACCAGCTGTATCCTTGTCTGTTCACACTTGGCACTATAATGGGTTTCAGGCGGATCCAATCACCATCTCGATACAGATATGACCGCAAAATGAATACGACTGGAATGACAAGCTGAGGTGTTCAAGGATGGTGACATATTTTTGTTGCGTTGGCTATGTACTCATCTTCTTTTTAGACATAGCAAGAATTTTACAAGATTTTACAAGACAAAAAGCTCAATAGTTAACTTGAATAAAGCCATAACTTATAATATTTATTGTAGTATGCCATATTTACTTCTTCTTCACTGCCGATGCTCTGCCAGGCCTGTACTGCCACATATGCTCAGTTTGACAGAGGTTTAAATTGAATATGCTGGAGTTTGGTTTTCTCATGTCTTTCAAATTGTTGTTTGTTTACATTAGGTCAAACTGATGCTGAATACATAAATATATGATTTAGGCATTGTGACCACACTGAACACAAGTGTAAATGCTTATATCTGCATACAACAACTACAACAGTCTGACAATCTATACAGTGTTGTGCATAAATGTGCTCAAACAGCGCAGATCATTGAAAATGCTCATGTTTTTGTGGTGAACTGAACGTGTCTATTTCTGAACGTGAACTCTTGCACCGTTGTGTTAAACTCAATATAAACTACAAAAAAAAAACCATGGGTGTATAAAACCAATGAAGGAAAACAAATCATGGTGGATAGGGACACTTCAGAAGGTTTTAACACAGTCTATAGTTGTAGAGCATTTGGACCCGCGCAAATGAGCGAAGGATGTGAAGTTTGGTTGTTTGAGCTGGGCAGAGATTGGATCGCAACTAGGTATCAGTGTGGACACTGAAGGACCATATTAATACCAGATGTAAATGTAATCAGTTAAATCATATCCAAATACCTGGTTACGAGATTCATTCTAAAGCCAGGTATAAACAGCCTCTCGGGGTAGCACTCCTCACATGAGGGCCCTATATATTCAGTACCTTTTTCCTTCCACTGCTAGTATTTTATGACCACTTTAAGGTTTTATAATGACAAAATGTCCTTGAGCATGAGTAAAGCTTATGTAGTGTCAGAGCCCCCCAATTCCAGTGTAAGAGAAGGGTTAATGCTTGCAGAATTACATTGCTTATCAGTGTTGTCATTCCTTCCTTATTATATATTATTACTGCTGAAGTTTTTGAAACCTCAGAGTTTAACTTGCAGCCAGTTTTGTATGTGAGAGAGAAAAGGGAGAAAATCTAGAGAGGATTGTAATGCAAATTTATCATTTCCCGTATGAAATAATACAGGCCACATTAAAACTTCCCTCAACTTAAACTCACTGACTGAAATTACTATTGACTTGCAAATCAAAACTAAGCCCCAGACACCCAATCTCATCCAGAAAACGAGAAGATACAGAGAGAGCGAGAAAGAGAGGTTGGACATGGAAAGGAGACAGATGGGGAATAGGAAGAAGTGACAGACGGAGGGACAGAGAGAAAAGAGAAAGCAGGAAAAGAGTGTAGCAAAAGAGGGAAAAAAGACAGAGCCAAAATGGCGAGAGAGAAAACGTTTTAGATAGGCAGAGTAAATCCGAAAGGGAAGAAGTGACATAGAGAATGCAGACAAAAGAGGAGGAGGGATAATTAGCCACAGTCTAGCAGCCTGACAGATCTGTTAGACCACTTTAACTCTCATCCACTAGTGGTGGGTACTTCATTACCAGCCTGTTTTCTCCCTTTCTCCCTCAGTTTCTCTCTGTCTCAGTGTCTCTCTCACTCGTCCATTCTCCCTCCCCCTGTTTTTTTTGCTCATAATGTATATTAGATAGACTTTAGCATTAGCATGATGGATGGCTTGTTTACTGTGGATGTGAAGCTTTTTATATAGTCTATGATGTGAAGGAGTCTCCTGAGACAAAGAAAGAAAATAAATGTCTGATAGTGTTGTGAGAGTATGGCAACACTGTGCATGTTGGTTTTTAGAAACTCAAATTATTAAACTGAAAGGTAGATTCATTATTCGTTTTCTTGTTTGCATACAGAGCTTTTATTTTGGTGTATATAAAGTGATAGGAAATAAGAGTGCGGCATCCAACAAAAGTCCCCAAATGGAGTTGAACTGGGGATGCTGCAATTGTGATGCACACACTTGACATCCTGATGTAAATAGTCACAAATTCACTACATGTATTAATACGCAGATGAAAATAGTCTCTAATTAATGTACTATTCACACCTGCTTGAGTAATGTTTGCTTAAAACAGTGCCCATATGTTAAAGGTGAAACTCTAATTTTGTGACCTGTTTTTGAACATTGACTAGGAACCAATGGGTTTGGTGCCCACAAGGGAAGGGTCATCCTTTAACCTTTTGTTTGAATTAAAGAAATAATTGTAGACTTGGGATCATTCCAGTTTATTACAACTTGTGTCTTATGTTCTTAGATTTTACCATCTTTTCTATTAGTTATAATAATATTATACTCACCAACTTAAATGCTGACATCTGGGATCGTGGCAACGTCGCTAAAGTGTGACGGGGCAAGAAACACCAGCATTCAGACGATCAGGCAGGTTTGCTACAAACTTAATTGAAAGAGGAAACGAATGTGAGCGGTAAAATTATTACACAATAAACAAGAATTCTCCTTTAAATACCGCAGCTGGCCATGTTGGATGACCTCCGATGTGTTCCGTGGTCACACCCACTCACATCATGCATCCACACTCACACAGGCGCCCTCATTGCTGGCTATTTCCATTCACGTTGCACCACCTGCGGCTTGGACGAGTGCACTCATTCACAAAGTCAGTACATCTGTTAAAACACACAAGGTTGGAACTCCCCCTGTGCCTTTCATTCACACAGACGCACACAGATATACACACGGTCAGAAATAGACGCAAACGCAGCCACCCACATGTAATATTTCTGCAAGGTGTAACCTAGCAACAATGTTGTGTGTGGTCCGGTAAGTTTTATACCACTGTGCAAAAATTATAGGTGTAAGCTAACTTACTGTGTGTGTTTGTGTGTGGGTATATGCAGTATAATGAAAGTTGCAAGTGCAAACAAGCCTACTTTTCACTTCTCAAATTTCAGAGTACCTTATTTTCCTACAAAGCTGCCCCTGGTAGCTGTAGCATGCTGAATTTTTATTGTTTCCAAGGGAACAACATATCTGTTTCTTTCATCTTTCACATTACACTGTTTTAATGATGCTGAGGAAGAAATGTGCTCATTATACATGTGAGACGTGGTGTGTGCTTGTGAAGTCCTTAATGCTAATGTAGCCTTATCCAAATGTTTTTGAAGGCAAGTGTGCATGCCTCTGCGTCCATGTGTGGTCTGCATGTGTTTGCATAGTTTTGCCAACTGAGACATGCGAGTCACCCCCCCTTCCTGTCAAGGCACTCAACAGTGGACTCCCAGTGCTGTCTTCCTAATTTACCATCGGACATTTTCATTAGGCCTTCAATGGCAGGTGTGTGCCGTGATGGGCGTCACATTTGATTAGAGCTATGCTAGAGGCTGACCTGTGGAGAAAAAAGGTTAGCTATGCTTGTCAAATTTTATTAGCAAGAAGGCACTCTTTGTAGCTGGAGCAAAAAACAGGGAGATGAGATGAAAGAGGAGTGCGAAAAAGAGAGAGGCCAAAGCGGAGAGATGTAAATGCTCAAGAGAGAGAGCGAGGTGTGATGTAAAACACACCATTGTGCTAAGAAAAGAAAGATGAAGGTGAGCTTGTAAGCTAAGACAAGTAAATGACACATCAGTGGGCATGCTCCTAGATTTCTACCACGGTTCAAGCAGCGGCACAAGGAAGACATGCCTCTAAGTTTACATGACACTGTGACAACGTTTAATTCTCAAATCGCACTAGACATGCTTGAGTAATTGTTGAAACATTATTGAAAGAAGCTACAAGGTCTTTAGGATATAGATATCTTGGTTCCCTTTACAAGTCCTGAATAGTGTTGGTTTTCTTCCCCATTTCTTCTTCCTCCCCGCCATTTTGGTGCGACACTGAAGACAGTTTCATTCCCCAGTACACAGAAAAGACAGGAAGCAAATAGCGTGAAAGAAGTGCACAGCTGACATTATAAGATACTTCCTATATAGGCAGATGCAGAAATTCACAAACAAAAAAAAAGTACAACAGTACAAAAAGTACATCCTCTTGTTTTCTTTTGTGGATTTAGTTGTCAGGCAGCACTTGCCTGAGGAAGAGCTCAAAGAGAAAGAATATGTTATTCCCTTGAAAACAACACATCATTAGTGTAGACTGTATATTAAGGCTTTTTGTCTTCTCTGCCTTTAAAGTGTCTTTTATTGGTGCTCTATCTGAGCAATTAAAATGTTTCCTTTTTCCATTCGAGCAGCTTCCAGTTTATCTTTTGTTCGTGGTCAGTTACACAGAGAGAACAGACTGTTACTGGAAGCTGGTGTTAGATTGTGAGTTAATAGAGTTTCATTTTTATGGCCTTGTTATTGTCTAATAACAGAAAACAGATACACAATGAGTAATGTGTCTGTTATTTTAGATTGAGGGGTTCACTGTGTTGAGTGAGGCAGTGGTTCCCAACCTTTTTGGCTTGTTACCCTCTAAAATATAATCAATGAGGTCAGTGCTTCAAGTATACAAAGCTTTTCTGTCAGAAATAATAAAGATCATTTTGTGTTATTTGTAACTAATATGTGACTAACTTCATTATCTGGCTGCAAAACTACTTTCCCTTTGGAAACAATAAAGAGAATGAGAAATGTTTTATTTCCAATTCCATCAATTACTTTATGAGCCCTTCCATTTAATTTAACCCATTTCAATGTGGATCATTTCTTCATTTCAAGATATTACCATTATCCCTCCAAAAACTACAACACCAATTCAGGACTGTACAGTTCAGAGTTAAGACGGAGTATAAAATTAAACATTTTTTAATGTTTTTTGGCGAGGGAAAGTAGCCCGGCAACCAGACGAATCTGCGGAGCTCATGTTTCCTTTTCTCTGGCTGATACATCTGGCCTCCCTCACATTCAGACAGATTTCCAACCTTCCTGGATCCAGTCGGGCCAATCATAGCGGTTTATCTAATATGGGGCGTGTTTGATACGATTACTGACAGAGGAGCGTCACCGTTCCAGATTGATAAAAGTCACACGTCACATGTTTCGCTGCTCTGATTGGTTTTAGATATGGACCTGTGTTCAGGTTCTCGCAAAACTCAGATCAAACTGTCAAACCAGGCAGTGCTGATCAAATATGAAGCAGGATTGCCTGTGTCCCACCTCAATTGTTTTCAGAAACGCGTTCACAGTTTGTGAACAGGCCGCCATTTGTATCCTGCTTGAATATGGACCAAACACCACCATCTCCAACTTACATGTGTCACTCAGTGCTACATCACAGATTTCGTTGCTCTGATTGGTTGTAGGTCTATCCAATCACGTCCAAAGCCATTTTGCTCTACGCCTGTTGATAAAGCCCCATGGATATTGAAAATGAACGGAGAGGTTCCAGACTAATACGCATTTGCGAATTAGTATGACGATGCCAGGCTAGGGGAACAGTAAAACGCTCTTTGTGTTTCCCATCGCTTCCAGCTTGGAGCTCCACTGAGTTTCTGTCAGACTCTAACGCCAGTACTACACCAGGAAAACCAAACATTGACCATACACTTTGATGTGTGCTTACCTCCAGCACAGAGGCAGCAAAGAAAAAAACTGCCTGTCTGAGCTTTTTTCCCTCTAGTGTTGTGTTTAAATCAGCTGGCCACAGCAAGAAGAAGTCACCAAACCAGCCGGCGGCAGTACACACTTCCTAATTAGTCTGCCCCCACACTGGCTAACACCACGGGATAGTTGCTTTTCTCACACACTTTCTCCTGCTTCCTTTCATATAGCAGATGGTTTTGTTCTCACTCCAGTTCCCTTGCTCTTACTTTCAATCTTTTCCAGCTTTCCATTTCTGTCTTTATGTTGCTGTTTGCGTTTGCTCTCATTCTGTCTTCTGATGCATCTTTCATTTCCTGCTCCTGTGTCTCATCTTCTCGCCAATCTTCCTTCAGTTTTTCCTCTCTCGGTACGCTCTCGGATCAACCCGCATAGTCAGATACTGAAATATGGATGAAATATGATGCTTGAAGGGAAAACACGTCTGACTTAAGTGGTATCAATTTATCTGGTTGAGCTAATAGCAAAAGAAGAATTTATTGATTTATTGGTAAGTTGTAGTGTATTTAATAAATTTAAAAAACACAGATTCCACAACAGCTCTAAGATAGTGGTCTCACAGATTTCGTGTACTGCTGAGTGACCAAAGTGGGTAAGGATGGACAAAATCACTACATTATTGTTGGAGGAGTTAACGGAGTTATGAGGGAAAGTTTGAGGTACAAAGCAACAAAAAAAAAAACTTATGATAGCCTATAAATTTACAGAATTATTAATTATTTCCTTGTGTACAGAAGCAGATCTTCCGTGTCCTGGTACCGGCCTGGGGATTGGGAACTCCTTATCTAAAGTAACTTGGAAACAAATGTGTGCACACATTTTCATTAGACAGAAAATCAGTGTGTGATCCAGTCTCTCATGGCTTAGAGTGGAAGTGAGGTTGGCATGCAACCTTATTAATTTCTTGAAGAATATCTGTTATATGAAACAGAATTGTCTGTACTCACAAATAAAGTATGTGAGAAACCAACATAGTTATAGTACTCGGCAAGCTACAAAGGGTTGTCTAGTTTTCGAAAAAAAACCTAGGACTGATGCAGTGTGCAGATCTGTAATGTATAGAGCCATCAAAATGTGGAACTTAACTTACCACTTTTCATTGCTGAAGCATCCAGTAAGGCCGGTTTTAAAAAGGCTATTAAAAAAGCACTTGAATGATAATTCAAACATTGATGAGCTTAGGTGAATGGTTTGTTGTATAATTGTGTCTATGTGTTGTTACAGCTAACCCTGTGGGGTTGTTTACAACGTGTCTGAATATCTAACTTATTTCACTTATGTCCCCAGATCTCAGTAAATAACATGGTGAATCCATGTTATTATTACAATTAAGAATGATGACCAAAACTACAAAAATAAGACCCAAGTTATAATAAACTGGAGTTATCCTTGAGACTAAAGCGTATTTCAAAGTCCAGATGAATATTCACTGTCCCTGTGCTGGTTCTCTACTTAAGGCAAAAATTATTTAAATATAAAAAAAAAATGTTTTTCTGGACTTACCATAAAAATCAGAGAAATGCCAACCATGTTTCTCAGCTGGACGGTAGTGGACTCTGCTGGCTCGTTCCTTGTTCTTACATCACACTGCTCTGTTGGGAAAATTGTAGCCCACTGAAGTTTAGATCTGTTGTGTTTATGCAACTGGCTCCAGGCCTGCATACAAGCAATCAGCTGCAGTTATTATCTGCTGATGACAACAGGGGAGCCTACGTGTCTCCCTCTAGATACACACACCCCCACAAACACACACATAGGACAGGACACGGAACCCCCCCCACACCCACTCCATGTTTTATCCAGCCTCAATCTTCAGCCATTAATATGATAATATTTGGCGTTGTCAGTGATGGAGGCCGCGGCATAATGAGATAATTACAGTGTTGTTTCATTTGGAGAGCGACACGCACGCTCAATCAAAATGGCAGCCCTAATTACGGGCCCAGGGATTGGCTAATGGGTTCTGTAGAAGAGGGGCGGCATCGAAAAAAAAATCTCAACTTGGCTCTGTGCATCCATTCTCCGAGGGTCTGTTTGTTTGTTTGTTTGTGGAGTGGAGCTGGTGGGCGGCAGAGGGTAAGTAAGAGTAATAATAAAAAGCAAGTAATAAGTGAATAAACAGACAAATAATACAAGAGATAAAGTGTGAATATCTTAACAGCAAGGCTGTCTGCAGGACACAGCACTGGGGGGGGCAGAGATTAGTATTGATTAGTGTGTTGAAACCGGCCATTAAACCAATCTCAAGAAGCAACAATTAGCACAGTACTGTGCCTAATACTGCCTCAGATATCCATCTTTATAAAACATAAGCATCTGCGCTGGCGTTTCACAGCAGCACGGAAACTTTAGTAAAGTTTCAACAGGGATTATGCAGTGAGGTGTGTAAACGCACACACACAAACACGTTTGAGTAGAGTAATAGCAACTCTTTGCATATCAACATACTGGCACAGAAGTGTGTTATGACTCAGCCTTCTGTCCCAACTGAGTTGGATAGAAGCTGCATTAAATCAGTGTATGTATACACAAGCACAAACACACCGTCACAGTGTGTCCCACATACCAAATTACAAGAATTAACTATATGTACACAGAAACACACAATTTTATACATTCCTGAGGTTGTCTTAATACACAAAAATACACACTCAGAGTCTCAGCCAGATTTTCTAATTAAAGACAGCGTTGCAGGAGAGACTTAAACATGTAAGCTATGTACTTCACTAATGAACCTCTCTATCTGCTCCCTGTCTCTTGCCCGCTCTCTCTCTCCTTCGCTCTATTTCGGTCAATATCTGCCTGGAGGTCAGACCATTAGAATGTAAGTCACAACGTCTGTTTGATGAAGGCTATGGTTGGTGTTTATGTGTCTGACAAAGGCTTTCCTTGTGTGTAGTTTTGTTAAGGGATAGTTTTACAGATGCAAAGGAAGGGTGGAAAGTTAGCTTTTTTCTGCTTGTATTACATTTTTTGTCTCTGAATATTTTTTTTATACAGTGTGTATTCTCCTGTTTAATAGCAATGGAACAGCATATCAGTGTCAATAGTGGATACCTGTTTCCAATGCAGCCAGTAAACACAGATAAACGACAGCACTGTGTCATAGCACATCCTGACGGATTATGCTCACTCACACGCACAATGTTTGTGTGTTGCCTTTTGTGTGTGTTACCGTGTGTGTGTGTGTGTGTGTGTATCTATCCATACCCTTGTTTATGTGAGCTCGGCTCTGTACTCTCAGGTGTGTAGCTTATCTAGCATTAAGGTCCAGTGAGCATGATGATGTTTCTCTTTAAGTTTTGTCCCCATTCTGTCCTGAGTTCTTATCTCTTCACCTGCAGTCACTGGCGCCTTTTCTCTTATTTTTTATTTTTGTTGCAGAGATATTCTTCTTTTTTACCTTTTGGTCATTTCTGCAAAAGGTCAGGTTCAGCAGGATCATATTGGTGTTGACTTGCCAATGTGTCTGTAGTTCAATTGAAGAATGTGCTGCATTGCTCCATGTGACTTTTAAGTGAAAAGGCAAATCCATCAAACGTTTTTTATACTGTTTTTTGTTCCATATTTTCCACCTTGGTTTTCTCTGTCAGCTGGAGACGGTTCAGTTCAGGCACTGATGTCTTCTCAGAGGCAGTACATTGTGGATATTATTTGTCTGCCTGTCAGTCTTCCTGCCCTGTTAAGGGTTTCTTCTATGAAGCTAAAGAATTATGGTGGATTTAACAAAGAATGAATATGCCTGGCTTTTTCTTCACTTTTAAAATTTAAAATGAGCAAACAACATTTTTACATCATGGAACTAGGTTTGGAAAGTCATGGAATAGTTTGATTTTAAGGCCATGATGGGAACCCTGTTAGTTCCTTGTCTACCTAAATCTTTGAGATTTACATAATGGCTTCTCTCCAAACACCAACTATCTGGCATTATTTACACCTTCCTCTTTGTCTCTCTGCAGTGATCAGCGTCTCCAGGGGTTGCGAAGAGAGTACCAGCAGGGCCGAGCCGCCCCAGGCTATGAGGAGCTCGACGCTGCACGACGCAGAGCCCTGGAGCACGACCCACACCGGGTGAGTGTGCATGCCTGTGGAGCATAGAAATGGCAGACAGTTTTTGGTACAAGGAAATCCAACAAGAGCTTTTTTATTTGTTGCCCTAAAAATCCATTAAAAACGAAGTGATAGGTTCTACAGCAAGACACATAGACCCACACTGGACACTAGTTGAAATGTTAAATGAAGGAAAAATAAGTGCATGTGTACTATGTCCAGAGCACTCCAGTGTTCCTGTGAGCTCAGCCTGTTTTCCCCTGTGTCTTTCTCAGGCTATTTTCAGCTCTCTTGTTAACATTTTGAGGTGCTGTGTGCCACAGAGGCGGCGCCCACTCTCCTCCTCATTTAGTTTATGGAGAGATCTATTAGACCGGTGACATTTCCATCCACCCTTTCCTTTAGCTCTATACCGCAACCTTCTCTCTTTCTGTCTCTCTTATCGTATTGCTTTTCCTTTTCTTCTCTGATATACTTGTCCTCCTCTTCCCTCATTCCTTCTTCTTTCTCTTTCCCATTTTAGCAAGAATAACAATGGCCTGAAATCTCTGTGTAGTTGCCTCTCCTAACCAATCTGCACTGCTAAATGTCCCTGAACCTGTATTGATCCGGCTGAGGAATCATTTCATTTACCTCCGTACACTCACCGAACTCAGCATACTCACGATGGAAATCAATAGCCATTTATCAGCCATTTTAAAATGGGATTTTTTTAATAGCGAGCCCAAGGATGCAGAAAATCACACTTTGATCCTTAACAGAATCACTGAATCTGGCTGCAACGATTTGCAAAGGCATTTCCTCAGAGCAAGATTTCTTTTTCATTATATGACACAACTGAGCAAAGATAGAGGTAGAGGCATCTGGAAAATATGGGATGGATTTACTGACAGCATCGCCAATACCCATTCACCTGACAACCTGCCTCCTGCTGTGCTCGCTTCCTCGCTTATTGTAGTCTCTGTTTATTGAGCAATGAAGCCCTGCAAACCAGTCTTCATTAGGCACTCTCAGACGCACACCATGGTTGCTATCTTCGAGGCCCAAAGGGCTTCATCACTCATTACACATCCCTGTGCAGCATGTGTTTCTGCCTCGGTTCGCCGTTACTCAGTCGGTACCGAAACTCTGATGCAATTAAAGCACAGCGAGCGTGAGGCTCAGCCTCTGATCTGATCTGTTATTTTTCACCGAAAAAAGACATCAGTGTCCACAATAAAAACCAGCAGTGGGTTCCTCCCATGAGGAGCCTGATAATGGAACACCCCACTCGCAATCACACACATACATAGCGAGAATACAAACACAGTAAACAGTAAAACATCTGGGAAGTAATATTGGGCATGAAAAAACTGAGAGAAGATGATAATAGAATGTTGTATTGAAACACAACATAAATGAGTATTGTAGTGATGTTAAAAAAAACTAAAAACACTTTTTGTTGACATGTAGTTTTTGTTAGTACAGGGGTTGAATGCACTTAATGTAAGTCACTTTGGACAACAGCATCTGCGAAATGAGTGAAATGTAATGTACAAGTTTGTTTGGTTACAGAAATGGAGTGATACAATGAAGCTTTTTGAATTAATGCACAACAAAAAAGTAATACAGAAACTATGCTGTTTCCTGCATTTCTGTATATGCATATAATTATGCAGCAAATAACATAATGATGTAATTTGTTATCCTTTCATGTAATTTACCTAATAAAAACATTTGAAATGTTATGTATTTGATGCAGTATTAACAGACTAACTGCTTAAGATCATATTTAGTAGTAGTTGTGTCTGTATTGGTGGTTGTTCCTTTCCAGGTGCTGACAGAGTGGCGTTAACAGCATCCACACATTCTGATTCACCCGAACACACCTCCACACACATTTACCTATTTTCTCTCTCCGTGTGCCAAGAGAAGAGCGTAAATGCAGACCACTTGAGCGCGGCACTCACTCGCTAGCTCGCTTCGGCCTTGTGTGTTCAGCCTTTTAGCTGCTGCCTCCACGACTACCAATGCCGTGCCGCGCTGCTCTTTTATGCTCAGTCATTTTCCGTAGCCATGAATGGTTAAAAAGGTTTTCGAAGCTCTCCATACGAGGCCAGGAGCACCATTCTCCCTCTTGAGTGGTTTATGTGTGATTTAAAGAGAAGATGAGTGTGCGTCTGTGTCTCTGTTTCCTCTCCTGGGCTAGATGATCCTGGGTAACACACTAACCCAAGCTGACATAAACAAAAGCAGGGATAAAAGACTGTGGTTACGATATATATTCATGTCTCTGTTTATTCTTTCAGCGGTCGTCTATCTGCATGATCTGGAGGTGGAGTTTTTTGTGTGGTTGTGTGTGTGGCGACTCACTTTTAAGTGGGTGTGTGCAGCTAAACGTGGTCTTCAAAAAGGACTTCATGTCCCTTCCTCATTTCTCTCCTCTAACCTCTCTCCCTCTGTGTCCCTGTCTGTCTATCTGACTCTAATGTGACCCTTCCTCCATGTTCCCTGTCTGTGGATAGGTCACACTTGTAATTATGACAATCACACTGTCCCTCTCTCTCTGTCTATTTTCTCTATATGCTAATGATAGGCTCTCTGTAATGTCTTGATGGCCAATTAAGCCACAAAAGTACATGAGCAGTTTCTTTGTATAGACTTCTTTGTTCTATAAGAAGAGTCTGGAATAACTTTTTTACATGAGACTCCACAATGTTTGAGAAAAGACTGATCCTGAAGTTTTTTCTCTGGCTCCTGTCACCTTTTAAAGGGATACTTGAGTGATTACGCTTCCATAAAATCAGGGGTCTCAGTAGGGGTTGGTTTCTCAGATTTGGCAAATACACTTCCAGAATGGAGGTCTTCAGGGATCCCGTTAAATCAGGTCAGGTAGGGTCCTGTAGGATTGCTTTGGGTCTTGGGTGTCTTGGGTGTGTCAGTACGTTTATTGGAGCAGCTGTGTCAGATGTGGCGCTATCACTGCAGAAGGAAAATGTGTTTTTGATGCAAGACAGAGGGTGTGAACTGTCAAGTGCAGGGAAAGTGACACGTATCGCCACTCTTTTTCGACCGCGGTTGCTCATTCATTTGTGGCATCAATCTGCTGGCAGTGTTGGTGTTCTCTCGGTTAGGTTCTGTTCTGGTTGACCAAATTTTAGATCGGGTCTTATTATCTTTTGGTGTATTTGAACTTGGTCTGACAGTCCTTCTGGTTCCAGTTGGATTGGGTCTCTTTTTTTTCTGATGATTAATGTATGCGCTTTGATTTTCCACGGGTCTGTTTTGGATATTTTCTCAGTCTTGACAAAGCTCCTCCGGAGCAACAGAAGACATTATACAACTGATTCCACAGTGCTACTCCTCATGACTGAATTAAGTGGAGTTTCCCTTTGAAATTATTTTTAGTTTAAAATGTTTAACTGCCAAATAGAATGACGGTAATTACTTTTTTAGCCTTCTTAGAGCGATATCATAGTCACAATTGTACTTTACTCCTTTTACTTTTAGGTGTTTCTATTAAGTGTTTCTGAACACATTGTCAGGGTTCTTTAAAGTATTTGTTTTTTTTACTCTGAAGGGAACCACTTCATTAATAACAAAAAATTATCCCACTCACATTTTCATTCATTCATTCAATCTTTCTTTCATTCCCTGTTGGCCTATCTTCCCCATAGTGGTCATTATTGGTCTAATAATGTTTACAGCCGATGCACTGACCAGGATCACTTATTCACCTCCACTCCCTGACACAGCTTCACATCAAACACACTGTGTGTCTTTGTCCTGATTTTGTCTATGACATGTTTATTATAATGTAAATGTACTTTACGTCCATCAACTGACCATATTATGCATGGTCAGCTGAGATGACTGACTCTACAATAAAACAGAATCATGTTTACCCAGTGTAACAAAGACACACAGGCGCACAGTATAGGAGAAACATACATGCATATGAACTCATGTATCTTATCTTCAAGTCTTTACCCTGTGAATCATAAACAACCGTGGCAGCATGTGACATTTTAACAAACACAGAAGTCACCGAAAACCACACACGCAACTACACACTCGGAGTCATTATAAAACACACACAGAGAAACACTCTTGCAAGTCCAGATACGACTTGTCATCCGTTGCGCAGCTGTTTTTTTGTACTTCTCTCTAATGTTGTGTGTGTGGACATCCATCAACTTGATGATATTTTAATGTCACATCCTCAGGCTGTCTCAATCTCTCCCCCTCTCTCACTTTTTCTCTCCCTCCCACACGTTGGCCATCACTTCATAAATAAACCCCCACATCATTAAGTAAACACGCACCAGCCTGTCACGGTGATAGATGGCCTACACACACTCACAGATGCACACACATACAGGCACTGGTGATCTGCACGGGGCGCTTCATGCCCACAGGCAAAAGCCCCCAATGGTTTTTGCGGCCACAGTCCTAATGAATGCACACGTATTCATCTGTGAACTTGCACTGATCTAAAAGTTCAGTTTTGGGGAAATAAAAACACCTCAGTGTTCAACACTGATCACTGATCACAATCAACAGCAGATTTCCAAATGTAGTGGTAACACGCTTCAAAATGTGTCCGCAGGCCCTTTGTGGTTAGACGCTGATATTTAGTTTTGTTTACAGCTGAGATACGTTGGCTCCCACACTGCCCTAGTGACTGGCCATCCCTGCTTCCACCTGACAAGTGCATGCTCTTACCACACACGTTCTGCTGTGAACACTTCAGGCTCACTCACCAAAGACACACACTCACACAGAGCACAGGTGTAATGGATGTGCTGGCAGGGTACCCCCTGCTGTGTGCTGCCTACTGTTGGAGAAGCTGCCACAAAGATGGCGCAGCCCAGCAGAAAGCTGCTTATAAAGGTAAGAGGGGGACCCAAAGGAGGAAAATGGGAGAGAGCAATCAGGGGAGCAAGTAAACGAGGGAGAGAATATGAGGGGAATGGGAAACGTGGAAGGGGAGTGGCAGCGATGCTGCCAGTCAGAAGAACAGAAAGTTAGAGAGGAAGAAACGAACATATATGTTTATGAGAAATTAGGGGAAAAAAGAGAGAGAAACTGAGAACATTACAAAGCAACAGAGCAGAGTTGAAGCAAATAAAATTCAAAGAGGCTCCATAGGGGTAAAATGGGCAGGATTAGAAATAGCACATCTAACAGCAGAAGCTGGATTGGAACAAGGAGAAGACAGATGGGACGGAGGAAGTGACAGATACATGGAGGCAACGACATAAACGACTGAAGTAATGGAGCAGGGGAGGAAGAGAAAGAAGTGAGGGTTTCAGGTGGTAGAAAGAAGCTCAGTCGGCGGCAGTTGTTAGTGAGACTAAAGCAAGTGTCCGCCTTTGAGCATGATGGTAAATATCTACCTAAAGCTGCGTTCACACCGAAAGCGAATTTCATATTCTCGTCTCTTTACTCGCGCAAGTTTGACTGCTGGACATTTTGAGTGTTCACACACAATGCGTATAGACACAGCCCGCGGATACTACTGCTATATGAACCCAAAGTAAAGCTTTTGCTGTTATTTAATTGCTATAAACGGATCAAACTGATGCCGAAATAACTACAATATGATGCCGTTTTGCAGAGGCTAAGTTTGTTGTTGATTCTTGGCTAAGAATCGATATACCAATCAGTGGCCTTTGTGATTTCAATGAATTAAAACTGGAGATAGAGCACGAGAGATGGGGACTAAATTGATGAATGGAAGCTATGTAACACATGAGGTTGTTGGTTTGAATCCTTTCGCCAAGCTTTGTTTCCATCTCGTGTACCCTCCCCCCAAACCCACCCTTCAGTCTGTGCTGTCCAATTAATTAGAAACCTTTTTAAATAAAACTGTTAAAAATGTAGATTTATAAAAGAAGATGAATCTGGGAAGGAGAGTGTGGGAGGCAGAGATGCTAGTTTGTGCATATGGAAGAAAGAAAGAAAGAGAGAGAGAGAGATGGCGAGAGAGCAGCTGGTCCGGGGGTGTTTCTCTGAAGGAGGCTGCGTTAATGTTAGTCTAATGTTAGTGTTAATCAGGTTAGCATATGCCCTGTGTGTGTGTGTGTGTGTGTGTGTGAGAGAGAGAGAGAGAGAGAGTGTGTGTGTGTGTGTGTGAGAGAGTGTAGATTTGAGGTGTTACTGATGCACCTGCACTATTTTAATGAGAAAACTCAATTCATCCCTTAACATCTCTCTCTTTTTGCCTGTCTCACTTTATTCTTCTTACACACACTCACACAGTCTCACAATCCCCATGGGAAGAGCTGCATTTGAAACACTTGGATCACCAAGAAAGTTGGATTAAGTCCTGGTTTCTATTTTCCACAAACACGCAAGTTTAGAAATGTAATGTACTCTCGACTGATTTTGCACACACATACGTGTACTCGTGTTAACGCACAAAGCTTGTGCACATGCATACACACTGCGTATAAAGGAGCATGAACACAAAAAGCTGACACACAAGTACGAATGCCCGCTCACACACATTTTATAACAGACTTTTATAAGGTAACATACCACAAACACATAAAAACACACAATCCACAATCAACCATGGCAATGCAACATGTACACACATGCACACACATGCTCAGCCACCATCAAAGGGATGCAAACCTCAGCTTTGGCCAAACCTCAGCTGTTTTCAGAGTTCATTTCTCTGTAGGAGGTTCCAGCCAAATCCATGCTGGCAGCTTACACACACACACACACACAAACCTTTTAAGGAAAATCATATAATTCAGTAATTATAAGAAATTCAGTCACCTGATCCTGTTTTCCTCATGAACCCCTCTGAGATCACCCTCAGTCAATGTTCAAACGCAAAACACGCATCCTAGGCTTTCTGTCACACACACACACACCCACGCCCACCTAGCCCTGTGCAGCAGTCGAGGCCTGTGCTGATTAAAGGCTGCCCGTTGGTCCTGACTCTCCGGACCGGGCTCAGTGCTATTCTGGCCCATTTAATTACACAGGCCCCACCACAAGTTAGTGTTTGGATCATACACCCCAGAATTACTGTGAACAAGCTACTGTGACAAGCTACTGGAAAACCACCTGAACAGGAGGAAAATGATAGAGGAGAAATGAGGCAGGAGGTAGAGTTTATAGGAGGCCAGTCTCTGTTAATGTAGGGATTGAGGTGATAATTATGAAAAGAAAGTAGCGCTGCACAGATTGTTCCTCCTTACAAGCCCATTTAGTCCAATATTCAGTCTTGCAAGATCATTTTAGGTTAAGGTGTTTGGCAGTGAGGTGAGATAAATCCATGTGTTCCAATGCAAATTAAATTGTTTCTTGCACTAATACCTTTTTACTTGAAAAGTTCCAGAATAAGGCACCTCATCTGGAAATGATGCTTCAGGAATATTTTGAAAACAAATTGATTTGCTCTAGAGACAAGCCAAAGAATGGGCACAGTTGTGTGTTTTGTGTTGGTTGGGGGGAGGGTCTTGGGCCCAATTTGAGAGATTTAGTGACGAGGGCCCTGGGGCCGTATTACAGAAAGTTCCTACCTTAAGCCTTAAGTTAAGATAGGAATAGTCTAAGATAGGATTTTTCCCAATTTGGTATTACAGAAGCAAATCCTAACTAACTTTTGGAATCCTTACTTCATCCTATCTTATCTCAGTTTAGGATATACTAAATACTCAATCCAACATCAGTTATCAACTTTTATGTCTGTCCAAATAAGTCCATTGACAAGTGATACAAAGAGAAAGGCAACTGTCCAAAGAGCAGAGGAAAACCGGTGGTGGCACCTCCTGTGCTCCCTCACTCACCCCGGAAGAAACCCGTACTCTTCCTGGGAAAGAACAATGAAGGTAAAAATAATAATAAAGGCTGCGCACTAACCTCATCGTGTTTTTCATGTAGTATTTCTTGTCTTTAACGATGTCCTTTTATCAAAGACTTGCATTAGGATGCTGCTGTTACATCAAGCCTTTACATTATGTTGTATAATGAGACATTATCTAGCGTTGCATCGCCCACAGCCTTTCTACTAACGAGTGTTTTGTCATCAAACACATCGCCAGAATCAATTAATAAATTCCGCCTGTTGACATTTTGTTGAATGTAAAAGCAATAAAAGAGCAGCCATGTGGATTAATCAAGTTAGCAAACACTACCTGGTGGAAAAGTAAAAGTTAGGACAGCTGAACGGTTCTCCTAAAGTTTGGAGAGTTTATTAAAGATTTTACGAAGTTAGGATGCTTCTGTAATACACTTTTCCTTTCTTAAGTTAGGAAAGGAACATTGACTTAGGAACTGTTGAACTTTAATGGTATTCCTAGATCAGTTCCTAACCCTTATTACCATGGTTACCAAGCAGTTAAAATAGGATCTGCAGGTTAGGAAGTTTCTGTAATATGGTCCCTGGTCCTTTTGCACATTTTTCATGTTTGTCTGAACCTGCATTACAGATCATAAGAGCCAGTAATACTCTTTCTAACTTCGATACTGTACCACTAAAGAGTGCAGACTGAGAGGCAAAGACACTGAGCGCAGGTTAATTCCTTTTCATGATTCCTACATAATTTCATACTGTTTGACCACTTCTGTTGTTTTACATCACCTGCTCTTTGCCTTTGGCTTTCATCTCGCTGCTTGATTGGCGCTCACAGGGGCACTTCGTCTCTCACACACACAGATTCAGGCACAGGCTGAACTCTTGCTCACACTCCTGGGAGACAAAGACAAGAGAGAACATCTCATTCCAGCAATGTGTTTCTACCCACTGCTATCAAGAGTTTTTACGCACACGTATTGTACCTTTCTCCCTCTTCTCTCTTTGCAAAGTCACAATGAGCGATTCTATCCACGGACTCCTCCTCTCCTCCTGTCCTTGTCTCTCCAGCTTATCCCTGAGGCTCAACACACTCCTCTCTCTCCCTCCCTCCCCCTTTTTTGTTTTAAGTCACTTCATTCCAATGCTGCACAGCAGCCGGGTGAGGATTTTTATTTTTTTCGTACCTCCTCTCCGTCCACCCCATCTGGGCCAACAAAGGCCTACAGGGACCTATTTGGTGTCTGTCTTTATCCCCGCAGCTTGTCTCTGGCCTACGGGCAAACTGCAGTGTGTGATCTGTCTGCAAGTTGATAGAAATCTCCCATTCTCCTCGTCACTTGCGGCCGCTCTCACTTCAAAGCTCGTCACCACTCTGAATCTAAGAAGCTAAGAAGGGGAGGTTCAATAGGGTCGGCTGTGAGCATGTTTGTGTCTCTTTGCTGAGGTCACACTTTACCATTTTCCCAAGAGAGCATAGGTGAAGTTACCACTCTGCTCTACAAGAGGAGGTCTGATCGCGTTTAGCGCAAATAGAGGACCGCAATGCAGCTTCAACAACCTGTACCACAAAGTCAAGAAAGACCATGAAAGACAGGAAATTAACTGCTTCCCCTTGTGAGAAAAATCCAGATACTTCTCTTCTGTGCTTCAGACAGACAAATCACTGCAGATGAATGTCGGTTGAACTGACCCTTTAAATCCAATAAAGCTCACTCCAGAGGTTCCAGTGTTGGCAGGACTTCCATCAAAGTATCTGAAGGTCAAACATATCAACCTCACGACATTTGCAGCGGGCCATTGGAGGGCATGAGGAGCTGGATTCACTCATCAAAGCCTCCATCGCTGGTGGTGGTGTCAACCCCCACGTCCACAAATCTGTGACTGTGCATGGGGGACGACAGAAAACTGAATCACCTGTGCTGTGGTGATGGTGCCATCACAGAACACAGAAACATGACTTGACAGAACCAGAGGGAGAACTGTTGAAGGATGTGTTGGTGATTTTGCAGCGTGTGTGTGCAAGATCCCGGTTCAAACATCATGGCTGTGCCTGGGCTTATACACTCACAAACACACACTCTGCTCACAGCTTGGTAAAAAAAATCTCTGCTTCTCTCTTACTCACACACCCTAGGACATACCTTTCAGGGTATCATAACCTGGAGAAGGAAGAATTAAACCCACCACACACACACACACACACGCAGACATTCTCACAGGGGTATTTGGATGTTATTTCAGCGAGCAGTGGGGAGGCAAACAAACCCACAGAGGGGGAGCAGGCCATGGACACAGCCCCAGTAAATAAACAACACCCCATGGCCACTGCCATGGCCACACACACACACTGACACACACATGGAACAGGTTTAAGATGCATGCTGATTACAGCTTCACGTGGAAACAAAATGCACGCACATGCAGGTTCCCCTTCTAACGTCAAAGGCCGTTTTACAGAAGTTTAAAAAGTCGGTTTGTTCGGTTTGGTGGCCCTTGATCAGCAGTTTAATTAACATGATATCTAATACTTTATTCACAAGGAGTATAACCTAACAAGAATACAAGATGAGACTGACCAGCCGATTCCACGGTTTGTCATCCGGAAGAGGGATAAAAAACTACCCAGTTACAAAATGTTTGTGGCTAAAAGCCACTTAAACAAATCAAATACTCTCTTGGGTTGCAAAACATATTTTATGAATGTTTGTCCACTTGGAGCCAGTGACATCGGTGCATTTCCCGGAGAGCGTGAAACATTCTTTTGAATATGTGCTTGCACTGATGCATGTAAACACAATTTATTTAGAGTCCATGTAAACGGTTTGAAAGTTTATATCAGAGCAAATTTATTCGGACAGATAAAGTAGTCTGCATGCTGCCGTAGCAAATGATGGATGTAAGAAAGAGCATCAGGAACTCACATATCTAATGCAGCTAATGAGCGTAACATTGTTTTCACACTACCTGTTACATCCTCACATAGGAATATTAAACCACACACACAGACAGCCAGTCAAAGTCTTAACCCAACTGTATGTAAATGTAAAGTTGTTCTAAGGTCAAGAGTTGAGACCTAAACAAACACTAACAATGAAGACAATTACCAGCAGATTGGCCTATTACCAAAATAGACTGCATTCCAGTCTGAGTGTGTGTAACCTTTGGTCCCCTTGTGTGTGGGTGTGTGTGTGCATGTGTACCATCTGCTGCTAACGAGCTCAGAGTGAGCGGGGTCCAGGTGTGGGAGTGTTTAGTGTACACTGGGGGGCAAGTGAGCCTCCTGTTTGAGATAAACACACACACACACACACACAGCCTAAGAGTCTCCTAATACAGCATAATCTTGTGTGCCAGCGGACTAGACTTCACTGGCACGGAAGAGGTGCTTTGACCTTTTTGAGATTAGTTGGTAACTATGCCAACAAGCCATTTCACAAGAACATTACATATTTATACTTTTGTAAGGAGACTCAAGGGACTGGAAAAGAAAGAAAACACAGAAATGTGAGAGAGAGTTGGGAAGATTATTTATTTTAAGTGTGTGTCTTGTTGTTGTAGCTGTTTTAGACTAAATTATCCACCAATTAAATCTGAAAATACTGTTTAAGTGATGACAACGTCCACCCACACAAACTTTTTCAGGTTGTTTTCATTAAGATCTCCATCCACACTGAAACACCTGAATTGTAGGAAAACTGCAAATTTACTCCTTTACTCCTCCTACTTTGGTGGGCAAACTGGCAAAATACTGCATCACAGCCTGACCGCACCTGGTGACGCTGCTCAGTCTCTGTTAGTTAATCACTAGTTCAACACTGTTTTTTTAAAGATATTTTTTATGTATTTTTTGCCTTTATTCATGACAGAACAGTTAAGAGACAGGTAATGTGGGAAAGAGTGGGGGGATGGCATACAGCAATTATGCATTTATTTGATTTACATATATTGATTTGATCGCGGCTTGTACCGTAAATGCTTCATGTTAAGCACCATTTAAATCACTATTTTATAATCGATGTCTGGAGAGTTTTTTTTCTTAACTCATAGTATTTGTTGTAACTATTTAAATTATTTTAACTTGTATTATAACAATAAACGTTTTTTATTGTAAATAACTTTTGTTTTCAAAGGTGCTATATAAATAAAGTCATCTATAATTGCCATTTAAAATGATATCGGAAAACGTGTAATTCTGCAGTTTTCTGATTTATCCACTCTGGAGAGGGTTTTCCAAAAAGTCTTTTGGTGTGAGAAACCCGGTATAGAGGTCCAAAACTGAGAGAAAAAGTGCATTTTCAGATATAGCCAGCTTAGTGCTGATGCAATGTAAAAAGTATTCCAGGCTTCATCTATGCAAGCAATAGCTGCTTTCCAACATGACATAGAGCCAAACTCTACATCATCCTGTTATACTATATTATGTCCTTGAATGCATTGAAGTGATCGATATCAACCTGTTTGTCTCCCAAACACAACTTATGCACTCTAGTCTTTCCAAATAAACTTGCAAAAAGGTGAAATAAAAGCATCTTACAGAAATATAGTAACTCTGAAGGTGTTTTACAGCATTTTCCATTATGTAAACATGCAGACTTGTATGTGGGTAAGGGTCTGCATGTATAAATGGGTGTGGTTTTTCTGTATTTCTGCATTTTAAGTTCATACTACAGCTGTCAACAACTAGTAGCAGCAGTAGTTAGGCTCTGTGGCTCACAAGTTCCTGCTATGTTTTGTTTTGCGTCCACCTACGCACGCGCCACATCTTTTACAACTTCTCTGTCTGCTTTCCCTCCTGTGCCAGCTCAATTCTCTCCCTCCCTGTCTTATCTGTTCCCTCTCCTCCCATGGGGGAGTCAGCAGAATCTCAACACAGGGATTTTTAGGGAGATGGAGAGAATGGATATTGGGTTCCCGCATCATCGTGCCAGTCAGATGCAGGCCATGGGGGTGAGGTTGCCAACAGCAGGTGGGCATGGGGTGCCAGGCAGAGGCTCCACACTGAGACACATGCTTAATTAGCATCCAAGATCTATGCAGGGAGGAAGAAAAGGATGGATGGATGGAAGGAAGAAAAGATGGCAATACAGGAGGCTAATTATGCTGTTTGAAAAGAGATGCCGGAGGA
Source organism: Micropterus salmoides (assembly GCF_014851395.1). Classification (NCBI taxonomy): domain Eukaryota; kingdom Metazoa; phylum Chordata; class Actinopteri; order Centrarchiformes; family Centrarchidae; genus Micropterus; species Micropterus salmoides. The sequence goes on from NW_024040040.1 coordinate 13,776,858, forward strand.
AAGCGGTTTGGAAAAAGCAAATCTGAGCATCTCAGTCACAGGATGAAACCGCTGCTCAGGCATTGTGTCAAAGCACTTGGACTCTCATTTGAGGTTTATTGTACATATGAGCATTGCAAATTTACAGCAAAACCAAAATGCTCCAAAAAATTCATTTCCTGAGCTCCGGCAATACTTTCTGATGAATGCGACAGCTGTGCTGCTAGAGTTGATTGGAGTGTGAGTGTGAGTGTGAGTGTGAGCGTTAGTGTCTGTGTCTGTGTCTGTGTGTGTGTGTGTGTGTGTGTGTGTGTGTGTGTGTGTGTTCCAATGCGTATCATCTGGCACTGTCAAGGCATAGCTTTCTAATTTGCACAAATGGAAAAGTGACTTTCTACTCATTCACACTCACACATGCCGCCAAGCATTCTGTCAGAGCGTTTGTCAGCTGGTGAATTGCGGCAATGACTCGACACAATTATACACTTTATAAGAGAGATTGTTCTGATATGTTTCAGCTCATTTGCTGTCCCCGATGAGAAAGTATTAAAAGCAGTCTGAAGATCTGCTGATTGTGAGGTTTGGGTTTAGATTACACACTAATGCATGCACACAACCACAATGAACTCCAAGATTAACAAAGTCTCCCAACTTTCCAGTTTTACCACATGACACTCATGAGAAATAGGAAATTCCCTGTCGTGTGTGTGTGCGTGTGTGTGCGTGCGTGCGTATTGTGGTCTGGCATGGAGTCCAGAGAGAAGCTGGCTTTCTGTCAGCTACTGTCTGCACAAAACTAACTTTTCCACTGATAATGGTGTACGCACTCATATATTGCAGATACACTCAGTACTGTATATTATGTCACCAGGTTCAGGTAGAGTACGCGGGGCGTGTGAGGAATTGCAAAGTGCTTGTCATCGCTCTCCACCTTTGCTCACTGACCGCCTCCTCAGAAGTCTGGCTGTTACATTTTCACTCCAACCTGGATTCATTTCATATGGCTGTTTTACCAGTTGCCATGGTTAGACTGAGACTTGTTTTGTGTGTTTATTTATGTGAGAGAGAGAGAGAGAGAGAGAGAGAGAGTATGCCACAGCAGTATTTCGAGGCACATCAGCTGGCACTAAAGCCGGCTGTCTAATTTAGGGAAATGGGCTTCCGCATGAAAAGCATGCATATGACATCCATAATATGTGTGTGTGTGTGTGTGTGTTAGTTAATAAACGAATCTTCCAGACCTACGGCTGGAGGCTATTATGTTAATACAATCAATGGACAAAGAATTTCACTCATTTTATCTAAACACACATTTCCTCCCCTCCTCATCATTCTCTTGCTCTTTCCTTCCCTTTTTTTCTCCCCCGCTTCATACTCAGAAGATGTATTATGCCTTGTTCAACACACACACATCGCCACACACACATACAAGGTCTTCCACCTGAGTCCCAGCTTCTTGCTGAGACTAATGCCCCCTTTACCTCACATTATGCATCTCTTTGCATAATGTCCCCTACCTAACAGACACACACACTGCCATCCAAAGATGGAGCATTCACTTCCCGACATCATATTAAACCTGCACCCAAAGACACAAATGCCTTCCCCAACTACCACAATATTAACATACACACACACACAGGCACAAAGCCACTTTAGTGAACAGAGCAGCAGCCTTGCCCCAGCCTTGGTTCTGATGTGCTTTCACTTCCTGGCTCCCATTCAGAGACATTAGAGCTCCCTATATTACAGAGACATGCTAATGATATCTGGTAATGCGCCACTGCTGCATTGACATGCAGAATGAGTTTGAACTCGTGAGTCTTTTAGACTCTTTTATAGTGTGTGTTTGTGATGTTAAATTCTGTATATGTGGGTGTGTGTGGGGTTCTATCGCTTTGATAGCCTGGATCAAACGCATCACTGTTTACCTCTTTGGATTTCCATGTGCATATCTGCCAAACCTGTGATTGCTTGTTTATGTAATGATGTGCATGTCAGTTATACGTAGGGCTGCTTTTGTGTATTTGACTAATGTTCTGTGCATGTTAAGCTACGGTGGTGTATGGTTTGATGATGTGTGATGATTGATTGATATCCATTGAGGAAACAGCCTGTGTTTGTGTGTGAAAACTCAGATCGCAGAACCTAAATTACAGATAATTGAAACTGTATGCTCTGTCCTCTCTCTGCCTTCCTCCTCATTTACCTTCAGGGATGGCTTTTTTAAAAACCCCTTGTGTCGTTGTAACCTCAGACCATGTCCACACAACAAAATTTGATACCACATCTTTTTCTCTGCATGTTAGCCTTCGATCCACACTAAGCCAGTGCTCTTTGTGCCAAAAAAGAATGATAGCATTTTATCCCTACAGTTAGGAGAACATGTGCCGATGAGCATTAAAGCTGTTCCGGAGGCTTGCGGTGGACCAACACCTTACTTAAAAAACTTTACTGGAGGGATGAACACCATTATATCAAATGATATTCCTTCATTTGGTTTCACCACTCATTTATCCAGGTATTTCCTTTATTTGTCACCCATCTGTAAGTAATAGGGTAGAGGTTTATCCTGCTGAGACCAAGCTGAGTAAACGGGCAGTGACTGTGCTACTCCCCTACCACATGATGCCTTTAATCCTCCGTTGTTTGCCAATAGAAAGAGAGTGAAAAAGAAGAGATTTAGCTGTGTTCTTACTATTAGGAGTTTATGTGTGGATGGAAAATTACCTGAAAATGCTGTTGTGTACCAAAGGCATTTTCATATGTAAACAGCGGTTCCAGATTTATCCACCTGAATGTAGCTTTAATCAATCACTTCCTGGTGTGTGTTTGTGGATGAGAGTGTGAACAACCCTCTGCCCAAAACCTACTCCATATGTAATGTTTTTCATATGACTGATGTGTTTGCATGAACCTTACACACATATGTTCATCGGAGGGGCACAGTGCTTACATGTGGTTACATGTGTTTATGTTACCACATGTGGGGCATTCCATAATTTCTCCCTCTCTTGTTTTTTGTTTCCACTGAAACCACATGGCTGCACTCGAACACATACATGCTTTAAATACTTTATGTACATCCACTGAGTTAAATTGCTTAAACATATAACACGAGGACGTGTGTGGTCTCCACCACAAGGTTTACCTGCTTGAATAGACTAAAAATCTCTGTTTAACACTTCTCCTTCAAATGTCTACCTGTGTGACTTCCTGTGAGGGGAAGTATGACTTCAGTGCCTTGCTTCAATGGTATTTTGACTGTTGAGAGACTGAACCTTGGACCTTTTTGGTCTTCATACTTAACATTACGTCTTGTGTCTCCCCTCAGATGACACCCAGAGGAGCTGATTCTCGACCTGTGCACCACTACAAAGAGATATTGGCGGTACAGCACCCCACACACCCCAGGTGAGACCGCTCTGCGAGTTAGAGTGTGTGTGTGTTATTCCTTAATTGAGGAAATGAAGGGATAACTTCTTGCCACTCCCTCCCTTTGTGTCTCCCCCACTCACACAAGCACACACACACGCACACACACGGCACAGACTAATCCTCTTTGGAGCTTATAATTAAATCTGGAGTGTTTGCCTTGGGAGTGTCTACTCATCCCAGGAATAGGAGTGTTCAGCTCTCCAGAGAGCAGGGCATAGGCAGGAGGATCTCACACACGCATGCACGGAGGATAGTTTGCTCTTATGAAGAATTTATAACCTCTAGTGTGGGTTTAATGGAACTGCACATGTTCTTTATATTTGTTTAAACGTACTCTGGTCAAATTAGGCACACGTGTACACATGCATACCTTCTCTGTTCTTCATATATGGGTTCCCCAGCAGTGCCGCAGCACACATTCATCAGTCCAACCACACCAGAATATTACCTGACTGCATGTGAGTGTGTGCGTACATGCTGAGCAAACGCCATATTGTGATGTTCGCGGCCCAACAGCTAAGTGGAGCGTGGAGTGGCATGGTGCGAGGAAAGTGAGAGGAGGAGAATGAGGGGAAAAAAGGGGGACACCGGGATGGAGAGGGGGAGAGTGAGAAAAAGAGAACAGTCATTTCATGGGTTATTGCGCCTCCTGATATGACAGGCAACAGGGAGCACAGACATCAGCACTGGCTCAGGGGAAGACGAGACTCGCTGAGAATCTGGGAGAGAGAAGGAGGGAGAACAGGGGGACATGTCCCAAGCAGCCAACTGTAACAGTGGAGACAATCCCAAATGGAGACAGACAGACTGAGGGAGACATGCAGGACCTTTGACAGCTCAGTCCGATACTATACTTATGTACAGTCAAAAGAAGTCAGAGTTCATGCCATCCACTTATCGAAACTTTCTCCATTATAGAATTAAAGTCCAGGAAATTGAAAACCCTTCCCAGCCATTCAGACTGGAGGAAATGAAAGTTACATTCTGTATTTTATTGCTCAAATGATTAGTCGACAACGATTTTAATGATCCATTACTTTCTTTAATCATTCTTCAAGCGAAAAGGCCAAACATTCTCTCTTCCGGCCTCTCAAATGTGAGGATTTGCTGCTTAATATGATTAGAAATTTGTAATATGATTAGAAATTTGATGTCTTTGGATTTTACATTTTGAAGACATCACCAGCGATTAATCGCGTACTCATTTCATTAATCTATCAAGCACAAATGCCAGGCATTTTTGTTCCAGATTCTGAAATGTGAATTTTTCTGTATTTCTTTGAGTTTTGGTGCTATTGGTCAGATAAGACAAGCAAGTTGAAGACATCAACTTGGACTCTTGGAAATTTGAAATTTTTCTCTTTTTTTCTGACACTTAATGGACAAAAGGATTCATGTAAGTGATAAAGTATTAACAGCCACTATATTCTCTGGCTTATATGATTAGGCATAAAGATGCCAAGTCAGGTTCAAATAATGTTCATTACCTCAAGAAATGTTCTCATTGTTATTTAACTGTTGTTCATCTTCCCTTTGAAGTATTTTTAGGCCCAAGACCCATAGGATATTATCCGTTTGAAATGCATATGGTACAGTTAACATGCTTCTGGGGACATTTGCCTCAGCAGAAGAGCAAAAGCAACAAAAGGCAGAGGGAAAGTGTTAGATAGAGTTTGAACACTATTCAAACTCACATGTTTTTAGTTCTTGTTTCTGATGTTTCTATAAAGATAAATCATGACTCCTCAGTCCCCAAAACTCCTCTGCCTCCCCCCAATATAAATACAGAGGCAAGAGGAGGAGGGGGTGCGAATATATTCCGGGAATGTTTTTTTTGTATCGAGGGGAGGGGGGGCAGGAGAAAGAGAGAGCAGACACGGCAGTGAATTGAATGCATTTTTCAAAGTGGAGCTGAACTTTGTGCAAAATCCCCCCGGGGGCTGCCATTATTGAAAGCCATTTCCTCTCAAAATGAGTGCGGCTCCACCATTGGCCTGGCTCTCATTAGCATACATTTGGCCTGCCTTTGTGTGGAGCCGGCTGGGGCTGCAGCTGGAGGGGTGGGAGTGAAGGAGGTGAGTGCGTGAGTACGTGCATGTGTGTGTGTGTGCACGCGCGCATGGATAGTACAGGAGATGTAGCAAAGCTCCCCACAGATGGGAGCATATGGAGAGAGAGAGAGAGTCGAGAAGAGGTAAAAGTCAGAAAGATGGGGAAATCATGGAAGAATCAAGGCGCTCAGGCAGACATGTAAATATTTAAATTTTAGTGTTGTGTTGCTAAGTGTCAGTACGTCCTTCGACATTATTGCTCTCCTAATGAAAGCAATAGTTAGATTTTTTTTTTCTTCCATAGTTTGAAGAGATTTGGATTTCCTGTAGCTTTAAGGAAGACCATATATTCCACTTTATATATTCCTTACAGTCATAACAAAGAACAGCGAGTCAGAGTTTACCCTGTTACCTACTTACTTCTTTCACTGTATTGGAAAATATTTCTCATCACAATCCTGCAGCCCAAATTGTGGGTTCATTATACCGAGATCACCTTTCAAATTGAGAGTTTCTTTGGACCTGAAGGAGTGGATGCCAAAGTAGCAGGGCTGATGGGGGGGGGGGGAAGTGGACCTCAGCCGGACACTTAGTGCTGAAGGCTACTGCACGTCAGCCAACAAGAGGGGCTGAGGTCTGGAAAGAAGATTTGGAAAAAGGGCTGGAAGTGGCAGCGTCGAGAGGTTTACCCCAGGGAGGGTGATAGTGCTACTTTGGCTCTTACCTCCCTCTCCATTGGCCATTAGCGCTGGGGTGCAGCTCAGCCTGCGGATAGGCTCTGTGTTTGGGGACACACACAGATGCATGCACACACACAGCCATATGGAGAATATTAACATCATTACCAATTCAAAGCAGCAGGTCATGGGCACGGCGACCCAGCCTCAGGTTATCCAATCAGAGCACCCCTTGACCCACTCCCCCAAGGTGATTGGATTAGGGGACCGGGTTGGCGCAGCAACATTGCTGGCCAGGGCTGATAATTGGCTGATTAATGTGCAGCCGATGTCCAGTGATTCAGAGAGCACAGGGCTCAAACCAGGGGACCGTCCTGGCCTTGTGAAGCCCCTGTCACATCTGGACAATGGAGATGACGCACTGTTAAGGACACAAGTTCTGTGTGTACGAGTGGAAAGGTCTTCACAGGTCCATTTTATTCCAAGACCACAGAAACCAAGTCAGACCAGGTCCAAATAAGTCTTATGTGGAGAGTGTGAACTGTAAAGCATAGGAAAAACTTGGCAGCTTGTTACTTCATAGCACATCATTCTGCTGCCACTATTGGCATCCCTTTCTGTTTCGGTCTGTGTGGTTCCACTAATTAGGTCTAATAATCCTCGGGTTTATTTCGGACAGGGCCTGATCTGGTTTCTTTTTTTTAGTCAGCCACGATAGCCGTATGGCTCCGAGGATGGCAACGTGGGTCTGTTGGTTGGTCAGTCCTCCAAGTTGGTGCTGACTAAAATATCCCAACAACTACTGGATGTGTTGCCATGAAACTTTGTACAGACTTTCATGGCCCCCAGAGGATGAAGCCCACTGATTTAGATGATCCCCTTGTGTTTCCTCTAGCGCCATCATGAGGTTGATATTTGTAGTTCAACTGCTGAGTACTGAGTTTGCAGCAACCTATGTAATCCCTTCACTTCCCTAATGTGTCCAGTACTTTGGTTTATAACCAAATACCTGCAAAACTGTTAACATTCCTATCATCCACAACTGTACTTTGTGTATAGTGCTAATTAGCAAATGTTAGCTTGCTAATACGCTAAACTAAGATGATGAACCATTGACTGTATATAAGAAATGGACGTAGTCATCCATTGGTTTGTGGACTGCCATTTTGAAGCCTCGAGTTTGGCCGATAGGGCGCCGCCATGTCAAGTTTTTGCAACCAGGAAGTGCCCGGAAGTGACGATACGGCAAAGCTAACGGCTGTGTGCAGAGCTAGCTAGCTTGCTTAGCTAGGTGCAACTCTAACTCACGTTAACTGTCATTTAACAGGGCTGATAACTTTGTCTAGCGAACAACAGTCTTAAAACTAAATGTACGCACCAGAGAAAGTGTACAGCCAACTCTTAATAAGCTTTTTCAATGGCGCTGGTTAAATTTACACAGTGCCGAGGGTACGAGTCGGCTCTAGCCTGATTGACAGGTCGCTATGGTAACAACTTGTCAATCATAGATAATCCCGCCCTGAAACATACTCTGCTTTGTGGTCTATTTTAAAATAAATGGGTCCATAATTTACTAAATGAACATCATTTTGTATTGAAGAAGACTTGAAACTAGCGACTGAGACCATGAAAACATCAGGAAAGTGTTTACTGGGGTAATTATTCAGCTGAGAAGTAGGGTCATTTTCCCATTATTTCTAATGGAGCCGGACTTCTTTTTGCCACCAGAAGAGTCTCCCCCTGCTGGATTTTGAATAGAATGTAGTAGGTTTCAGGGACTTCCGCATTCGCTTCATATTGTAGACCGGAAGCTTCCCGCTTGTGATGAACATTATATGGGCATTTTACCTGCTAAACATCAGCATGTTAATAATGTCTCAGTGAGCATGCATTTGCTCAAAGCACAACTGTACAGCCTCACAGAGCAGCTAATGTGGCTGTAGACTGTTGTTGAAAATGTATTTATAAACTTTGGGTTTGGGATTGTTTTCCACAGGTCAGTTTAGATCGGGTCCAGTATGTTGGACTCACATTGAACACACACATACATCTTTTTGAATGTGTTTGCAGTCAGCCATTCTAAGGAGCCTCTCAGGTTCATTGTTTGAGGGGTGACTGAGTGCTCAGTACTCTCATCAAGCGCTCTCTGCCCCCCCTTAAAAAACAGAGGGCAACATCTTGATTGTCCTCAGCATGCTGAGTATCCTCTGGTATGTGGGAAAGCATCCCTTAAGGACTTTCATCTGACCTTCCTGAAAAGTGCACACACTTACACGCACTTCTCAGACTTACAGCCACTTGGTTTTCTCCACCATGTGTCAGCACATGAACCTCTCACCCCCAGCTGTGTCAGCTCAGGCCCTAATGAGCCACGTCCAGAATGGACACATCTAACAACGCAGAATAGAAAAGAATAATTGACTCAGCCCCCCTCTGAGTGAAAGCAATATGTTGATTGAAATAGGATGAATGAATAAGCGAAGATTAGAAGAATATAAAAATTGAAGAAAAAAAAAACTTATTATATGCTCATATTTACTCATTTATTTCTGCTTGACTGTCTGATTTTGTCAACTGGAAATGAGCTCCAAAAATTTCACTCCTACCTCACACAGTTGGTTGGTTATATTTACTGTGAAGGTCTGTTATTATTTTAGCACAGTAATATTGTTTGGGTCTGTAGTTTGGAGCTCTCGATGAATTCAGATGGCTTTTTCAAGGTCAGCGGAGAAATCATATTTTCGCTGCACTCACCCCGTCTTTATTAAAACCCAATCCTGCTTCTCACAGTTTCATAAGTGTTCAACTGTTTCCCCACCCGCTGCCGTCCAGCTGTTGAATGACTCACTTTAAACTCACCCAACTCAGTTAGAGTTATTGTCTCCGTAACTCATTTAATTTCTCGGATCCTGGAGAGCTCAGATTATGAATAGTTTTTCCACGTTTGCCTCATAACAGCTGGCGATGTGTTTCCAGGACCCAACCTGATTGGTTTAAAAGGTGACGTGAACCCCTCCGTTATTGTTAAATAAGCAACCCAAGAGCATCAGTAGCAATGTGCGTATTATTATGTTTGATTTCCCCAGAGTTGCCCTGACCCTTTTCTTATTTGTGGGCCCTTTATGAAGGAGCGGGCCCCTGTTTGGTGTGCAGAGGCAGCAGTGTTTGTCCAGCTAACGGTATTTGTGCTCAGACACAGGAAAATGGAATGGAATCAGCAGTAGGAAATGAAAGAGCTTTAGCCAGCTCTGTCACATGCATAGTTGAGGCCCCAGTGGCTCTACCTGTGTACAATAACTTCCCTCTTTCTGTTTTCTGCATTTTTCCATGATTCCATCAATCCCTGTGTCTGCGTTTTGGTGTCGCTGCTGTTTATATCTCGCTTACGTCTCTTTGTATCTCGTCTCGCTCTCAGTCTTCCCCTTCCGCTCCATCCCTCTCTCCCAAAGTCTCTCAGGTCTGTGTATGGGAAAATTAAATCACCGCTTTATAAATAAAACAAAAGATATACACTTTGAGGTCTCGGCCCTCTCCAGGAGCTCAGTGAGAAATACAAAGACTGTCATGTAGAAGTCTGCATGACATTCAGTCCGCAAATACAGATGGACAGTCAGCTCTGTGGAGGAGGCGTCACCATGAATTCAAATGTTCTTAGCACAGAATAGAATCGAATAGAATAGACATACAGTGAACTTAATTTGAACTGCAAAGAATATGACAAATTAAATGAGTTGTGGAGAGCCTAAAAGTTCCTGCATTTAGTGAAAAAGAAATGCCATCTGTTTCTGTCATTAACAGTAACTTTACTGCTTTCCCCCAGCACGTCTCTATTACATGATTACTCTCCCTCTTGGAATACTGTCCAAGAAGTAAACCTGACCTTTGACCTCCCTAGTAGTGGCTGCATGTACTTTTGATGGTTGATTGTTTTTGTATTCTTCCTCTGGATAAGAGCAGCAGTTTGATGGAGTAAATGTACTTTAATGTTTCAAATAAAATGAAATAGAATATTGTAGAATAAACGGTTATTGATAGTTGTCTGAAGCATGACATCACTAAAATGATGAATGAGTCATTAAATGTTCCACTGAGCTTTATGAGAGAATATCTATTCATAGTTAACATACAGGCTGTTTACCCTGGTGGCTCCCATCTCTCCTCACCTTCTTATTTCTAAACGAAAGCTCCCGCTTTGCAGTCGGACCCACTGCTACCTGCCATTTATACTGTACACACATTCCTTGTCATTGCTCAGTATAAAGTAGCAGAGAGTGTAAACACAGGCCCATTTAGATGAGGCACATGCGTGTAGGTGAGAGCCAATTTTCACTGCTGTTGTTGTCATAGCCTGGTTTGATTAGCAGAGCTGCCTCGGCGGGCAGGGCCAGAGTGGCTAATGGTTTCCTCTGCTGTGGAGACAGCCAGGCCTGCTCTGTGTCTGTAGCACTCACCTAGTACAGCACCATTAGCGCTGTGTGTGTGTGTGTGTGTGTGTGTGTGTGTGTGTGTGTGTGTGTGTACTGGGTTTGGACAAAGATGAATCTGGAGAATGGATCATACGTTAATGAATATGTCAACTTGCTAAATATACTGTAGCATGTCTTTTAAATAAACAATTTTTACCATAATTGATTGCCACACTCTCCTCAGACCAGAGGGAATCATCTATAAACCATAGACAGTGGTTTCACCACCTTAATCCATAGATTATGATGGGATAAATGCATTCCAAGCTATTCCTCTCCTGGTACCTCCACAAATTTTATATGCGTAAGCCCATCATGAGCAATGTACAATCCTGAGTCAAATTCCTCGTATGTGTACACATACCTGGCAATAAAGCTGATTCTGATAAATATTTAGATTGACGCATTAAATATTTTACTCAGAGAAGTGTGTGTGCAGAAATGCATATGAATGTCTGCGCGTGGGAGTGTTGGGCAGTGAGGCGCAGCAGCTGTTTTTTTTGTTTGGTTGTTTTTTTTGCCGAGCAATTAATTTATTTTGCATGCAGTGCTTGTCTGTTCCTCGTCAGGTAACTAAGGTGAGCGCATGACTGGCAGATGTGCTTACATATGCATCTGTATGTTCTCTTCTTTGCAATCAGGATAAATTAAATGTGCAAATGTAATATAAGTGAGTGCAGGTAAACGTCTGAGCATTTGCACAAACTCTTTATGTATGCGTGAGAACAAAACACATCCACAAGGCAGAGCAGGTAAGTAGTAGTAAGTAAAGAATAATATATACAGTAGAATGCAATTAGCTGCCTCCAAAGCTCCAAATTGGTGCTTCGTTTCATTTAATGTTTTTTTTTTTCTCCTGTATTTAATAGTTTGCTTCCAGCACAAAAAAATAACATAGAAAAGTAATACAGACAGAGTTGGTCTGCCAATGCTTTAACACCCTTTTGCTTTAACAACAGCGAAAACATAATACATGGATGCTGATTTTTGACAACCAACCACTGCAGATTTTCAGGCAAAGTTTTTGATTTAAGTAAATGGAACCGGATCTTGACTTTATAAACACTATGTTTCCTCAAATCTTCCTTATTAATACATATTCTTGTTTTACTCTGTAATAGTTTCATCAAATTAGTTGTATATGTGTTGCCCCACACCTCGTACAGTAACAATATGTGTGTAAGTTTGACCGAGACACATGGTAGTTTTCCAACTGTTAAAGACCGGGGGTTATTTGGGGGACCAGGATGGTAAGTGGGGGAGTCTAATAAGGAGTTGGGAGGGGAGGGGTTACTAATTTCCTCCTTCCGTTTCCTAGGGGCAGGTGCAGGACAAACCCCCATTCCCCATGCACCCACCATACACACACAAATTCTTCACTGTCATATGGCGGAAGCTGTGCCTAAATGACAACACACGCACTCACAGTCCCAGATGGACACTCGCACATTTTTTTTTCACAGTTGAGTATGTAATCATATACACTCCCGACACACATTCACATGCATATAAATATCGATGTATGTGTGTGTCATTTACTCTCACCACACACACACACACACACACATACACACAGGGTGGTTGGGAGTGTGGTATATGGTGCTGATGTTCTCGAAGTGTGAGTCAGATGTATTACACGGCATGTCATTACAGCTTTCCACTCTAGTTGGCCCCTGTGGTTCACAACACACCCTGCACTGCTGCTCTATATAGACCTCAGAGGGACAGAGGAGCGTCTACATCTGTCTCTCTGCCTGTCTCCTGCTAAACAAGGCTCATCTTTTTCAACACAGGAACTCAGTTTTATTTCTATGTTGCCCCTCCTTTTTCTTTACACAGTCTCCATTTTCTGTTGTGATTTATTTACTTTTTTTTTTGCAGATCATAGTTCATAGTTTAAACAGCAAATGGAAAAAGGAAAGGTCTATAACATTTCGGCTATATCCCAAAAGGTCTATACACTTTCTCAAAAAACAAAAATCACATGATAATTTGATAGGGCTGGAAATCCAGTTGCTGGTGAATAATGATGTAAAGAAATGGTTGAGATTCATTGCAAAACAGATTAAAATCGGCATGGCGCTTTTTGAAATGTTATCTGTAAATTGCCTCTTCCCAGAATTGTCATACCTTCTGTCACTCCCATTTTTGTGTCATTTAATAATAACATTTAGAAAAATAACAAACCTACCAAGTACCTCATTCATTCTTGAAAGATATTCCATTTTCCTTTTTTGGCATTCATTCAAACCTATTTGTTTGTTTTAAGCATAGCTCATGGAAACATCTCATTTGCATTTTTTATTAAATCTTTTGTGACATTTCAGAAGTGTGCGTAAAGCTCGCTTGACAGTTGAATGAAAACACAGCTACTGTCTGCATGTGTATCGTTGTCATAAGCTCTTTTCAAGCTAGATTAGCGGTACTGGCGGCGCTCCTTTAATTGTCATTACCAGCTGTTTTATTCCGGCAGGAATCTGCCATGTTTGGCATGTTTTTTGTATGTCAAAGCAACAGCTCTGGAGGAAATTTCCACCCTGTCCTCGGAAAACTGTGACTTACTTGTGATGTTTTGAGTGGCAGATTGACATGTATGCCAATACTTAGAGGAAACTGAAATGCATCTTTCATTCTTTCTCCTCAGTTGCTTTCTTTTTTAAAGGTTTTAAGATTTATGTTTCTTCTATGTTTGTATTTCTTTCTCCTGCTCACGCTTCCTCTCTTTCCCATATTCACATGGGGAATAGCACATAAACTTACTGATGAAGTTATGTAAGTTAACAAGTAAACAAGAGACCTCATTCTGACACTTAGAATATACAAATACCATGCACTCTTCCTCCTGCTCTCTTACTCAGTGAGGCGCACGCACACTAGAAATGTTTTTATTTGGATCTGCTAAATTAAATCCTACTTCATTTAAAATTCAAAACTTGTGGACATGTCAGCATGGTATTAGGACATTTCAGGTTAGCAGAGGCCCAAAGAAACACACACAGATACAAGCATTCACTTGACTGCATCTCCCAACCAGGCTAAAGCCAGCTGTGTGACCTAGGGATGAGGAACTCCCTGTGGGTCACTGAGGCCCGTGGACCCCCCTAATCCCCCAGCTGCTTGACCGGACACACACACAAATGCATACACTCCTTTTGGTTGCAGGCAGTCATGCTACTAACCACAATATCTCAGAACTGATTGCTTTTATACAATGTTGTAACAATAATATAATACATATATAAAATAATAATAATAACACACAAACTTAAGATGCTCATTTCCCCTCTGCTCCTCACATTTAAACTGTCAGACACTCACCTCCCTGAAGAATAAATACTTCCATATGAGCACATAAAAGGCCATGTCATGCCAGGGTCAAAGGTCATCCAGACCTTTGTACCATGGCACTACTGGAATTTATCCTACTTCATTTATCTCTTAGTCACTCAATGTGTTTGGTACTTTATAAACAAACTCTGATGCATTGGTCTGATTCACTTCATTTAATTTTACCATGAACATTTGTTAATTCATTGAATTAATTGTCTATCAATAATGGTATAGCCAAGTTACAGTAATGGACTTTGTTTGTCCTGCAATTTGCATCCATAAGCCTAAAATGTTCTGCACAGATACTATATTGTCAAAGGATTTCCCCACACATGAATTTAATGTTGCTCATTTGCCCTGGAGAAGGGCTGGAGATGACAAAGGACGATAAGGGGAGGTGCAAAGATAACGAGGCATTTAAATAACAGAGTGCATTAGGAGATGATGAACATATATTAAGGAGAGAGGTCACAGAGGTGATGGACAAGGAGAGGAAGATGAATAATCATGTGGAGAAGATGTGGAATTTGATGATCGCAGTGGGGGAAAAATAAGGTGAATGATGAGAGAAGAAAGGGGAAGCCGGCGGAGGTTCCTGTCTGTTTGGGTGGCCCTGAGACGGGTTGAAGACCCAGGTGTTCCCCCTCCGCTATCCCTATATCGCTTCATTCTTCTTTCTTTCCGTCTCTTTGCCTCCCCTGGTGGCCTTTAGCATTTAATCTGGATTAATGAGGAGGTTGACCTTCGTGTCTCTTTCTCTCTCTCTGTCTTTCCACTCCTAACTCACAACTCCTCACCAAGCTTTACATGCAAGAATATAACATTTTTACCAAGACTTCCTCCACATCTTACTTTCACAGGAAGTCTCTCTCTCTTTCTGCCTCTCAGATTTCTGTTGTTTTTTTATCCTAATTTTTATGCTTCCTCTTTTCACCCTTATCTCACGCCTTGGTTCTGCTGACTGACAAGGCAGTGCTGTTCATTCTTAGGACCACCTGTGTATCCTGTCTCATCGCTCTGTTTGGGTGGTCAGGCCTTCCAGCCCACAGAAAACACACTCTAGTGATATCTGGGATACACACATACAGACACACAAACATAAAGAAATCCACCTCAACACAGTCCATGAATATCCTCAAGGGAAGTTCGCTTATGCACAAGCACAGACAGACACACACACACAAGCAAGCTGTGTGCGATCTAATCTGTGGTGAGTGAGTCATTCTAATTGGCCAGTCAACAGGTGCTGAGCCCGACTCAAGGGACTGGACAGAGGAGACGCAGGGATATGATTGCAGAACAAGGGAGAGGCTAAGCTGAAAGCTTCTGTATAATAACTACAGTGGGAGCTATTGTTGAAGGGTGGGAAGTAAATGTCTGAATCTGTTTTGCTGCTCTTTGTTGCTGATTGATATAGTATAATAGCAGTTTGAACTGTGGCCAGTTATTGACAGTTTAAGCATTTCATCCAAAAAATTTTGTTTACATGCACTTGTATTATCAGGTTACTGACAGCTTTCTGCAGTTAATGGATTTTTTCAGTGTTATACATGAAACCTTGTTTCTGTAATCGGGGTAAAAATTTACCGCCGCTAGATTTAAACCGGGGAAAACAGATTTTCTTTCTTTCACATGTACGCATGTGCATGACATAGTCTTCAGACCATGTAGCCTCTGTAAGTATAAATAAGTTGTTCATATATATATATATATATGTGTGTGTGTGTGTGTGTGTGTGTGTGTGTATATGTCCCATCCACCCATCCATCGTCAACCGCTTATCCTGCGTACAGTGTTGCGGGGGTCTGGAGCCAATCCCCGCTGACTTCAGGGGAAAGCCGGGGTACACCCTAGATAGGTCGCCAGTCCATCGCAGTATATATATGTATAGAAATATATATGTGTGTGTGTGTGTGTGTGATATAGGTAACCTTGACCCTTTTGGTTCGGATGTGTCGATGAAGACCTCACTTTTAGATTTGCTTACTTGCTCTAGCTAAACTTGTGTGTCACTCAGCACTGGAAACAGCACATAAGATGGAAAACATTTGAATGGGTCTGTGAAAGGTGAGCAGCCCTCCCTTTTCTTTTCTCCTCTCTCTTTCTCTCCAGTCCCCTCTCTTTCTCAGTCTCACTTTCTCTCTGTCTCCTTCCGTCTCCCAAAGGCCCGCGTGTCGCCTTACCCAGGGGTTTAGCCCCTAATCACCCAGAGCTAGTGGGAGGGAACAAGAGACTTCCAGCTGGCTGCCTCGTTATTGCAGACCCCTGGGAGACACACACACATTCCTACACACACAAGCTAAACACACAAACACACACAGACACACACACACAACCTCATATATGCTTACCAAGGCATTTGCTGTTATCTCTTGGCATCTCTCCATCCACGTCTCCCCCACAACTCGATCCTGCCAAGGCCACAGCCTCGCCACGTAAACTGAATAACAGGAGGAGGCTTACCGCAAGGGAGGGCCAAATCTCTGGCACGTCCTCTACTCCAAACCAGTTTAAACCAGAATTAAATGTTGTCTTCCTCAATACGCTCAAGCAAATTTACTGTATATGTGTGTGTGATTGTGTGTTTGTATATTGAACTAATGGTGACACAGTCCTACAGTCACTAGTTTGTCATTTCTTACAGACAATCATCTTTCTCTTTCAGGAGGGATCCATATGATTACCCCACCCACTCCAGACCTGTGCCAAGAGAGCAAGCCCCCTACCCCGGCCATTACTATGACCCTCCTGCTTCCAGCCACCCTAGCCGTGTGCCGCCCACCCAGATGGCCACACAATCCGATCATGCGCCCGGTAACCCGCGCTACTACCCCTCGTCTCCCTATTCAGGACACCAGCGCCGTGTAGCAGCAAGGCAGGACGTTCCCCCTTCGCCCACCGTAGGCCGCAGAGGGCGGCACTACTATGAAGCTATTGGAGGGCAAGGAGACAGCTCCGAGCTCTATGACTACGGAGACGAAAGACAACCTGATCCAAGACGGAAGAAACCCATGATAGGAACAGTGTAAAGTAGAAGGTAAAGGTAGTCTTGAGTGACAGTCATACAAAGAAGATAAATAACTCCAAAATTCATGTGTTTCCAGATTTGTGAAACATAAAATAAGCTGTCACTTAGGCTGCCAATGTGAATACGTGGGATTTTTCTGTATTAATTTATCTGATCAAGAACACCTATAGCAATAAATGACAAGCTGAGAGGCTAAAATGAGACTTTATTTTCAGAACCACCGTGTCATAACTGTTTCCACAGGCCAAGACAGATTTAAGTGTTAAGGACTATGTGTACATATATATGTATGTGTGTTCACAGTTGCACACTGTATATTTTCAAGTGTGCTAGTGTAAACAGGATCTTTGACATAGATTTTATATTAAATTAGGGGCAATTAAATTAATAACATGGATATATAGAGTAAACTTATTATATGTTGGATAGAATCAACTCTGTTCCAGGAAACAGGACATGAAGGCAGTGCTGACTTGCATTTTGCACAAACTGATCAAACTGAAGGAAATAAAGAGGGATTACCTTGACCAGCCCGGCGCTATAAAAGAAGAGACACAGGAAGTTGAAGTCGACAAACAGGAAAAGGAAGCAACGCCCCTTCAAAGTATCTTCTTGTCCTTGATGTGTAGTCGCTTGGACTTCCTTTACATCCTGCTATCACACTGGTATTGTTTTAGTATTTTTGCCTTTGCTTACTTGGATGTGAACGTGGCAGGTCGATTTTACTGTACATTTGTGAAACGTATAAATGCAATGCAAATGAGTTTATTTGCGATACTTTTCTGGTGTTTCTAATAATATGTATAAATCTTGATCAACACACAAGCAACAGACTCAAACATGCTGTCAAATAAATACATCATTTTTTTTTACATATATTTTGCATTAAATATCTTGAAATTCTCTCTCTGTGCTGCACCAAATCTTTTCATCCTGTTTCTGTTTCATTTAACAGATTAGCCAGACTATGCATATTTAAAATATCCAGTCAAACTACAACAACACTATGAGTCATCACTTTAAAAATTCATTAAAATATTCAGATTAATTTCTCTGTGCATAATCTCCAGATAAATTTGCCCTGTGAGATGACTGATAAGAGTAGCCTGCTTTCTGATAATGACTAAATCATCTTCAACAATTAAAGGCAGGGAAATCTCCACTAGAAAATGATTACTGCCCAATTTGCTCTCAGAAATAAAGATGGCACTGATTGGCAAAATTAGACTTGAAATGGGGAATAATTAGAGTGAGGAGAAGGCTTTTTCTATCAGTTAGTGTTTAATTAGCGTCATGGCCAACAGGGACCGGGCCTCTGCTGATCCGTCTAGTCTCCACACTGCTTTGACCCTCTGCTGTCTGAGCTGAAATAGACCTTTCAAACCATCCAGCACAGGCAGATTCATGGGCGAGCAATCGTTTTATTTATACCAATTTTAAGCAAATGACCTCTTTTCTCAGATAGAGTCAGGGCAGACGTCAGTGATCCTAACCTACTTCAGATGAGGCACAAGCCATCTTAGTAACAATAATAAACAAATGCTCATTATGACGCATTTCTATTCAAATAGTACTTTTCTAAACAGGATTACAATGCACCACAAACCAGAATAGCTGGATAAACAATAAAGGGACAAAGCTTAGCAGCTGTCTGCTGACCATCCTGTGGTGACGGTACAGGGAAAACAGTCCAAAATGGCTTGCTAATACCTTGAACTAATCAAGCACATGCAAAGATGCAACGCCAGTGGGTCAGATTGTTAAATCAAAACATGATGAAAAGATGTAATGTCTGTTTTTTTTCTCCCTTTTGCAAGAATTGGTTACCGCCATTCTTTATTCACTGCAGTTTTGCGCTTTTTTTTTCACTCACTGTCACATCTAAGTCCCATGGCTTTACCATTACAAAAGGCAGTGCCATGTGGTGATAATTGCATGATAATAGAATTATGCGATGTTAATGCAGTTGCAAGCATGGTTCTTAATCTTTATCTTAAAAAGCTCCCTTTGTGTGCCGTTCAAAGACAATCCAGTATCTAAACCTTCAGTGTCAGCTGGTGAAAATGGTGCATTTATGGACTATTTTGTAAAACAATGAAGTCTAGAAGACAAACTGTGAGAGGGTCTTCATACACCTCTTGGAAGATTTTTTAAACCACTCCTCACAACTGCATACATTTGACCCAAAAAAATCTTAGCAAAAGCTCCACGTACTAGCTTTTTCCAGGACTTTTCCAGTCCATCTCCTTGACATCTCTGCAGCCCCTCCTACTGAAAACTTTTACTTCACTCAAGGCAAACTTTACTTTACTGTTTATGTAAAGTTTGAAGAGGGGATTATAGACAGTGTCACACTAAATCCAGTCCAGTGTAGTCATTATTTCGATTCATCAAATCTCAAAACATTCAAATTAAATCGACAGTTCTTAAATTTCACCAATAACTAGTGTGGAAATATTTCCTGTAGATCTCATGCTCTCACTGCGGGCAAACCAACTTACAGCACAAAAGCTGGCTTCACTGGCTATTCACTGTACTTTAAAGAATAACTACGGAGTTAACAACAGCCTCCTTCAAGTGCTTGTGGTCAGTTTGCTGCCAAAGACGATAAACAACAGCAACTGAGCATCCGAGAATTAATTGCATTTAATGGCCATTAAACAAAAGCTTCGAGGAGTAGTTGGCTGTTACACACATCTGACTGAAAATACTCTTTCATCCACAGCTTATATAATCAGTTACTGTGTGTGTGTGTGTCTTGTGAGTGTCTCCCTTTTGTCATCTAGAAGAGATTCTTTAGCTCAGTCACATGACACAGCAAGACTCAAACACACACACACTCGCAGTCACAGCCAGTTGATACACTGACAGACATATTTTTGTGCCTCAGCTCACACACTACCCTTCCTTAAAAAGCTATTTGTCTATTCTCTACACCCATCCTCCTTTCGTTGAACTTCCTTGGCGATTCTGCAAGGTTCTTTTTCCTGCCGTTTGAAAATTCACTTACATTTTCTTCCTCTGTTGTGAATTAATTTGACACCTCATAAGCCCACATTCTTGCTGCAGTTACTGAAAAAGGAGAGAAAATGCAGAGACACACGCTGTTCCCCAGTCGATTGTCATGAACCACAGGTTGTGGGAGAATTCCCTGGTTATGTTCTCTTAGCATTACCTATTCTGCCGGCGCCCCTGTCGAACACCTTAGCTTGTTAGCATGTGTCAATCAAAAGCCGTGCCATGGGGAGGGCAAAGTGGAGAGCTGCAGCAGTTATCTCTCTCCCACACAGCTCCCAAAAAAGACAGAGCTGGGAGAGATAGACAGAAAGCGATGGAGGATGGTGTGTACAGTATATAGAGAGTGTGTATGGGGACTAGACACCCTCGCATAGCAGAATGAAGGTACGGGTGAGCGCCCACAGTGACCTCGGGGTGCACTCGCGCCCCCTTTTCATCCTCTTCATTAAAGGCACATTCCACCGCATTTGCCCGCTGTCCTTCTGTCCTTCACCTGCCGCCATTCGTTTCAATTCAGCCCTCGTTAAGGCATCATGGTCTCGGAATCGAGAGTAGTCGGAGTGGGCCGAGCGGAGCTTCTCATTTAATTATACAGTTCATTAGAAAGCCGGCCCACCCCCAGGTCTGAGACAGGCCACGGGAATAGCTGGTGGCTAATGTGCAGTTTAAACGGCCTAAATATGGAGATTGGTCTAGTTATGGATTACCGTTACCCGTTAGCCTGCCCTTCACCCACCTCATTCGCTTTTATGTCTGCTGTGTAGCCTTTTGATACAGTATCACTCAAGTTAGAGTGTGCTCTTTCAGCCAGCCTGTTTGTTTGATATTGTTCATGAGCTGTGAAATTGAATTTCCACAGTTGGGGTGATATTGGAAATAATTTCATATCCTGTGCAATATTCTTGCTTGGTTTCACCTTGTGCTGTGTTTAAGACATCCCTTTTTTCTGAATGTCTTTTTCTTTATTCTTTTGCCGCGGCAACACTGTTAATTTAGACCATATTTACCCTAAAAGCAGTGCTGGCTTGCTGACTGCCTCTCGTTTGCCCACACACCATGGCCAAGCCGCCAACCACCATCTTTTACACCAACCGTCGCCATGGCAACGTGGCCACCACTCCTGGCACAGGAGCCCCTTTCAGAGCTGATGACATCGGCGTTTCAACAATGAAAGGTTCATATATCCTCTTATGGAGAAAAGCTGGTATCTTTTTTTCTTTCTGGGCATGCAGGCTCCTTGATCCCCTCATATACTCACTCATATACTGTAAAATCCTTAATCAAATACAATAAAATCTCTTTATTTTTTGCACCAGAACTGATACTAAGTAATATATAGGGAGCATGCAGCTGGAATGCCATCTGCATTACATTCAGCTCTTGAGGGTGCAGAGAGCATTTTTTTCTCTACTTTTGAGGCGCTTTTTAGATATTCATTGAGATGTGTTTTGAAATCAAAAACATTGGCCCATTCAGTGAGGTTTTTTTTAAACCAGTGGATGCAACAAGACCACTGAATGGTTTGTAGGCCTGTACCATGTGGGCTCCCACTCAAATAGAACAGCAATGTGGTATCCCAGGATGTGGGGACTGCATTGTTTATTCTTCCTGTGCTAAGGAGGATCAGAGCTGCTGGACTGGCCAGACCTCTTGCCTCTGTTCCCACTTTATACTCCCGCCAGCCCCCGGGCATCCTAACCCTCCAGAATCTTCTCTTTATATATCTCCCCCAACCCTCTCAGCTTTCCTATGGCTCCGACAATGAAAAACACCAAAAAAGCGCTGTGCACTCTGCTGCTAACCCAAGGCTAGCAGTGTGGTTCACTGGGTTGTGATGTGGCCAACAACAGCTGAAGTCCGTGACCCCCCTGGACCCCATCCATCAGGCTTTCATCACTAACCATGGCCTCTGACACACACAAAACTTCAGCCAAGGAATGGAAGCACGCAACAGGGAACTGTATGACACCGGGACCATATAAAATTATATGTAAGCACTTTGTCCAAACACTTGACATGCATACAGGACAAACATTTCTGCATGCAAGTTAACACACACCAGTGTGGTTGTGCATGTGAATATAAAGTTATAAATGTTTCCAGAGCAGTGACGCTGCCAAACTGTGGTCTTGTGTGTGTCCAAACTGACCTGTCTGTCATGCACAAACTGAGTGCTTATTCGAACGCATGCTTTTCATATGCTTCCCCTGCCGTCTCTCACATACACATGCCTGTTCTCCGCTCAGACACAAGCTGCCTTTGCTGACACACAGCACATCCGTATCGCTCTGCCCTCGCACACATGTTAGCAATATGTGTGTGGCAGAGGCTCAGCTGACCGCCTGGCAGTTACTGTGAAATTGGCGCCCTTCTCATCCAGATGCCAGGTGTTTTGCTTGGCAGTCAGGGGGGTGCTGGGGGCCGAGCTTGTGTCAGGAGTGTTGGGTTGCTGTGAACGGCAGGGAAAGGATGGGGTAATATGTCGTGTGTCCCTGTTAGCCCGGCCGCTTGGCACTGCCAGGCCCAAGAGGAATTAGAGACAGCTTAGTTCCCGTATGAGTTTGAAAATGCTGTGTGATTATTGTCCACATGTTATTTCCCAAACACTCCTTAAACATGAAGGTATGAGCCATCATCTTCAATTAAGCATATTTTACTTTAAGGATGTCAGACGCAATATTCCAGGCAAAATACACTAGACAAATTTTGATTAAACATCTTAACTTCTACTGTTTTGGTCATGAGCATGTTAGACAAACATTATGTGTCATTAGCGAGGAAAGTGACATCTTTAAAGAACAGTTTGACTTTTTGGGAAATACTCAATTCACTTGTCGCGATACCACTCACATATCTGCGCAATAAATATGAAGCTACTGCCAACAGCTAATTAGCTTAGCTTAGCACAAAGACAGCTGCCCTGGCTCTGTCTAAAGGTGACAAAATGTGCCTACCAGCAACGCTAAAGCTCAATAATTAACATGTTTGTTACTCCATACAAAAACTTAAGTCAAAAAAGTGGTTTTACAGGTGGACTATTTCCTGCCTGGGGCAGTCACTTCCTGGATTCTAAGCTAAGCTAACTGACTGCTGGCTGTAGCTTTATATTTATCATAGTGGTATAGATCCTCTCTACCATCTCTCTACAAGTGTATCTCCCAAAATTTCAAACTATTCCTTTCAAATTTAAGCTGGAGAAAATATCAAAACACAAATGATTAGTAAAGCTATTCAGCTAATATAACAGTATTTTTAAAGAGTAGTATTTAAAAGATTAATCCTGTGACTTCATTTTGCACTTATATAAAGTTTGGGGACTTGTGAGAGAGATTCAAAAGAAAATGGTCAAAACCTGTCTTTGACAAGTAAAATCAGTGGAGTAACCCTTTAATGGAAACAGTCCTGGGTCTGCTCATGTATTCCAGCAAAGATCTTCTGGTGATCACTATATCACTGTTTCCATGACACTTTAAGGGGTGATGGACTGGAAGTACCTGCACCATTGATAGTACCAACATGTTTGCTTCCATTCTATCCTGCATTACATTGCGTCTTTATGTAGAACAAATGTTTTATGAAAATACTTATTTCATCACTATATCCATACCATTATGCAATGCAAATCACACGTTTTTGCATATACTTAGTCTGGATCAAGCAGTGTGTAATTTCTCACATCACATGTCGGTCCATGCAGCTGTAACAGACAGGCAGGCCATGATTTCCGGCCTCATTTTCATTTTGCAGAGATGTTCATTCCAACATGGATTAGATAAGGGTGAAGACAAAGTGGAGCCTCATTGGAAAGTCACTGTAGCAGCCAGCAGTGAAATCCATCCACACATTCCTTCCAGAGAATGCCAAACAGCTCGCTGAAAATGAGCTGTGGACCCGACTCCATTAGATCTCCACTCTGTCTCTCTGCTCTCTATCTTTCAAAAACACACACACCTCATGCTGTAGCTTGGAGCGACACACATGCACACACACACACTGCGCCTGCCACCAGCTTCATTAGTGCTAAGAAATGTCCTGCTCGTTAAGGTGAGGCATTTAGTTGAGAAGCTCTCTGCAGTGAAGACAAACGTGCTTCCTTGTGCATCTCTTGTTCCAGCCTCCCACAAGTGTGTCTGTATTTTGACCAGTTTGGATTCCACCTCTAGCTTGCTTTCAGAGCTGCAGCCGGAGGGAGGTAAAGAGCTAAAAAAACATCTGACACATTATTATTTTATATAATTGTTTATTTATTGTAAGTGTTTTGCAGTTTGCTGAGACAGCTTAGACCTATTGCAGAGTTGTATCATGCAATACACAAAGAAAAGGCATAATAGGGAGTTTCACTGAGTCATTTTAATGTGCCTTCCCATTCATTATGCCTCCTTTCTAGACATAACAGTCAAACTGCCACGGCTACACTCTGCTCTTTCTCACACACACAAACACAAGTTACCAACTGCCTGCCCTTCTCACTCCGCAGCTTGACTTTCCGTTCCTCCATCTTTCTCTCCGCCACACTCCTCCGTCTCCTCTTTCCATTCTGTCACTCCTCTCCCCCAATTCTTTGCAGTCCACAGATAAGCTCTATGATAGGGAGGAAATCAGAGTGACACACACACACAGCCTGCCAGTCTCTTTCATAAGTTGCTTTGATAAAAACGTACATTCACTTTTTTATTATTTGTGCAAGCTACACCGATGCAAATCCTCACTTCGTCCTACGAGGGTGCAGAATCCTTGTTACCCCAATGCACCTTGTACTTGTGTGACCTTTTCCCTGATTTGAGTGATTCACAGTCTTTCCCTAATAACATAGATAAAAAAAACACATTCAGCCAAAGTTCAGTAAATACTCCACACCAACTCACACACACATACTTGTTCTGTCTCTTTGGACCTGTTAGCATCATGTATTTCCCCTGTAAACATCAGAGATATGTGACCTGCCAGCTCTGACCACCCTCTGAGTGAGTGTGTTTTTATAACGCCTTATCTCAGCCTCTCCTCTCTCTTGGGGGGGGGGGGGGGGGGTTGTTCCCTGTGTGTTTTGCTTAATTCCCAGCTAGCACAAACACACATGCACAAAAACAAATCCATTATTGTGCTTTATAGCAGAATAGAGTTGCCATTGTAGTATCGGTGTGTATGGGGAGTCCATACTAGTAGAGTTGAGGGTCTGGACACACGAAAGTCTGGGCCTGACTTGACTTCATAATGGCTCATGAAGGACACACACACACACGCATAGAAACCTGGAGGGGTGAAGGCCTGTGGTTGTCCATTAGGACAAGTCACATCCTATTCCCCCTCATCAGTGGAGAGCAAAGTGAGCAACAGCCCCATAGATGCCAAGTCCTCTTAAGTGTGTGTGTTTGTGGGTTTACATGTGCATTTACTGCATGCGTGTCCAGTTGCAGCAGAGTGGCAGGAGATATGCGAGTCAGATAAGTAGAACTGACAACAGGAAGTGTGTGGACAGGCTGATATTTGGAGGATGGATGCAGGAGATGTGACAGATCTTATACGCCGCTGATGCTGAAGACTATATTTTTTATATTCTTTAACAACCATGTGAACATTTCATTTAACAAAGTGCTTTTCCCATGCATATCATAATGATCATCAGGTGTGTTTAAAAGTTCATCACATCACTATAACAGCTTTCTAATACACACACACAGGCAGAGACAACTCTAAAACACCATGCTTGTGCTAAATACTTCAGCTCATACTTCCTTTTTGCCTACTACTGCTGAAGTCGTAACATTTCAGACAAGCCACTCGCCAAACAAAACATTGATTTTGGAACATTCTGCAAAACCCCAGATTAGGTCCAGTGTCAATGTCATTGAGCGTAATGTCAGTGTTAATGACTGCCACTGGGTCGTTTTAGAAACAGTGGGAAAACAGGATTTATTTTCATAAGATCTTCACACAAAAAAATATCCACATTATATTTCTCACTGTAGAACAGTTAATTTTATTGGTGTGAATATACTTTAAAATCTTACTGTGCCAGAATCAGTAGAATTGATGCCTTCCTATTACTCAGTTTATGAAAGCTACCAATAAATCACACATTTTCTATGTGAATGTTGTTTCCAGTTTGATAGTGACTATTTTTCAGAGCCTTCACTGAACATACCACCAGTCTTGATTGGTCTACTTGCCGGTGAGCTAACGCTAGGTTAAGTAGCATACGTAATGCTACAGTACACACAAGTGTGAGTCAGGCTCCATTGCAGTGTGACTATTTTAGAGGACAAGTTTTAATTGCTTCTTGGCAATAGCACTGTATGCATTCCCGGCATCTTGCTGCAACCACGTCAACTTTTACAGTGAAGTAAGTGATGAAATTTGTATACCAAACTAATAGCTGTGTTGGCAAACACTGAACCAGGCTGAAATTAAATCGTTTATCCTTTAAGTTTATTATGTATCCTAAAACTACTAGCTAACATGCGTATTTGAATTAAAAAAGTGCATAAACGAATTAAATTAGTTCTTTAATGTGTGTGACAAGAATGTCCGGCATGCACGGGCTCTCAGTCTCCAGCAGCATCCAGGCCCTCCTCCTCCTTCCCTCTCCGGTGAGCCATATTGATGCAATGTTGGGAGGTTAAGCCGTCGGTTTAGTGTCCGGGCGGCCGTGACATTCTGCCTCGCTGGCCTGTAATTGACTCGTTGGTGTGTGTATCATTTAAACCTTGGCTCACCTGCTTCGTGCGTGTCAAGGGGGTTGTGATTGACAAGCTACTCTAAGCAGTCTGGAGTGCGCTGGGGTTTCTTACTCTCTGTCTTTTCTGGCAGGTACCCTTTTTCCTACATTAGATTTTTTTTTCCCTCTCATTTGAGTCTTGCGCTTGGCATTTCTCACATTTGTTTTGTTTTCATCCGTCTGCCTCTTTGTTTCTCAGTCTGTTTGCTGTCAATCTGTCTCTCCCACTCCCTTTCTCCACCTGTATCTCTGTTTTCATCTTCCTCAGGTCCTACCCGGGCCTTCCTTCTCTTGGATCCAGAGTGTCAGTTCATGTTAGTGGAGCGTAGCGCCATTAAAGTTACACCACTCTGTGGAGACCAGCTGGGGGTCTCAGTTACTCTGGAAAGTTTGCAGCTCATGCTACAGGCATGCCGTCCTGCCTTGGCTTGGTTTCAGCTGTCTACTCCTGTACGTGCACACACACACACATGCACCCACTCTCCCTCTCCCTCTCACTTTACACACACACACACACACACACACACACGCACACAGGCACATATGGACTATATGTTCAGCATCCCCAGTGACTGGACCCCATGAGCATTATCTATTTAAAGCCACTAACTCTGCGGATTAGATCAAAATTCAGCCCCATAATGGCTAGTCTGGCACAGCACCCTGCTTCAATTAAGGCCTACTCGACATGTCACACACACACACACGCACACGTCAGAATAATGTGATCTTACTCATCCAGATGTGATCACACAAAAATGACGCACACACTTCACACTCTACACAAAATTTTGCATTGAATTGAATTGTATTTTTTTTACAGGTTTCAGTTTTTCCTTCCACAGCAACATTTACATCATTCGGAAAAATCGACGCCTACTCATATAAGGTGACAGCTGGCAAGAAAGTAAAGCAGATTACAGGTCATTATAAGCATTATGAGACATATTAACACCTTTAAATGTTAAGTAAGTAATGGCTTAGAGAAGAAAGGTAACAGCACCCTTCCTCAATGTTTTGGACCTTTGTCCAGTTTTGCACTCAAAAACTGAGCTATGGGCAAAGTGTGAAAATCTGCAAATGCCATCATTGCATTGTAGTGTTGATGATAAAACTGGAGCTTTTGGAAATGTGAGCCTGCTCAGTGACGTACAGAGGCTCTGTGATAGTAAAAAAGACAACTCCCTGTCTCCTTCTCTGTGATCTCATCTTAAATTTCAGCATGGCATACCACATGATGTAAACGTCTCAACGACGCAGAAAAAACACTTTTGCCCACATGAACTAGTATTTATAAAAACAAAAGGTGTGGTGATAATAAACACACCTCATACATACTTGGTTTTCTAGAGAAATCCTAAGGTCAAATAAGGTTGAGATGGAAAAATAGTTTGAGAGATGCAATCAAATTATAAAAATCTAGTTTGTTTCACTGATTGTGTGTTTTGTTGTCTTTTTTCAACCTCTGGCATTGTTGGTGAACATCGCCGATGCAACCCAATTGGTTACACTGACAAGTGTAAAGACTGGTGGATCAGACAAGAGATAGGCAAACAGGAGATTTAAGGCATGTTATGGCCACTCTGGGTTATGGGTATGATGATGATTTCTAAAACAGAACATGTATGGTTTTATATAATCTGACAAAAATAATGGATGCACCTGGCCCCTGGTGTGGTCACCATTCTGTCTTGTTGTTTGCTCTTTGGTTTTGTCTTTTTCATACATACAAAGGCTTAGTGTGAACATAGTTAAAGACTCTGACTGGAACGGCCACACATACACAGACACGTACATTAATCCAAAAAGGAAAGACTTTTTCAATTATGGTCAACCGACTATCTTCACTAAACTATCACACTCGTAAAAAAATAATTTAGTGCCCACTTCCCTCCCAAACACAACCACACACCCATTTGCTATTCTTGGCCTTTGTTTTTATTTGTTTGTATCATGGAAGAAGCTCTGTGGAGTACTCAGAGTTGGGAATGTTAGAATAATGAGGCGGGCCTGTAAATAATGAAACAAAGGATGTAGTGCATCAATTAAGAACCATTTACTTCCTCGCATCCATCTCATCTCCATGTGTGTGTTTGTGCTTGTGTGGGATTTCAAATGTGTTTTCGTGCGTGGGTTTTTTGCAAATACGTCCCTGCACACTGCACATGTCCTTCTGAAAACACATTAATCAAATTGTGAAACATCACAGTCTCCTCTGATATGAAAATGAGCCATCCTGAACATTGAGGACATTGTCACCATAATTGCTCTTTGACAGCTCCGTGCACGCACACACACATATATAATCTTTAATTGCCTCCAAAATGTTTATGTCAAGATGGCGTTGCAAAGATAATGGCTGGGGACTGCCTGGTCCACACTAATGGCATCTCCGTATTTAGCGCTTCACATCAGCAGAGAAATCGACATCAGATATTTAGTGGCGGGCAAAGGCTTGTTTTGTTGGGGTAATATTGTGCTGCTGGATGCCGGCCAATTCATTAAAAAACTTATCGCACCAGAAGGAAATCTAGAGCACTGTCAGGCATTGCAGGAAGATTTTAATAAATATAGCTAATGTGACATTTTCAATACCCTGCTTCTCTGTGAATTTTATTCTTCATGTTGCTTCATCGCCAGATTGTTTGGTACTGTGCAGCCACTTTCCCATCCCACTCTTCAATATTTGTTACTTACATACCAGAGTTCATTAAATCCAGACTTCTTTTTATGATAATTACAAAGACAATCATAAAAAAATTAAACAGCGTTGTTTTTTATTGATGACGTTATATAGTAGTATAGTAGAAAATTCTTGTGGGTATGTAAATCATGTCCAAAATGTGTAAACACATTAGAGTGCAGACTTCTAATGAATCATCCCATCTTAATTCTCCATCTAAATCTTTTAATTAGCATCCTTTCTTCCAACTGCATGAAAAGGACATGTAAACTGTTTGTTTTGACATTTTCATCATTTATAATTTTAGCTAGACATTTGTCACCTCATCAAAAACTATGCATGTGATAAGATTATTTTAGTGACTGTCAACACAGGAAAACATCTGTTCCAACCTCCACACACATCTCCGGTTTAGTGGGCGGCTACTGGTGTGAGGAGAGAGCTTCCATAAGCTTTAAAGCTCCAGTAATCAATATTTATGTTAACAATGGATCAAATGACTACTGTATGTGTAATGTGAAAGTGATCGCTCATAGTGACAAACCTACAGAGAATTATCACTTGATGTCTTAAGCCTCTGTTGTTCCCAGGCACAAACTCTACTTTTATTCCCATGTGTAGCTGTTTTAAACAAACTAGTTCTGATTAACCATCTAAAAACATTATTTAGTTTAAAGACTAATACTACGTTGAAAAGAGGTAAAGAGTGGTATCTTTTTTAAGGAGGACATGAAATATGGTGACCTCGCGTAATTGCCCGCCTAACTCTGCCCAAATTAACCCTTGAAGTGGGCCGGAACGCACCGGTTCACAGTACCGGCACCACGACATTTTACTCTTTGGCGTACCGACACATTTTCTTGCGTACCGGGACTTCTCCCAAGCTGCCGGTACTCTCCTATGCCTTCTCCATATCAGCTTCTCCGGACGCTACGTGACGCTCACCTGTTCCCGTTCTCACCTGCCTGCTAATCTCTGTCGGCGGAGAGAGACGACGGAGAAAAAGGCTCGGGTGCCTCTCAAGCAGCCGTGTGCTCAATGTAGCTCGTCAATGTCACTTGTCGTGAACCGACCAATCCCAGCCTGGATGGGGCGGGACATTTAAAAGTATTGACAGATAGGTGTCATTTACACTGGGGACGCTGGGGACAGGTGAGAATCTGAATGTCTCCATCACTTTTTGAAAGCTTTAGTTAAAAATGTTCTGAAAAACAGCAACAAGAAATGTTGAATAACAAATGAAACAATGCAATTGAAATATAGCAGAAAGAAATGTGCATGGTCTGGAAGCTGATTACTGAATTATATTCCATTATATTTTTATGTTTTGAATTGTCACCTGTCACCTTAATTTTTTTTCCCTTCATATAAATAAAGACATTTTCTCCATAAATTGGTGCAGAAAATGTGTTCAGAATGCAGGAAATTAAGGGGTTAATGCGCAAAGTCATTAAAGTTATATTTTCTAGTTTCATCTTGTGGTTGAAGATAGTGCAGGGGGATGGCCAAGCCAGTATGCATGAAAACACTTGTGCTTGTGTGCCTTTTAAAATGGCAGTTTAAACCCAAATGTTAAGAGGTGATAGTTTCACTTTGTCTGCCTTTCTTATTCACCAAACAGGAAGTACCTGAGGTGGCGTGCGGGGGGGTCAGGGTCCCCATCATTGAGGAAAAACACCTGAATAACAGCAACTTCCCTGTTCGTCAGAACTATCAGCTCACAGGTACAGGCTGTTCCTCAGTATATGCACACATCTCTCTGTTTCCTCGGTTTCACACCCGACTCACACACTAGCCAGGTTTCCGAGTGATTTTCTTGCACATTGTGAAGTGTCACATTAGAAAAACTGTATTGGAAAGGAAAAATTTATATAAAAAAAAAAATGTTAGACTCGCTCCAGCCTGTTTTTGCTTCATTTTTTTGTCATTTGGGAGTTTATACTTGGATGGACAGCAAACAGACATGACGGATGAGATGAGCTGTTTTGACTGTGATCCCGAACATTCTCATGACATGTCTCTAGACAACATGAAATACAATATGGCAACATGAAACATGAAAAGCAATTCAACAACTCTGTAAACAGCTCCCTGATCCATTTTCCTCTATGTAGTTTTGTTTTGTTTTATTTTATGTGACTCAGCTATGTCTTCTTATTAGATGGCTAATTCTTGGTGCACACTAGAGGATTAATCGGAAGAATGCACACACCAGACGATTCAGTCAAGACGCAGGACCACATGCTATTTATACTAAACGATTTACGGGTTTATGCTCAATATTCTATCGCTATTCTATGTTTGATATTTAGGATTCATAAACGAGGAGACTCCAATCCTATCAGTAACATTAAGATTATGCCTGGTACACCCATCACACTACAGGATCATTTGGGAAGATAATCTGTTCAGACAAGCCTGGAATCGGGAACACCCCTGCAATTGTATGGAGAGGCAAATCAGACCCCAAATCTGCCCAGTTATCCTCTTGTGTGGGGCCCGCATAAATGCAACAATCCATTACTACCATCAATCCAAGACAGCTGCTATACATTTTGTGTAAGATATTTTATACCAATAAAGTTGGTGAAATTGCTCCTAATTTGCATTTTATTGGGAAAGTTAGAAAAGTCCTCTTAAAAACCTTTCACAAATGGATGGAAATGTAGCTGCACTCCCTAACACACTTGCCAGCTCCCTCCTCTCTCTCTCAGACTCTCCATCTCTCTCACACACACACACACACTCGCTCACACAGTCCTGATCGAGCGGCTGCAGTAGTGATGACCTTGCTATCGTTTACAGCAGCTGCCAGTCCATTGTGTACTGTGGATCAGCTCAGTTACCCTCCTCGCCGCCACCACCGCATGCACTCACACACACACACACACACACACAGACATACATATGCAAACACTGTAAATGGTATCCCAGTTTTAGCCTAGCTCTCCAACCTCTGCCTAATTATCATGGTACTGAAGCTGTCATAAAAAGCCTATTGTGGCCGTATGGAAGCAAGTCTCTTCACAAAACCTCCGAGAGATTGACATTTACTAAGTCGGAAACTTGCGCCGGGATTTTCTATCACAGTGGCAGAGAGCAGAAAAGACGGGTATAATGTGGGATAGGAGGCTGTACGCTGCGAT
Source organism: Micropterus salmoides (assembly GCF_014851395.1). Classification (NCBI taxonomy): domain Eukaryota; kingdom Metazoa; phylum Chordata; class Actinopteri; order Centrarchiformes; family Centrarchidae; genus Micropterus; species Micropterus salmoides. The sequence goes on from NW_024040040.1 coordinate 13,809,389, forward strand.
GCATTCGTCTCTTCCATATCTGGGTAGCAGAATAACAAGTGAATGATTTATGAACGTGAGCACTTTCCCACTGCGGCTGAGGATTTGAAGTGGAAGTGAAATGACAACAGGCTCAGGCAGATTGTTGTATTTACTCAGCAGGAATTCAGAGTGTAAACTGAAACTGGCCTGTTGTAATGGCAGGTTTGCTGTTGTCATTTATTTCTTCATAGAATGGATATTAAAAACCTTGTAATCACAGTCAGTTACCAAGTACAATTACTGTGCAGGGGCTTGTCTTGGTGTCACTGGAGAAAAAAGCTTGGCAGCTTACTTAGTATAATGACACACACCAATAGTCTAGATGCATCTGTGATTACAAACTACAGCCCCATATCAAACCTTCCCTTTGTCAAATCATTGGACTGCAACTACTTAACCTCAAATACTAATGATGCTGTTCAATGTGATATTTCACTAGAAACTGATTCAGGCAAAACCTCCCTACTAGACTTTCTTCTGCCAAACAACTACTACTACTATACAGACTAAAACCAGGGTTTAAGTCCAATCTCTAAACCAAGAATCAGTCTGTCTTATTCAACAATGATGTGTCCAAACAAACGAAGGCTCAATCCATGGCCCACTCCTGTTTAACCTTTACATGCTTCTATTTGGCCAATAAATATCATCTGTCACTATGCAGGCAACACCCAAATGTGCCTAAGCTATTTTCCATAGGTGGATTATACAAATTAGTAATTGGACGTTGCTGAATTCCCTTCAGCAAAATTTATATAGTGGACGAAATCATCTTTGGTGCAAAAGAAGAAAGGCTAATGCTCCATGCTCAACTCAACTTTTTTTTATCTCTCTGATGTCAATTTTTAATAGCAATACCAACTTACTTAAGAAAAACAAGGTATGGATCTGAGGAGGCTTGACCAGACATGACTTTAAAAAACGTGTACACACTATATGTTTATATATTTCTAAGAGGTTGTTCTGCTGTAATGGTCTTTTCTCAGGTCTGAGTTGAAGTTGAAGTAGTTCAACAACTAAAGTAGTTGAAATTTACAAAAGTTTACTGTTGCTTGTCTTTCAATAATTTAAATAATCCAAAATATATCTGTCTTTTACCATATACACTCTTAGGTTCTTAGGTCTATGGAGTAACAGTCCAAACTAAACATGGAGAACCAGCATTTTGTGCTCCACAGAGCTGAAACAAACTTACAAAAGATATTTTTGATTCATGTCTTTTAAATTTGATTCTTGTGTCTTTGCATCGTACACTGTTTTTCTTAAGTTGTGTCTTATGCATGTATTATAAAAAGCACTTTGATTGTCTTTGTGTATAATGTGCCCTTAATAAATTAACATGCTTTGCTTTGCATATAAATAAATGTTCCTTATGCACCTGTCTGTCACAGATGAGTGGTTCAGCCTATAACCTTCTTAATACCCAGTGTCTGACTGGTGGCTGTTTTCTTGGAAGATCCTTTGGCACACAGCAAGTGATGCATTTTACATCAAGTAAAATAACTTGGTTGTTAGCATGAGCAGCAAAGCAGAAACACATCCGAGAAAAAAAAGGAATGTCAAAGATTGAATCATTTTAGATACGCTGCAGATGCACAATTGACTCAACACACCCATCGTTCTGTTGCTGTGTGGGTTTTAGCAGCATGGCATCCAGCCTGCTTCCCTAACCATCTCCGGTTTTAAGGTTTGACTTGCTCGAATTGATGTACATTGACTCCAAGCAGGGTGTGCGACGCCACAACACTGTGGCCATTATTAATAATAAGCATGACACACTAGGTGCTGGCTTAGACTTTTAAACAAACAGGTTTGTGACCCCTGAAAAACAATTAGAGGCTATTGTCATGACCTTTAGATGGTAACCACCCTGGAACCTGGGATTGAAAATAATGCGTCTGGCTGCAGTCATTGCTGTAGTTACCTGTAGGGGCGAAGTGTGGGGTATGTGTATTGCAGTCAGAGAGCAATTGGATTGCAAATACACTCAATATGGTTCATTTGTGTATGTTTACTGTATCTGCTGCAATCAAAAATATTTTTTTCTTTTTCTTTGTTTACTGTTATGCAAATATGAATCATTGCAGTTTATATTTCCAGAATTTACTGCATGTTAAGTTCTCTCGGACTTGGCTAATGTCAGCTAGACTTTCTGGCAGGAAGAAGCTTTCCTTCAAGCAGGCAACTGTTTTGCTCTCTAGAGATTTGGAAAAACATTTATTCTTACATGTGGACTTCCAAGTCTTCTTTCTTTCTGGCTCTCGTCTTTCAATGCCTCCTTCTATCATCCCATTTCAAATTCAATCAGTTCGACATGCATAGCCGTGTGAAAGTTAAGGATAATGTTGCCAATGCATCAGTGTAAAAAAAAAAATTCTCTCAACATTTCTCTCTCTTTCTGTGTGTGTCTCTCTCTCTCATGCACACACATGCCTACACACACACTGGTGGTTGTGTGTTTACTGTATGTTTGCCATCCACAGAGCAGGCTAGTAGCGCTTTGTTGTGCCTCTCTGGTCCCCTTCCTCATTTGCCTTTGACAACACTGATAATCCCCCTACAAGATCCCCCATTCAAACCCGCACACACACACACACACACACACCCACACACACACACACACACACACACACACACTAACAAACATTTCCAGATGCTCAGAAGCACATTCATATATACAAGACCCTGCACACACACAAATACAATAATGCACAAATACACAGAGACACACACATACACTAGGTGCCAACCATTGCCATGGCAACTCCAATCAGCAAAGACTCCCTTTTCCCTATTACAGCAGAGATATGACAGTTTCTCTCTCCTTCTTCCTGCTCCCTAACGCATTATGATTTTTTTTTTCTCTTTTCTCCATCTTCCGGCCTCCTTCTTTCTTTGTCTTTTTCTTTATTTCTTATAACCCACCTGTCTTTTTCCTATTCCCGGGACCAACTCATTCATACTCAGTGTTACAAATTATCACCATATGTAAAAAAAAATAAATAAAATAAAAAAATAAACATATATATTCATTTCTAGTTTATTTTCTGTGAAACATCCTGGGTCAGAAGGATGGTACTTGCCTGAGAAGAGCCATGGGCTTGCATGGTGAAACAACTTGGTTTCTTCCTGGCCTGATCCCAATTCCCAATGTTCTGATCCTGCTTTTGCTCTGAATTCCATTTTGATCCTAATTTAATTTATTCCCATGTTGAATACAGAGCTTTTATCCAACATGATAGGGCTACCCATTCATTATCTATACCTGCTTGTGCTGTGCAGGCTTTTTGGAGGCTCGGAGCCTATTCCTGCACACCCTGGGCAAAGATGGGATGTTTCTGGGCTTTATAATCTAAGTCCATTGCCACTGTACAGTGCCAGTTAATGCAGGAAGTAGTGTGGCCTATGTTTAGCAAGGCTGTAAGTGCGGATCTGAAGGTCAAGGTGGTGGAAGCACGTCTTGCTGTCATGCAGGAGTTTGGACTCCTGCAAATATCAGTAATGTTTTTATTCACCATTCACCAATTACCTTAAGCCTAGTTCACGCTACAAGATTTTTAGCCAGATTTGCCGCTGTCAGGCTGTGATCGGGGGTAAATCAGCGGTTGATTGGCGGTCGGCAGTCGTTATGTGTGAACTACTCAATGACGCATCAAAACGGCTCCCCGACACATTTCTGACACATCGCCGACATGTGCCAGATATCTAGCATGCCAAATATCTGGCGGAGTCGGCCGACTCAACATCCACATCCAGCCAATGAGAGCAGGCTGCTGGCAGAGCAGACAGCTACTTTTTCACCGCAAAACACTTTTTTCTCCCCTCAGCCCTCTCTGTAGCACAGCGAGTCCCTGCTACCTGAGTGTGCTAATCCATTCTTTCACACAGATTTTTTGTCTTTATAATTGGAATCTTTATAATAACAAACAACAGCTGTTTGGTGTGTAGGTTTGCGTCATTTCCCGTTTCACATTTCACGTGTGTTTTCTTGACAAAACGTCGTTTGGAGACCAGCGTTGGGTGACAGAGTCGCTGTCAGCTCGAGTAGTGTGTGACCCCCTGTCACTGATCAGTCACGTAGTGTGAACGCCACAAAGACTTCAAGACTCCTGTCAAAAGACGGAAAGTTGTGTAGTGTGAACAGCCGACGCTGAAAATCGTGTAGTCTGCACAAGCCTTAAGACTTTCGAGGACAAGTCGACTCAGTAGTAAATGCAGTCCAATACAATTGCCTTGCAAGGTACCTTGACCAAGTTTGTAATGTTCAATTCATATTTAAGACTGTCTTAAAGAGGTGTTGATGCAAACTCTGGCAATTCGGCTAAGATGTATCACATTTTTTAATACTTTCCTTCTCTGCAGGATGCAGCAGTTGAGCCATCTCTCAGCACACTGGCTCATGAGGTCCCATTGCCTCTAAGCCTTCCACCTGCAGTGAATTGTTCTTCTGAAGCACAGACAGTGTAGAAAAAATACCCAGATTTGTCCAACATAGAGTTTCCTTCTCTGGATGGCGATGCTAACTGTTGGATGTCCCAACCTCTCAGTCTAATAGCTCATTAGATCCCACTCCGCAAAATACACTGATATGATATACTGGGCTATGCAGCCGAATGATTGACAGCTTATTCAGTTTTTATTGAGAGCTCTTTGCTTTGTTGGCGGTTGACTGCACTGGGGAAATAATGAGTTAATGGGGAGACATGGGTGGAAGGAGTGAAGTTAGGGTGTTTACCATATATCAATCAAAATTATAGTCCGTGTTGTTTTGCAATATACTATTACTATAAAATCACAACACACAGTAGATATAGATTCCTTTTCCTGGTCTGACTTTCTCATTGACGTTATTAATAATAGTTATAGTTAAAAGTAATATGTGTTACAATACATGGTATTAAAACTGGTCATCACACAGTATGTTACATCTACCAAGTTGGACATACTGCATCCAAGCAAGGTTGGCCTTCACTACAGCTACTTGACTCCCTTCTCCTCAACCCTGATCCCCCGGCCATCCCATCCCCCCTCCCCTGATTAGCTGTTGAAAGGGACATTTAGGATCCATTCACATCAAAGACCCCCTCAGACACTTAATGGCGCCATTGTTGTTTCCTCTTCAAAAGAAACTGAGGTGTGAGGCGGAGAAAGCGAAAGAAAGGGAAAGGAAGATAATGTTTTTCACATAACCGCCCCTTATACTATCACTGTCACTTTCACACACGCTGCAAGAGATAAAAGTTACCAAGCAATTTAGTCTAGTATTGACTCTTCAAATCATAGTTTTTAAAAAGTTAAAATATTCCGATACGCCCTGTTTCCAAATCAAACAAACTTTTGAAAGAACTTTCTTCACTCGAGTGACATTATCTTCTTTAAAGATGGCCGCTGGGTTAGAGCTACTGAACCACATCTGACGCTCAACTGGGCTTGTCACTATTAAAACCATGCACTGTTCACTTACAGATGGCACATACACACACATGCACACACACATACACATACACCAGAGCCAGTGAAACCCAGCCAAACCCACAGTATTGCTTCCAACTCACAACTCTGATAGAGAATTAATCTCAAGAGTATCCAAAGTGAATACTGACACATATTAGACTCCTCTCACAGGATTTAAAGTGTATACTTAGCAGCTTTTCGCTAATGAGAATGTTAATAGGCAACTGTCTGTCTGTGATGCTGGAGCATCGCAGCAATCAGACAGGAAGTGTTTAGGGAAGATGGATGAATTACAGGTCTTTATGAGAAAAATTCTAATTAAACATCGATTTTGCACATTTTTAATGAACTGACTGTCTTGAATTGAGATGCATGACAGCCCAACGAGGCAACAATGAATCAGACAAAGCTTTGATGAAGTGAGAATCGTGCTGAATAAGGTAATGAGCTGTTCAAATACACCTTTTTAGGGACATAATGGTTGTAAATAGCAGTGATGGGAATAAAAGCATTCAACCTCGACTAACAGGAAATCAAACTCCACATTTCTCATTCTGGTAGTTTCCCACCAGAAATCTCATATTCTTTCAAAGAGTCTGCTTTAAAGATCAGCAAATGGAGTATTAGGTCAGCCAATCAGTGAAAGCTGCCTGAGGACACCCGATAATTTACTAAGTAATTGATAATTCATTAAGAAATAAATACAATTATTTCACTAGACTTTTGACCTCGGGGAGGATTCCCATTATGTCAATTTTGCACCAGCTTAAAATTCATTAAGCTCTATATGCATGGCATACATGAATGTATAATAAAATATAATAATAATAACCCTACAAAAACACATGAAACCAGCATGTTTGTTCCTCTGACTATCCATATTACCGGTCTCTATTTAAAATCAGTCCTAAAGCTGTTTTTCAGTCACTGTTTCCATTGGATTAGACTTGCTGTAGCAGTCTTAAACTCTGAATACACAATACAGTTACAGCACACAAAACAGTTATACCAGGGTACAAAACTCCATTAGGCCTTGAAATGTGGGATCAATTTACAAAAACATAATGGCAATTAAATTGATGAACAATAAATCTAAACAAATCATGTTTGTTTTACAGGCTGCATTTAGCTGAGGCCAATGAGGAATGCCCATCATTAGGTGGACAACAGTGATCAGAATCAGAATCAGGTTTATTGCCAGGTACATTTTCAGTCACAAGGAATTTGCCTTGGTATAAATTGGTGCTTACAGTACACATGAACATAAACATAAACATAAATGGTGATTAGTCGTATCTGATATTTAATATTGAACTGATATCAGAGTGGGATATTCCATATAACACAAAAATATACATAATTCTTCTATTATCCTTATTTAAGATGGGATTTTGGTATCATTTAAAGGAAGAATGACAAGTTAAAAAGTTGAGCGCTCCTAAATATAGTTCATAGTTAAAGGCTGCGGAGACAAAGTATTAAGGCAGACGAGGATTCTGCTAATCTGGTTACAAAGGAACTTCACTTATGAAGCTTTTCTTATTACTTGACAAAGCCCCACTCTAGAAATACAAGTCAGACATTTTCTGCCAATTGAAGCAAATGAAAAATGAATAACACTATTAAATCAGGAATTAAAAAGAGGATTTGAGTTTTAAAAAAATATACATTCATAAGACCCACACTTCTGTAAGGTATTTAATTAATTTCAATGTAGGGTCACTGAGCCATCCTCTCTGTAAGAACAGAGGAGGCAGAGGAAAAAGCCTCTTACTATGAACATTTTCCTTTAAAAAAAAAACAGCCTTCCAGCACTGTGCTATACATTAATGTAAAATGCTTCAGACAGAAATTTGAAATACACAACACCAAGAGTGCGCTTATCTAGGTCAGAGCCAAACATGAGTCAAGTCTGGTTTGGCAGTGACAGCATTCACATGTTTCATTCATCATCATGGTGGTAAAACCCTTGACAGTTTCGCCTCACTGTAATTAATAACCTTAAACATGTAGACACAGTGAGCACATGAGGTCTCCTTATTCAGTCTGAAGTACCAGGCCACGTTTGGCTGGAAATCTCTTATTCCTTCTATCCAGTCTGCCGGTGTCACATTTTTGTCATGATATGTTGTAGAGCCATACTCAAAGTTGGTGTAACGGCATTAAACCTGACGTGGGTGGTGAATTAGAGAAGTTAAAGTTGGCAAAAAAAGTCCTGTCATTTTCATTTTGTGGAAGTAAAATCACTTTTTTTCTCTGAGAAGTAAGTTTGTTGGTTTTGGTCAGATTAAAACTCAGTGTTGGGTGGAGGTGCTCAGTGGAGATGTGGAGGTGTCCAAATGTAGAGAGAAACAGTCCGAGGCAAAATAAATAAAAAGCCATTATTGATTTTGGCCCTTACACTGCTGTGTTTGTTGTTTGTTTTTTTTACTAAAAACACACATCAGCTTGTCTTTGCCCCAACAGGCCATAACTTGTTACTTCATAAAAGACTATGAACTGTGCAGATAGGTTGCAGACACGGGTGTATTAAAATTGAACAGCTAATTAGACAGGGCATTTTGTATCAAATATAAAAAAACATCTTATCTCTAAAGTTGTTCACTTAGACCCAGACCTTGAGAGTCTGGGTCTGAGCAACTGCAGGGCCAGGGACACTTTGCTCTGACCTTGGACTTGGAGTTATGTCCACTCACAGGAATTTGGATTTGCAGCAAAGTTTTGAGGCTTTGCCTTTAGATAATCCTTGTTTTTAGATGTTATCCCATTTATTTACAGTATGTGAGCAGAAGAGATCAGATGCTGTCTTAACCACTGCTGTGCAAGGAGATTCATTAATTTGACTGGCCTGTTTTTGGCAAATTTTCTGTTTGTTGCTGTACTTAATTAGCCCACTGTTTGCTAATTAGTGACAATGCAATTTAAATACAGGCATATCTACAGTATCTTTTAGCACCTGGCTGTTGATAGCCTAGAAGGGCAGGCTGCAGTAGCAGACCGCTAGTTTACAGATCCCTGCTGATTAAAATTAAGTGAATGTATCAATTAAAATGTACTATGTAAATACATTAAATCTGCAATGATTGATTTATGTTTTTGGCCACATGGAGGAAGCAGAAACTATAAGCACACCACTGACATATTATCACCTTTTAAGTTGATTTCCTGAATTCATTTGCTAACACTTGCATATGTACACATACAGCAGACAAGGAGCAACATTAGCATTCATTTCGAGTTGTATTTCTGACTAGCTGACTAATATTCACCTTCCTTTTACCTCGGTTTTCTGTCTCTCCTGAGGGAAATATTGGGCTCTTGAGCTGCTAAATGCTCCACTATGGATTTGGTAAATGTAAAGGAAACTTAGTGACACTGTACCTCTAACTATTAATTGATAAAACATTATATTGTTTTGATTTTTGAGCTGCAGCTTCCTGTTTTCTATTCATCTGGACCTAAGATCCTTATTATGAAATTCCCAATGCAGAACCAGTATGACAGGCTCTCGCAGTTCAGACACAAGCGTTAGAAGTCAGCGCTGGGAGAGATCCATGTTTGCATGTGTGTGTTTTGTGATGTGTAGTGAAGTGAGGCTCATTGATTAAACATGCTATTTGCATACACTGTCCTGGGACCAGTCAAAGAAAAGGGGAAAAAAGGTATCAACAATGTTCAAAGTAAACTTTATCTTCAAAATGTGTCCAATGGAGGATATATCTTGTGTGTGTTTAAAGGTGTGGTATGACCTATTCCCCTTCCCTGATAAATGTGTTTGTTGTGTTTACCCTGTCAGCCATAGAGCTTCATCCGTCTTTACTTTGGTCGAGCTTGGCTTCACCTGAGGTCAGGGCATGCTTGATAACACCTTGCTATCTCCGTCTTATCGTTATCTAAATTACAACCAGCATGAGCCACCTTTACAGAGCTCCGAGAGTGCATGCCAAACATACCCGTGCCACCCTCCCCTACGCCGCTGCAGTGAGGGCTGGGACTCAGCCGAGCTTGATAAACACTGACAGTTGAGGCGAGGTATTTCCGTGACTGACGGTTATTGACTCGGCGATATGGTGATTTGTTTCTGCGCTGCGGCACAATTGATTAGCCATAAGGAAACTCAGGAGACGTTATTGGATTACTATTCAGAAAGATTGAGTGTCAGTCTCCATTGGATTCCATATCTCATCCATCTCTCTTTCTCTCTCTGTCTTTCTCTCTTCAGAATATATTAGTCATTTTCAATAATAGCAGGCTGATATGGAGGAGTCTCCTGTCCTCCATTTGATATTCTATATCCATGGCTAAATAATGATGGATCCTTGGGCTTGTCTTGTTCACCCGTCTGCCTATTCCTTCTTTCTCTGTCTCCGTTTGTGTGTCAATCCCTCACTGCTGCTGTGCCAGTCTTTCTTCCTGTCTGTCGGTCTGTCTGTTTGGTTTGCGTCTCTCATCCTGTATTCACTGAAATTAAGGGAGCACTCCACCCATTTCACACGTTTACTCTTGAGGAGTACTACTCAGCTTGTGAAAACAGCTGTGTCTTCTGTGGCTTTGGAGGGAGATTTCTATAGTCTGAGAAATAAACCCCTGATGATGTCATGAGGGTTACAACTTCAACATTTGGATGGAAAGCAAACTGAGGTCTTGGAGAAAAAGACATTAACCAGTCTAATAAAAGATGCTGCTGAGTTGAGATCCACTCTTTTTAGACCATGAACCAAGATATTAAGCCCTGCTACTATGATTTTGTGTCTAATGTGTCTCTTGCAAGTCTCTTGCACTTCATGGAAGAGCAATACTAAATTACTACTAATACTCCTTCAACCCTTAAAACCTCGCTGTTATGCTGGGAGTCAGTGAGATTTTAAATACAATATAAACACGAAGCATTTTAAAAGTCAACTAGAATAGAAAACTAAAAAGATTTGAGGTTTTCTGCAAACCATAGATGCCTTTGTATTTACAAACATGATACTGTCTGACAGTGTGGGATAAGATGAGCTAAGGGGAAAAATTAGGAATCTGTATATTTGAAGGGGTATACTCCATCTCATCTCAAGGAGACAAAGATATGGTCCATATTCCGTCCACTAGTGCATATCAAGGTCAATCAGTGGCAAAGGGATGCACAATGAGGCAAATGATATGTGTGTGTCTTTGTGTGTGTGTGTGTGTGTGTGTGTGTGTGTGTGAGGTGACATGGGGCATTCACTTACACGACTGACACAGATGTTACCTTTGTGGTCAGAAGGCTGTAAGTCAATTAGGTTTGCTAATGGGGCCGAGTGCTTAGCTGTCTCCAACATGCACACGAACACACACGATACTGATAAGATTACCATGGTAATGTGAATGCACCAGGGTTAAACCACATTAAGGGAGCCGCCTTTCTCCAAGATCCTTGCCTTTTTTAAATTGTCAGCCATGTTATCCTAAGTGCCCTCTTCTGCCTCTTTCTGTTAATGGGACTTTTCTTCTTTTGTGTGCCCTTCACTCCTTCTTTCGACATCCTCTTTCTCACAGCAGATGCACAGCAAATCTCCTCTGTTTCTCTTTACATCACAAACTTCCTCAACCCATCTGTCTCCCCATTTCGGTTTTTCTCTCTGTCTTTATCTTTCTCTATTAACTTCAGTGACTCAGTGGCATAGAAGCACATAAAAACTGCTTAAAACCCTCCAACTTTATAGAGTCTGTAGGTTTCCAATGAATGAAGCCTTAGCACGACGCCCTAACTATTACCTTCATCCATATACACATCAATAAATCCACAGGACCACTCTGTAAAAATGTACCTGTATACAAGAAAAAAACGTAACAGAGGGAATACAGAAACGAGAAAGAAAGAGACAAAAAAAATGAGTGAGCCTACTCTCTGCTTGCCTGACTGCTCCTACGATTACTTCCCAAAACTTTCACGCGAGAGTTTCCCAAAGCAATTGGTGCAGTTAATAGGAAAGAACAATTATAGTCATCTATTCCCAAATATTACCAATGTAATATAAATGAGAATTAAATTATCTACACACACATTTTAGGTGCAAGGAATCAAACAGTTAATTAATATTAACTGTTAATACATCAGCCTGTAAATACTGTAAATATTCCTTCCAATTCCTTCACAATAAATGAGAAACAGTATTTTTTATTATAAATAATAATTAAATAATAGGGCTGGTGATTTTATATATTTTCTTGTCAATAGTCATTAAAAGACCAAAGCCAACAATAAATGTATCCTTGTAACATTGCCTATGCAGCTAAAGCGTGGTATATCTTCTTCTTCTGTGCCATAAAGCTCCATTGTTGTCCCAAAAAAACTACTAAAACACATCAATGAGCCACATTGTTGCACTGGGGGACATGTTCCTTTATTAGCATTAACACAGACACTGTAGTCTATTTTGTGTCAATCAAACATACCTTCCTCTGGCTGTAAATACACCAAATGTGTGTTAATCCGCGGCTGAAAATAGATCCCAACTAATGCTTAATATTCTGCTGTTTGAGTAATGTTGTGAAATTGTTTGGGTTTTTAAAAAAATTTAAATATATGTGTTTGTGACCTGTTTTGAAAGACTTACACCTTCTGTAGGAACTAATGGGTTTAGGACTAAGCATCAGAGAAATGGATTTTTGAATGCATTAAAAGCTACTGCTTTTGGCCTAACCCTACATGGAATTTATTATAAGGAAAATCTAGAAACATGCCAATTTAATCCTTTAAGGAAAATACATGATACAGAAAAGTTGTACATTTAGCACGTGCACAGTATAAGTACAGTGGATGATGTAATATAATAATACAGTATGTCTTTAGTTACAGTTACAGCAGGCGTATAATGTTTAAGTGTCTGACTTCATATGATAAGACATGATTCATCTTATTCAGCCTCAGATTGTGATAGCAGCAGATAAAACTGAAGCTCCTAGCCGTGCAGCCCTTTTATCTCCCTCCAACAAAAAAATAAAATAAAATAAACACTCTCTCTCATCAGCATGGACTTGTCCTTCAGTGTTTTCTCTCCCGGGTTTGTCAAACACTGGCCTTTCCTTCAGAGGCCGAGTGATAAAGGGCCTGCAGAATAAACAAGGCGTGGAGAATGGCCTCTTGTCTTTTTATTATTGCCTCCTAATGCAGCACTCATTCCTGCCGCGCTGGAGCAGGGTTGGATCATACAAACACCATGTGAAAGTGGGGGGAGGGGGGGGGGGCACTGTTATACACACTCTCGTACACACACATCATAAATGGGAAAAACACTGCACAAAAAGGGACACACTAATATATACAAATTTACATCCACAAGTACATCTGATTATTCTGACTTTTTCTGATCTCAGCAGTTTTTATGTCAAGCAGCAGCAATAAGGCATAAAAAGAGTAACATTAGATGTTAGATGTAACATTTGTAGTGATGTTGTTGCAATTGTATGTCCATTGTCCATTGAAAAGTGCTCAACATGTTACACATGTTGTTGTATTGCTGTCTGGAAAATATGTGTAGTAAGCCCCCCCCCCTCTCTCTCGCTCTGTGTGTGTGTGTGTGTGTGTGTGTGTGTGTGTGTGTGTGTGTCTGGTCTCCAGTCTGAAAGGAGGGGAGGGGGTTTTGGAGGGAACAGGGTGGCGAAGGTCACTTTGATGTGACTATAAAGACACACAGCAGGCCGGTGGAAAGAGATGAAAGAGACAGAGCAGAAGTAAAATAGATCCTGGTGGAAAAAGCAAAGGAAGAGGAGACGCGCTCTCTCTTCCCCTCTGCAACATCTAGAGGATAATGATGCTGTATCATAAACAAGAGGTGACCGGGGAATAGAGCAGGCATCTTGCAATTAAAGTGAGCAAACAACGTTTTAGAACTCAGCCGACAACAGCTATGAGCTACATACACAGTAGCGCGGCCATCTTGAAACAAGCAAAGCTCATATCTGAATCAAAAACTGCAACTTATTAAAGCTGCAACTGTAGGTTTAATAAATTACCATTCATCAAAATAGGGCATTTGGCAAATTCTGATCATCCACTGTGATTTATTAAATGAATGATTCATAAATTCAGCTTTATTTTAACTGCATTTCAAGATGCTTTGGATATGCCATGATTAAGCAAATGAGATCTGCCTAGATAGCTGTCATAAGTGTAGTTCTCCTGCATGCTGATCTTAATATCTTAACCTTTTTAAAGGATGCATAATCTAACATCAAGTTTGTTTATTTACACCATGTTCCTAAAGGTTGCCTGGAGCCTGGTTTCCCCACCACCTCGGCTTGATGCAGTGGCCTGCCCTCGTTAGGCTCAGCTGTGTACTGCACATGAATCATCCTACACTGAATGAAGATGTGAGTAGTCATTGAATATGACTCCAGACTACAGTCAGTATTTTGTTCATCTCTCTTCCCTGAATGGGTGACAAACTGATCTCAGCAACCACAAATTGTCAGATTAAGTATGTAAAAGCATACAACAACAATGATGGACCAAAACCTGCAGAGCAAAATCATGAAATGTTGTCTTTCTGGGTCTCCTTAAATCCAAACATTGCATTTCTACACGGCTCTACTTTGAGGTTTCCTCTCTGTCTGCGTGTATGCTGTCTGTGTATGCTGTTTCTGCAGCAGAACGTTTTTTTTTTTGATGATTGAGCTGTTTTTGGTATTGAAAGTAGCACATACAGAAGCACACAGAGGGAGGAGGAGGAGTGGTAAAACAGCAGACACCAGATGTTTCCATACAATCCAAGCAACCAGCCAGGAAAGCAGAAGCAAGATGAGTGTACGCAGTACAGTAGGTTGAAGTGTGTGTGTGTGTGTGTGTGTGTGTGTGTGTGTGTATAATTATTACCATGGCCTGGTATGCCCATAGCCTGGGTGGCCCATCAGGAATTTGATGGTGGCACTAAGTCTAGAAATAGCAAGATGTGAGAGATTTGGGATTTGAGCCTCCTGGTGAAAAGGGGGAGATACTTCTCACTGGAGGAAACGTTGTGGGAATATTTGGAAATATCACAGGGCAGATGAGGGTGTGTAGGTGCATGTGTGCTTATAAGATAAAGATCAGATGAAACTTTAATGATCCCAAGGGGAAACTGGGTCACTGCAGCAGCAAATAAAAGTGTGAATATAAAAAATACAACAAACAGGACATTTTGAAGATTACCAATGCAGCAACTACATCATGTTAATATGGAGCTCCTATATGCTTTGAAGAAGCTCTGCCGCCAACCTGTGTGTGTGTCCTTATCTTTTCATTATGCTTTTCCCTAAAATGGTTGGAAAGCTAGGGGTCACTCCAATGAATACCAAATGCAAAATCGCCTCTTTGACCCTCTGTTCTTGATGTGCTTACAATACCCCTCCACCCCCCCCACACACACACACACATTGGAGATGCTGATAGGGTCAAGTCAAGGCTATCTCTAGCTTATCTCACCCACCGTTAGATCTAAAGCCTGTCTGTCAGTGACGAAGAGAAGAAAGCTGAAGGCCTTGACCGGGATCACTCCGCCTCTCAGAAAGACTTCTAGACTTCCACACAGTTTCCTCCTTGAACCTACAGCCGACTGACTGGCGAAACACACAGATGTGAGAGAGAAGGGGGCGGGGGGTGTTGAGAGAGCTATAGAGGTAGAGAGGTGTGGTGTGTGTTTGTGTGTGTGTGTGTGTGTGTGTGTGTGTGTGTGTGTGTGTGTGTGACGGAGACGGGGGAGAGAAAGAGAGGGAGAGTTATCAGTCATGCTGTCAGTCTCCGGGGCAGGTTGTGATAAGAGAGGCAGTATGGCAGCGGTTGGTATCTATCTCTCCCGCTCTGTCTCTCACACACACACATAAAGGGGGAGAAAGACCCTGTTGTGTTCCCCTCTACCGCCCATGAGTGCACACAGCACAGGTGTGCTGAAGTGAGGAGTTGGACTGTATGGCAGCCATTTGTCAACTGTATTTTGGGGCTAAGGGAATACAGATGGTAAAACCTGGGGAAAAATACATTAGAGAAAGAGGTTCACATATTGCAGCTGCAGGTTAAGTGTTTGATTTCACTGCTGTGGTACTTAAACAGCCTCTGACACTGAGACATGCAGTGTTCTGTGGCTTTTTTTAAGCCTGGCCTCATATTATTAGCATGCCATTTGCTTGCAAGAAGATTCGTTTGAGTCATATGCAGCATATCTCACTCTTACTCTGTGACAAATGCCTGTTTTGCTTCTCTCTCTTCTGTCTCTCTCTCTCTCTTTGGAGCAAGAAGAACTACTGGGTAGTTTTTATGAGTGTCAATGATCAACATGGCTGTATTTGTGTCACTTACAGTTGCTCAAATTTCATCAAAGGAAAAACAAAAAAAACGATGTCAGAGGTACACCCATAATTTGATTGACAGGTGGCCTCTGGGAAATACAGTGCAGCATTTAACATATTGCCAAAAAACGAATGCCAATACATACACAGCCAAGAACTGTACACAGGAACGCAACAGTATTCCCTTGTGGGATAAATACAAACATATTCCACCCATAACATTCCCTTTCCATCGCTTTCTTACTCAGGTTCTCTTGTTGACTGTTGCCCTGTATTAGCCATGCGTTGACCCAATATTTTGGGGGGTTGAAAGCTGATGGTGGGGGTAGAGATGTTGACAAATGGGAGAGAAGAGTATCGAATGACCCCTGGGGACTAGGAGGGGGGAACAGAACAGAAAGTGGCCCAGTGCTGCTTTAAGGTTGTATACTGGCTATGTTTTCTGTCTCTCTCTTTTCATCTCTCTCTATCTCTGTGAAAGGGTCATTAAGGGGTTTAACATTGCTAATCAGAAAAAGTTATCAATAAACATATACATATAGCACACCAGATACGGCAAAAAAAACAATCTCATAAGCATAAACAACTTCTTGTAAGTGCAAGGATGAATGACTCGGTTGGTACTTGTCACTGTGCGTAGGTATTTAAAAGTTAATTTAATTAGCACGTAAATGTGTATCTTAAATGTTTCTTGTGGTTATTATTGTCATCTGTAACCTTTTTTATGGTGCTGTCGTGGCCCTTGTTAAAGAGATCAGTGATCTAAATGGATCTTACCTTCTTAAATATAAAAAACAACAATGTAGCACATGGCAAACTGGTTTACTCCAGTATGGACCCCCCCGCCCAGGGGCTCAGATTAGCCAATCACAATGATTCCTGACAGCCGCTTCGCCCTCGAGCTAGAGGTGGGCTTAAAAAAATTACTGACAGGCTGTAAGAAAGCTTCAAGTTGATGCCATCTACTCAACCTGGGGGGCGTAGAGCAGCGGGGGATGACAGACTGAGGTGACAGACAGACATTCAGGCAGTGACACCCAGACCTGTCATACAACCTTCTGTCAAGGACACTGGGGTCTTTTGTTGACATTGTTTACAACTCATGACGATACAAGGAGAATAAGGCAGGATGATGATAGTTGTAAAAGCTTCTTTTTACTGTGTTTAACACCACTTACTGTATGTCTGTTCAACAAGGCACCAACACTCTTAATATTTAGCTCAGTTCTTTTCAAATAAAGCATGCCCCTACACATATATTACAGCATTTTGAATTGCCCCAAAAAGTTTCCCATGTGCCCTGATCTTTAGGAATGCACCTAACTGCTCCAAATAAAGATGCCAGCGAGGCTACATACTGTACCTCATTATACAGCCAGGCCTCAGCCAGTCCAATACATTACACGGTAATACAAGCCATAGGCAGGGCACATGGGCTGGACGCTGCGGAGAGCCCTTTCTCAGCAGATTATTTTGGGCTCACTACTGTGTCATTATACGGCCTCCCGCTCTGTATTTAGGCCTGTTGATTGTAGGGCTGAGATTGGGCCGGGCTGAGGTGGGCTCTCAGTCTGTTGAGTTGAGGGCTTTGACATTGGCTCAGTGGTTTCATGTGTTGGTGAAAGGAAGCCTTGTGCCTGTTTACTGTGCAACCACCCCCTACCCAGTCAGACACCCCTCCCTGTCTCACTCTGGGATTTGCTAGTCCTCATCTATCCTCCTGTTCCTTTGAAAACAGCCCTAGGAGAAGTTCTGCTCCCTGGTTTACCATTACAATATGTCTTATCTAGGCTTTATCTGTGGAAGAGTTCATATCTGTGGTAGGCTATCTTCTGAAGGGGGTGCGTCTGTCTGTGTGAGTACGTATGTCCGTGTGTGTGTGTGAGAGAGAGAGAGAGAGAGCGTTGGGCGCGTGCACGTGCGTTCTCTCTCCCTCCCTATGATCAGCGACTGACGGGAGGGGGCGGAGCCGAGGCGCCGTGACTGTAACGCGATAGCTGCTCAGTTCAAAAGCGCGATCACTCACGCACACACTCTACACACACTTCCCAGACGTGTACACAGGGCACACGCCGGTATCGGAGCGGAGCTCAGGCTGTACGGAGCCGCGACCAGAGAGAGAGACCCACGGGAGAGAGCGGTGCCACATGAGGTAGCATGACATAAACGGTCTTTTTGGGAAGCAAGGGCGCAAAAGAGTTTATTATTTATTATTCTGTGACTTTTGCGCAGCATTAAACAGCAGCTTCTGACACTCGGACTGAGGCGTCCAGGGCTTTGAGAGTGGTTACTTTGGACTTTAGCTTGCTACTCCCAAGCCCCGACAGGAGAACAAACCCTCGTGTGCGCAAAATACGCGGGGACGCAGAGAGGGAGATACGGCCACTGGAAGCTTCTCAGTCGGAACTTGACGCACCCTGGAGCCCCTGTCCAGATTCTCTGGAGCGCAAAGATCGCCCGAAGCCTCCCAGCCGCGGAGCGCACGCAGTATTAATCAAGGAGTTTGTTTATCCACTATTTTTTGGATACGGTTTAGTGACAGCGCTCCGCCGAATGGACAGACTTAAAAGGCAAAGGGCTGCGCAAATAAAAAATCTTTTTTCAATGACATGTAGTTGGCACATAGTTCTCACCACCATGGTTTAATAAACGCCGTGAGATTATTACTGAAGTGGTCTAGGTTTGACTGCTGCCAGCGTTTTTGGTCCAACAGGGGTGTGGATTTTTTGGAGGAAAAGCAAAATTTATACTCTACGAGGTGGAAACATTAGAAAGTTAAAAGCTCTCCACGTTTCTGCGTCATCCAAGATGGATTTTGTGTCATCGTTGATTGGATTTTTAATGGCAATGTGTCATCTGGCATTGAGAGTCAAAGGAGAAGAAGGTGAGTTTTAGTTACTTCTTTCATTTTGACGCACGCACGTTCTGTCTTAACCAATGGAAAAGAAATAATATTCTAAATCACAGAAGCTGAATGTAGTCTGAGCATCACATTTAGTTTAGTCTGATGGGTCTATAGGCTACATTACAGTTAATTTACCGTTTTTCAATAGCTCCTGGTCATGCGTTTCATATAATTTTAATACACAGGTGCATGGCATGATGAACACATTCATGTGTCTCTTGTATTTTTTCCTTTATGGTAAATATGGGGTCTATATATATCTGAATAGTCTATATAGGCCTGTGTGTGTTTCAGGAACCATGATGACTTTTTAAATTTAAGTCAGTGACTAATTCAGCTCTGTGCCAAGCCAGCTGTTACACACATAAAACTAAAGAACTTAGATGCTTTCATTAAATATTAAGAAGACTGGAAACAGTTATCTGTCCCAGCTAGACTGAGAGCAGGACAGAACCTCCCGTCAGCTCACTGGACTGTGAATGAGCTGATTATATGCATGAAGCTTTTGAAAATTCAAACACATTCTTTACCCCGAGTTTCCCGTTGTTTTTCTTTGATTTAATTATTCATCAAGGGAAATAAACAAACCCGTGCCTGATTAAAATGCTTTTTCACATCAGGATGAAAAGAGGTTTTAGGCGTAGGCTTGGCTATAACCTGCTATTTTACAAATTCGCTGGTGTCCAAGAAACCGTGCGTAAAAACTATACTGTCATTGTAGGGTTTGACTAATAGGACTGTAATCATGGCCATTATAATCATTATCTTCATCAGCCACCGCAGTCTCTCCTTTATTATCTCCTCGTGCTCCTTGGGCTTGTCTGTGTGGGGTGAAGGCAGGGCTGCTGGTGGCTGAGCGACGGCAGCTCCAGGCGGCGGCGCACCGTCACCTCCGTGCACTCTCAGCAATCAGATGACAATAAACTGGGAGATTATAGTGCAGGATTATCCGCACAATAGCAGCCATGCAGCTGGTGGAGATTCAGAGCCTTGCTTTAAGGCACTAAAGCAGGGCTAATTTTTGCCGTTAAGTTCGGAAACGGCGCTGTGGCAAATTAGTCTATGTTTGATGTACTACTGAGAGAGCAAAGCTCAAGCACGAAACAGCGCCAAATTTATTTAGAAGCCTCATTAAATGTGGATTTAGCATCGGGGAGCGCCGTGTTCCATCTGGTGTCATGCATAAACGATCAAATAATACAAATAACGAGTAATTCATTAGTTGTTGCTTCATTATGTCACCAGAAATGTGCAGGGTGTAGACGGGTTTGGAAGTGCTGGTGGGAAAAGGGCTGTATGCTGGGGCTTACCATGCAGATAAGTGACACCACTGGTGGGATGACACATGGCCTCTCGCTCACTCATCCTTGTAAGGCACTCACCTATTCTAGCGTTCTTGTTGCTTTTACGGTGGTTTAACTCCGCGTGTCACAGTTTTATATTCCATGTAGATGTTCTCGCCGTCTGTCGCCAGGTGGAATTTTTGAGCAGGAAAAAATGACAATAGTATATATGTTTCTGTATGTTCTGTGTCTGTAGTACTTAATCCTGCATATTCACACATCTTACTTTATGACATATATATATATATATATTTCCCCCCATTAATGTCATTTGTCATGAATGAAATGCTATGGCCTCTACAATCACCAGAATTAAACCCAGTTTCACAGTGTTTTTGGACCAACGCTCTACACCATCTCCATAAGACCAAATCATATAAACTTCAATCTTCAAATCTATTTACTGATGTCTGTGACCCTTTCTGATGTTATATGTCTGTTTATGCCTGGCTGTGTTTGTTCATCTTTCTGTCAGCTGTACTCTGGTCTGTCTTGATGAAATTACCTGATTAAATAAAGGTTGTGTATGAATATGAGGGAATATCTTGGTGTTCGTCCCTCCAGTAGAGTTCCACAGGCAGGGAACACTGGAGCTCATGGTGGCATGACTCCATACTAGGACACTTCATGTTGTTTTTTCCTTTAAATTGTCACCTATCTGTGTACAAATATATTATTTATATAGTTGTCTAAATTCAGCTGGAGTGCTGTGGTTCCTTTTCACCCAGGAGTAGGTGGGTGATGAGCTGTTCATGATCCTATGATGACTGTTGAACCTTTACAACACCACCCGCTGGTCTGCCTCAAAAGGAAGCCAAGCTCTGTTCACTTCGTATGGGCTCTTCCTCGTGTTTAGGCTACTTGTTTTAAATAGGACAGTCACCCCAGCCATCCCTCAGAATGTGTGTGTGCGCTTCACTAGCTGCCTGTGTAGCCATTGATCAGAGACAGATGTGGGCCTCTTGGCAGCCATCAGGCAAGCAAGAAGCCCCCCCCC
Source organism: Micropterus salmoides (assembly GCF_014851395.1). Classification (NCBI taxonomy): domain Eukaryota; kingdom Metazoa; phylum Chordata; class Actinopteri; order Centrarchiformes; family Centrarchidae; genus Micropterus; species Micropterus salmoides. The sequence goes on from NW_024040040.1 coordinate 13,830,399, forward strand.
CCCATCTCTCTCTCCAAGACAGTGCACCACATGTCCCTGCCTCCATGCTCCCCTCAAGAGCCGCATTACACACAGATGCCAGAGGACAGAGAGACTGAAAGAGAACAGAATAGAGACAGAACAAGGAGGTTCCCAGAGTCAGGGGAGAGAAAGAAGGTTCAGCAGAGACAGGGAGAGAGATGTGAGGGGACAGGAAGACAATGATGGAATGCAGATGCAAAGCTACCCAAGGCACAGAAAAGTGAGCCACAAGGCCATAACGTGAAGGAAGGAACAGAAGGGAACGAGGAAGAGGAAGACTTGGAGGAGAGACTGGTGGGCGGTTGTGCATCAAGCAGAGAGTGAGAGGAAAGGGCAACATCAAAGTGTGCAGGGGTCACAGAGTAAACGTGACCCTGGACTTAGAGGGAATAGATCATATTAAGGGGTTATGAAGTGACATTATCACCTGAGGTGACACTGCTAAAGTAAAGGGGTAAAATCACAGCCAGAGTGTAAAAGAAACAGACACTCTGTTACAAAATGATGCTCTTGTGAAAGTCAAGCACAGTGGAGTCATATTAAAGGTTTCCAAAGAGTTCCTGCGTTTGATGAGAGACTAGTTTTAGCAACTTGATACACTTCTAGTAGCAAAAGGGGTTCCCTTAAAATATAATGATTTGAAACAAAATGATGCACGCCTGAGGCATCTCTGCCAGAAGCCTCTGTAAGTACAAAAATCTTACATGGTCTGAAGATAAATGATCCATGAACGATGTTTCGGTGCCTGGACATTTCCAGTTGTGGCCTGTTATGCTCTGATGGGCGCATCATGTGGAATAGGACAGGTCCTTTTTCATGTCACAAGACCTAGTTGCAGCTGTCTTTATCTTTTAAGCAGAGATACTTCCACTCCACTTGTACTGTAATCACAATAGTTTGACTCAGTGACATGTACATCAATTACTCCTTTCCAAGCATTAATATTCAAGCCATTAAGCAGCTCATTTGCATGTTTATTGAGTGGGCGGCTGTGCATCCTCTCCACCTATGGTATCGACTACATCCAGAGTTGGATTTCTACTCCTTTAATAATTTCTTTTCCAAATGTTTGCTCCGGCTGAATGGACGTTATAATTTTTATCGTCTTTGTTGATATTTATTGCTCTTCTCTGTTTGGTTTATTCTCTTACGCCGTTGCCTTTTCTCTCCTCTCGTCTAACACCCGCCCTTCAATTCTTTGCATTTCTCCCTGTTTTAATCTGCCCCAGCCTCAGAGGTATCAGCTGCAAAAACAAGGTCACCTATTAGCATTCATAGCCAAAGACAAACTGAGTGGCCCGTTCAATACCATTCAGGTATGAGAGTCACAGGCTCGCGTGTAGCCCTGGAACAGCCCACCACACTTGGGGTGAAATTAAAAACAAGATCCTAATAAATAAAACAGTGCAGGGTTATTCAATCTGCTGCATTAGCCGCACAGGGGGGTCTTAATGGGTGCTCAGGGATGGGTTTAGGTGGTAGCTGGGAGGGGGTTAGTATTGTCAAGAGGAAAGGCATTTTAAATTCACTGTAATTCACAAGCGGGGTTAAAGAGGAGAGGGTACTAAGGGTGTGCTTTTAGAAGAACTGCAATTCTCCCAGAAAGGGTTTTTTAAGCAGTCAGTTCCACTGAAAGGTAACATTCTCTAAGGTGGGGGGGTCGAGGGTGGCAACAAATCACCAAGACTCTTGCGGCGAAGCTCAATTCTTCACAGCTCCCTCTTGCTGATGTAGGCGCTGCTATTTCCACTCTTTAGACAGGGAAATCTTTTGTGAAAAGTGCTTCGGCGGTGCAGGTTTGATGCTCCCGCACAGAGACAAAAGAGTGCACCAAGGGAGAAAGAGACATGATACTGTAGTCAGGTAGTGTTTAGGATTAGGCCCACACCATTACCCCCTGCAGGCACCAGCAACCATCTGTTTACTCGATTGATCCATTGAACCATTGATCACGATGGCCGGCACTGTGCATTTAGCTGATTAGCATGGGGCACTTATCCTGTTAGGGAGGGAGCAGTAGAAAGAGAAAAGAAAAAGGAAACAGAGAGAAAGGAAAAGAGGATTTGGGGATATTATCTGCCTTTGATGTAGCTTTTGTTATTTTTTAAAAGAAAAAAAATCCCTTCTTAAACACATTTAACACTGTTAAACAAAAAGCTTTTGTCTGCGTATGCTGCTCTTCTGGGCTGATAGTTGCTTGTTGCTGTGTTTTGGTTACTTTTTGTTTATTCTAGTAGATTACTAGCTGCAGAAGATGTTGAACCTATATAGAACAGCAGTACATGTTATTATGTCAGTCTTTCTAAGTGGAAGGACTTCTTTTTAAATTGTCGCAAATTATATGGCTCACAATCATGGGAAATGCAGAAACTAATTTCGTCACCTTAAAGTGGCCTCAGTGCATCAAGTAAATTAAACAATGAGTATGAGTGTGCACCCCGCGACCCTGTACACAGGATAAGCGGTTGACGATGGATGGATGGATGGTATGAGTGTGCAATGAGTAAGCGGTGAAACTCTTTTAGCTCACAAGCAAGAGGGTGAGGGTCAAAATATGATTTTATTTATAATGTTATACATGTTAGATTACCATTCATTTTTTCTTTTTGCATAACGGGACTGAAACTGAACCTACGCCCATGATCACAAGTGAATTCAGCAAGTACAGAAAGCAAAACGATGACTCCAGGAAAGCTTTGAAAGTGGCATCTTGATAACTGTATGTCAGTTATTCATTCACGTGAATTTTTAATTCTCACACACACTCACTGCCTCTTTTTCCCAAAGCAAGCACTGTCATTCCACCTCAGCATAAAGGTCTTAAAGCACAGGGCAATGAAAGTAAATCTCCCTTCCTCCTCATCCTCTCCCTCTCCTTGGGTCCAGTCTAGTGTGGAATGGGTGAGATTAAAAGCAGTCGGAGAGACAACCCCTGCTCTTGACTGAATGGATGAGTGCTGCCCAGTCTCCCCTCTCATTCCCTCACTCCGGGGTGATAGCACTTTTTAATTAAGGTGGGGGGGAGCGAGCGAGGGAGGGAGGGGCGAGAGACACTAGGAATGATGGAGGGATTTATCAGCTCCTCTCCTCACACTCGCAGCTTATCCCAGAGCGTGACGCCATACTTCCCTGATAAGGCAGCTAATAGAAATGAGAGCGTGGGTACACGCACACACACACACACACACACACACACACACACCACAGAATGTGAGCTAAGACATGCAGACATATGCATATTTTCCCAGATAATAAAGATAAAGGCACTAACAGGGGCTAACAAGACATCAGTGAGTTTGACTTGACCTGGAGTGACTACAAAATGCACACACACACACACAGGGGAGAGTGATTTTACATGCATACACACATTTTAGTATTTCTGCAGCGTTTCAGTCAGAATAATGATGAAAAACGCGCTTCTGCAAATACACACACACACACGCATAGTAGTAGACATTGTTCTCATGTAATAGGGTCTTGGTCCCTGCACTGTAGAAACAAATGTGAAACTTGTGTGTGTGTGTGTGTGTGTGTGTGTGTGTGTGTGTGTAGACAGATTGGCTCCTCTAGTAGAAGAGACAGTGTAATTCATAAAGCTTGCTGGCAGCTCCTGAGTGCTTCCCCTGTGTTACTCATCCAACACCACAAGTTCTGTTCTCACCAAAACATTCTGCTTGACAGTGAAACACACACACACACAAACACACACACACACACACACACACACACACACACACACACACACATACATATTTTGTGCTAACTAATTGCCATGGACGTTCAAGCAATTAAAGAAGAAATACACATATCTGTTATCATAATCAAAAAATCTTCTCACAGCAGTTCATTTAGTACAGATATATTGCTGCTGCCGCATCATTCTATGTTGTTTTCTTAGCAGCTGCAAACAAACGCCCACCAACACAAACACACACACACACACACACTCACATGCTACCAGTGTGAGTGTGTGTGTGTGTGTGCTGACTCTGACTGGCAGAGGTTTCCCAGTGGGGTCAGTGTCTACAGGGAGCTGCTGGATAGCAGGCATGTCTTAATGAGGCTCGTCAGGCTCTCTGCGCAGAACACACACAGACACACACACACACACACACACACACACACACACACACACACACACACACACACGGTCCCTCCGCTCCATCTCTTCTCTCACTCTCTCCCTTCCTTACTCTGTGTATTTCTCCTTCCTCATCACCTTTTGCCACCTCCCCCCCTCTGTCTCTCCACCTGTCACTCGTCCTCTCTTCTCCCACCAATGTCCTCGCATCCGCCCATCGTACATCAACCCCACCCAATGCCTTCACCCTCCTCCCCTTCCGACCCCCCTTCTTCTTCAATCCATCTTTTATACATCGCCTCACTGTCTCCTCCTTTCCAATCCACCCTTTCTACTCTCCCTCTCCACTTCCCTCTGCTTTCATCCTCTCTCCCCTCCTCTCCTTCACCTTTTTCTGTTTTATTTTCCACTGTAATCCTTTCCCCCCATCTTCCCTACTCTCACCTCCACCCCTCCTCATCCGCCTTGGAGGCCATTGAATGGGCAGCTCAGGGAAAAAGTGTCGAGGCTGCGGGATTCTCCCCAAACGGCTTAATCTGCCGGGGCTCTGCGTGCTGATAGCCTCTTGCACACCATTCCCTCCATAGGCTTCCCAACAATGACTCTCTGTCTGCACAGCTAAAGCAGATAAAGAGATGTCTGTGTGCGTGTGGCTTTCTGTCTGTCTCTGTCATTCTTTGCCATCCGTGCTATCTTTTTGAAATTTTTCAGTTAGCTATTTTTTTACACTTCTGTTGGGCCTCGTGATTGACAGGCCCTCTGTATGTATTTGGATGTGTGAGTGCGTGGGTGGCCGTTTGAACATGGAGCAGCGGCTGTGTGTGTGTGTGTGTGTGTGTGTGTGCATGTGCATAAAATCATGGGAGTGTGTTGAAGCATGCATCCCTGTACGTGCGAGTGCCTTCATGTGTGCACATGTGGCTGAACTTGTGTGTGTGTGTGTGTGTGTTGTACAGCCGTGTAACAGCTCGTATGTGTGGCTGTATGTGTGCATGTGGGCGGCTGGACTCATATGAAATCACCGGCAGCTACGTGTGCCTGGTGTGGGAGCGTGGGCATCGCTCCTCTCCAGTAACAAAGTAAGGAAGCCATCGCAGCTCTATCAAATGTCAGAGAATCTTAAGTGTGCCTTTTAAGCACAATAGGCGGTGGAAATGTCATCACTTGAAGGGTCTATTACACTTCAAGCCTTTGCTGCTGTGTTTTTTTTCTTTCCCGCTTCCTTTATTGATGCTTTCACAGAAATTTGAAAGAAACAGGCGAGACTATCAACCCATTTATGTCAAGAATAGATGCAGCTCAGCGGCTGAGTGGTTAAGTCAACCATTTGGTAGTGCATTGTTAGTGGCAGTACACCATAAGCATTAGTTTGTTGCCCGATATAGCTGTTTTCCTTCCACTGTATTGTGTTTTTCTCATACGTCAGCTGCAATATCAAGAAAACATTTGTCCCTCTTTGTGTTCAATATTACAAATTTCATTACATTTAGAGATGCCCCTGGTACATCAGCAACCACACACACATACATACACTCAGACAGATGTAGGTAGCTAAACCACCTCCCGCTGTTGTCATGGAGAACACGTTTCGCCTTTGCCTCCGTAAAGAATAATAATACTCTGAATCTATTGCAATGCAGGAGTAATAAAAGAACCATTGTGCACAGTGCTGTATGTGTGCTTGTGTGTGTGATGTCCCATTGGGTGGGTGGGTGTGTGTGTGTGTGTGTGTGTGTGTGTGTGTGCATGAAGAATACCCATATACATGTTCCTTTTGTATGTCCATGTGAGTTTATGTGTTTAGTGTGTTTATGGGAGATAACGCAAAGCGTGAGAGCTGCGGTAGCTGTCAGGGCGTAAGCAGAGAATAGGGCCTTTGTTGACGCGGTAGCTTCTCATTACAGAGTCGGGGTGACCCCCCGCTAGACAGGCCGTCTGTGTGTCACTTCCTGTCTAAGCCTGCCGAGCAATGCCATTGGCAGGCTATTGTTCCTGGGAGAGCGTGATAGGATCAGGGAATGTGTCCTAATGTTTGCAGATTGGCTTGCTGGAGCAACAATTACACTTGGAGAACGCTCCCAGCGGGGGAACTAGAGAGATAAGAGCCTGGGTGTGGAAGAGGGTGAAAAAGAGTCTTTCCCTGCGTGTATGTGTGTGTGTGTGTGTGTGTGTGTGTGTTTGTGTGTGTTTGTGTGTGCTCACCAAATGTGGCAGTGATGATCTTTTATTGTTTTAATAGCTTACCCATGTGGTCCCGCTCGCATTGAGAATCCACAATGGAGAAGTTTTTCCAATTTCCTCCTAACTGACGGCCTAAATTGCTTTCTTTGTTTTACTGTTCATTTGTTGCTCGTCACATCTTTATACAGAGAAACAAGGTAAAAGAAGGCACGTCTTCTGAGTCACTGTTCACAGGGAGTGTACCATTTACTCGGGATTTATGTCCTGCCATGCAAGTGACAGATGTAGAAATGCATTAAAAAAACAACTTAATATACTGAATCATTCCTGTATTTTGTCTTTTGTACAATCAATAACTGTTACGTCTCGCTGTACCCCACCCTTCTGTCTTTCTCTCTCTGTCTCTATTGCAGTGTCAGAGTGCGGAGGCATCTTCGATGCCAGCGAGGCGGGTTACATCACCTCCCCCGGTTATCCTCTGGAGTACCCGCCTCACCAGAACTGTCACTGGATCATCACGGCACCGGAGCCCTCACAGCGCATTGTCCTCAACTTCAACCCACACTTTGAGATCGAGAGGCTCGACTGCAAGTAAGATTGGGTGGGGACAAACGGGAGAATGGGGGCCTACGGGAGAGGGCGGAGACGAAAGCGTGTAATAATAGTGACGTCTGTAAAACGCTCAATCAGAAAAATTGCTTTGACCAATAAGCCTTCAGGGTCTATTTTTATTCTGGCTGAATTATGATTTATGCTGACATTTTCATTAGTATGCTGCAAAACCATTTGCAATTCACATAAGTAATTTCCTGTTAAAGATTTTTACATATTATTATAATTGACTGCCAGTGGTTTGGCTTGATCCCAACTTGTTGAAACATTTTCCACATTTTGACCACAACAGGTTGGTCGCAAAGGAAATTTTAATTGTAGATACAAGCTTTCCGCAAAATGCAGACCATTAAGTGCACTTTGTTTTTCTTTTTGTGAAATTATTATTTGTTGACAGAATGCTGAGCACATAAACTCTTTTATAGCACCGTCCTTTTTTCGCATTCACACATTATGTCCTCAATGCTGCCCAGTGCAACCGCGGACCTTCAGTATTATATTCTCTGGGGCAATTACTGGGTTGAATTCCTTGCTCAAGGGCACGTCAGCTGCACATGACCTCAACAGTTCAGAGAGCAGTAAATGTTGCTCATTTTAGTTTCCACGTCTCATTAGCATGGTGGTGAATACAAACTGAAGGACAGAATGGAAAGAATGATTCACATGACTCAATAATTAGTCCATGTGTGTCTTTCACTGGTTAGGACAAAAATAAAAATATTTTTCTTATAATCTGCTTGGCACCAGATAATTGAAGTTTTTTACATGCTGAAGGACAACACACAGATTTATAATCCGCAATCAGAAAGTTTAGACACATTTTAAGAATCCTTTCTGTGTATGTGTCTGCATACCTATCTGACATTATCAGGACTGTCCGGCTGTAATCCCCCTCCATCTGATAAGTAAATGCCAAGCAACATTTAAAAACCTGTATGTCTGTTTGGATACGGAGGGCAGATAGTATGGGAGAAAGACAGGATAGGATGAAAGAGGAGTGGGGCAGAGAGAGAGAACACAGGGAAGGGAAGAAGGAGAAGAAGAAGAAGAAGAGAATGAGGCCCAGCTGTTTGTCTGGATATGACTGCATTGGTCAGTTTCCTTTCTCAGAGACATGAATAATCTAAATCATATGGTCTTCTATTTTCTTCTACCTCAGAGGAAGCAGGAAGAAGTCACAGTCACCACTGTTTAATCCACTTTTATACATCTTAGTCAGGGCGAATGTTATACAATTCACCCATTTTGAGACTTTCATTATCCATTTGGTGTGTTTAAACTGAATGCAGGCACGATTTATCAGTGTAGTCTCTGCAATTATAAGCGTTTATTTCTCCTTTCCTTGCTCCAGCCCGCCATTCTCTCTGCAAATTAAATAATTACTAATACTAGATGGGTGTTTTTGTATTGTTCACTGACAAAGCACTTTGTCTGGCCAGGAGAGAAATGTAATGTTCATGAGGACATCAATGGCTGCTTTGGTAAAAGGCTTTTCTAATGATTGTCGGCTCTATTCACACGGTTGTGTCACGTCGCTGTGAACTGGAAATGTTATTTTGATGTCTCGGCTTTGTGTCTCCAGGATTCTGACGCTTTTGTCAAAGGCAAAATGTTGCATAATTATCTCCCTTGCAATATGTTTCTCAGTAATAACGCCTTTACACCGGTGTCACAGTGTCAACACTAGCACACTGGACTTCCCTGCTGTAGTGGTATAGAGAGAGGAATGGCTCAGCTGTTGATAAGCAGTGTGTCAAGCAGTTTCTCACAGCCCAAGGCGTACAGGGCAAGAGGAGGCCGAGGGAAGAGGAAGAAAATACTGAAATGCCTCCTCTTTTCTTCAATCCGCAGAGGGTTTTATTGGGATGGATTTTTTTTTTACGCTTGCCTGGAGGGACTGAGGCCTTGGCCTGCCCTCTAACATACACTCCCACTCAATCTCCCTTCATCCTGTATATATATATGTGTGTGTGTGTGTGTGTGTGAAAGAGAGAAAGAGAGTCAGGGAGCGTGGGTGGGAAAAATTGTCTACATGTGAGTAACTCTGCAAGAGTGTTAGTTTGTAAGACTAGCCGCTCCACTTCCCCTTTCCCTATTCCATCCATCTATCCATCCAGCATCCCAGTGATAACCCCTATTATAAAGGCCCATTAGAAAAATAGGGGATCACGCCAACATTTATTTATGCATAACCTCTAACACTAATGTGCTTGCCCTTCTGTGTTTCATGGAGGATGCATTTCCCTTTGGGGCACAGAAATAGCAGCAGAAATAAGTGGAAAAGCTAAAGCACGGCTCGATATTGCTCCTCTCTCCGTCCTGTGCTATGCTTTTTTCCCCGGATTGATCCGAGCCCTGTAGCACTGTTACTGGTAGCTGCCCTTTTTTTGCCTGTATGATTAGGCATGGCAGTGTGAGTGAGCAGAGTAGATTTTTGCATGTTTTCACGGTACTCTGTAAGGTTAGGGCGAGGGGAGCCGGAGGGCTGCAGAGGTGGAGGGCTCACCATCTTGGTCAAGGCTGGAAATCTGTGTGACAGCTGGGATTACAGAGACGACGGGAGAGAAAACCAGAGCTGTGTGTTACCTGAAAGACGCCGAGCTATGTGGTCTAGACTGCTGATCATGGAATCAGAAAAAAATAAGACTACAACACGGTTACAAAGATTGTAAAAGGCCATGTGATTTGTTTAAAAACACATGCACGTACACACTTAAATATGCAACCTGTCGGTGTAAGAGTGCTCATCGGCCATCATATCCCCCCTTGGGCACTTTAGGGCCTTATAAAACTGAGAAAAGTGCTTGGTCAGCCCAGGCAAGGGGTCTGAACTCTGGCTAATATCCCTGGCCAGCTGGTGATTTTCCCTCAGTGGGTTCAAACTGTCAGTATTCGGACGATGTAAAGCAGCCAAACCACGGCTCTACTGCAGCAATCAAATCTGCAGCCTTATGCAGGCGCTCCGTGTCTGAGGTGGCACTTTAATTCAGGATTTCATTTCAGGGGGAGTCCGGCTGTGTGCCAAATAGCTCTTACCTCCAGGTTGCCAGCCGATTGATGTGAACTAAATGTAATAAAGGCTAGATGAAATATCAGGCCCATATCTCTAATGCAATCTGCCATCACCAAGCCCCAGGATGCTACCTAGTGATATACCAGGAGCTGAAGAGGGGGGAGAGAGAGAGAGAGAGAGAGAGGTGATTCTCCCTCCCTCCCTCTCTTTTTCTGTTTTTCACCGGCTCTCTTTCTCTTTCGCTTCATCTTCCTCCGTCCCTTTCTTGATCTATCTCTTTCCTCCCTTTGTTCTCCCTCTCCTCTGGCCCGAGGAAGAAGTGTTTCATTTTTACACACTTGACTTGCACATAAACACACACACACAAACACACACACATACATATGCCGTAAAACGGTAGTCATTCAGGAAGATCCATTTCTTCCACCTCTGTGGTTTTTATTTTCTCACTTTTATTTGGTTAGTTGTTATTGAATGCAGCCTGAGGTGGGAAGATTTGATGATATAACTTTATAACATTACACACATACACACAAAGCTGTAAATCCCCTTGGCCTGTGACATGCATGCTCACAGTGAGGGAAACACATAACAACAACTCTCCTGTGTTTGCAAGAGTGTGTGTGTGTGTGTGTGTATGCATGATATCACCCTCTTACTAATACCCAAGGGGGGGCAGAGAGGTGTGGGATCAATGTCTGTATTCCACTTGTAATGGGAAATCGATAGATGATCAGCAATAGCTGGAGGAAGAGAGGGAAGGAGATGAAGAGGAGGAGGAGGGTTGTGGTTAAGAATGAAAGGAGAATGAGATTCTGATTTGTCAATATCTGGCACTTGGCCGGCGTTTAGGCCAAGATCATGGTCATCAGCGTCCAGCGGTCATGGCTATTACAGTTGCCAGTGCTATAATGATGATGTAATAAGTAACAGGTATGATTAAATGTAGAAACCAGTATTATCAACCATTTCAAATGCTTTCTTTGATCGATTGCTCTCGCCCACTACATAGACATTCACATATGAGCAATGCATCAAAACTATTAATTTAGCCTCGTGCAGCACTGGTGTCCCAGGCCTCTCTCTGTGAAGCTGTTCAGTCCAGATGAAAATCTCCGTCGCAAATATATGTTGATAGAGGTCGATTAAAATGCATCCAGCAGGGTCAGCAGGGTCACGGCTTCAGCTCAGACAGCAGTTATAGTCTGATGTTTCAGATCGATGCAGCACTAGAAGGTCTGGGGCCGAGAACGAGACTGCATGTGGTCAGCGGTTTGGCCCCAGTCATCTGTAAGTATGAATCTGTGATGGACAGCAGAAGAGGGAGGTGAGGCTTGAGGAGATGAAGAAGGGGAGTGCTATTTGTGTTGGGGCTAGATTGAAGATGGCAGGCCCTGTGGATCTGCAGGGATTTCGCTCGCAGCATCTAGTTAATATTTCAGAGGCACTTATGGTTTATTAGAGTCCCCATCGAGGGCGGGAGGAGTTGGTGGGAGTGTGTGTGTCTGTAGATGCTTGTGCATGTAGGTGTGTGGCTACTGTACACCCTCCGCCTTACTTAATTTTTGCTTCTGTACATCATCAATAGGGAGAAGACAGAAGTGACAGGAGGGTCGTCATTGTTTATCGGATCGGGATCTTGTGGGTTTCTCTGCAGAGAGTGGAAAACGGGGGAGAAAAAAACACAATGGACCAGAGAGAGGAAAATCATTTCAGCTGAAGGCCTCAAGTGTCTGAGTACAGCCAACTTTGGTTTGCTGATATTCTTGAACAGCTGTTGCTCTTTTATCAGCACAAACAAAATAAATCAGACGACCGTGACGCACCCACAACCAATTATGTGTTAATCTTTTGTGTAATTTTTCTGCTCCCACTGAATGCTTTATGTATTTATGTAGGCATTTAGATTAAACTAAATGAAACACAATATTCCAAGTTCTTTCGCTAAGTATGAGAAACCCTTCTCTGATTTCACAAAAGATAAGAGAAGAAGGTAGCAGCAGGGTTTGTAATATGACTATTGGTTATCCACAGAGTAAGATGACCAAACTGACTGGTGTTGATAGCAAGGGGAATGACCACTAGTGGAGCCCTCAAGGCCACAAAATGCTAGTTGAATGCCTATAAATATACATACATCTAGTGCATGCATACTGAAAATATTTTTTTTGTAGGTCCCAATGCCTGCAGGAAATGTCCCTTGTCACGGACAAACACCAAAGGTGTGAAAGCCAATTAGTTGTTTTGGCAGAGGGGCGGAGTGATATATGAGCGCAGAGGAAGAGAAGACATGTCTGGACTGGTGCAGAATTACTGGCCCTTAAGGGTTTTTAGTTTCCTTAACCCCTCTTCCTCTGCTCCAGCTATCCTCGTGGGGGGAGGGGGGGGGAGGGTTGAAAATGGTGCCCATAATGGCTCCCTAAACACAGGGCCGGTCATGCAGACCCAGACAGACTGTCAGACAGACAGAAAGCTGGGAATGGGGAATAAGTGGTGTCAGACATAGGCGGGGTTTGGATCAAAACAACTCCTAATGGAATCTGGATCTGGATGGGGGGCTGCGTGAATGCTTCAATGTGCTTGTGAGTGGTTCGCGATGCTAATGCATGGGTGCAGGCTTGTGTGTGAGCCCATGTGCAAACGATGTATGTGCGTGTGCGCAATGTCGTGGAATGCGCTCAAGTGTGCGTTCGAGAGACACAGACAGTTGGCTATCACACGTCTGGCCCTCATGCATGTATTCATCAGAGCCTGGGGAGAGGCTGAGTGAACAGGTCAATAATCACATCTGAGGAACACTCAGTCACTGACGTTAATCCACGACAGGAGAGAGCGAGACAGAAAGAGAGAGACGAGGAGAGAGAAGGATAGAGACCCACTCCAAAATCAATTAAAACCTAATTAGGCTCTCAGCTCTTTCGCGGGCCTTTTATCCTTGGTGTTGGCGATACAGCGTCGTGTACATGCCTGTGTTTGTCTATATCCGTGTGTGCGTGTTTATTGGCACGTGTTTGAGTGTGTGTTTTCCCTAAGCATGTGTCAGTTACAGCCCTAAGCAGGCATACTTAAGGATAGCCGTGGCTCTTACAGGCTCACCGTGGGAGCTTGCCGCAAAACCCTTACGATCGCCTCTGTAATGCAGGATTACAAAGAAGACATGTATAAGAGAATGGGACAATGGCTTCTTTACTCACTAGCACAAGTACTCTTCAGGCCTACTTTTGTGCATGTTAGATTCAGCCCCAACCATCACATACTGTAACTGCTAGCAGTCAAGTGTAAGAATGTACCAATATCACAGGACAAAGTTAATATATGGATTGCTTTAGAAATAACATCTATTTTTAAATAATTCACATATGTTCTCCTTAATGTTGGTGCACAGATATAATGTGAATTGGTGAAAGAGGACTCCAGCGATTTTAGTATTGCGTTTTCATACAGTTGAGGGGCTCAAGAGAGACATATGGACAGAAAGAACAGGCACAAATGCTGCAGCAGAGGCAGACATAGCTTGACGTTTAGCCAACAACGCTGGATCCTAGAGTTCCTACAATCCACCTTTCATTAGATCTTCTATCACTGACAAACAACCTCGTCTTTAAAACACCACACCCTCAGCTTCAAACACAAGCTTTAACTTTAACTCAGTAATGCCACTTGTGAAATGTTCTCAGATTTGACAAAGCTACTCCAGAGCTACAGACGGCATTGTATGACAGGATGCTTAACATGACTAGCAAACTGATCTTGATGTGTAAAATTGGTGTACTGCTTTAAAATCAGCTTTCCCCTTTAAGTTCCTTCAAAATTCCCGTTAAGTGTAGTAAATTTGCAACATTCTGTGTAGTCATCCATAACTGCTACCAGCATCCTTTAGTGAAATCTGGACCTAGATACCTTTCTGAAGCCAAATCAAAACAGTTTCCAAAGCAGCTTCATTATAGTTTCACAAAACAGTACATGGTAATTTTATATATTTTTTAGTTTAATGAAACAGACCACTTCCCACATATTGTCATCTGTAAAATGCTTGCACGGTGCTGACAATGTTGTGGTGACATTACAGGCTCATTGCAGCATTTTCACACTATGACTGTCACCTGTGCGTGTACCATTCTGACCCAGATTAATGTGGTTGGGATTATCCCTCCATCAGCAGTCTTAGCTTGAATGCTCTGTGTAGGAATCAATACACTGCAGGAATGAGATTGCCAAAAAAAGAGGCTTAGTGACTCTACTTAATCCAGGTTTTATTCCAAGATGCAGTACAAAGGCACTCTTAGTGCTTAGATGCCAACAAGAAACACAGCCTAGTGCTGATTGGTGCCTCTCAGCTTTACCGAATACTTTATTAGTTTATTATGGAGTAAAAAACAGTTTCCTGTTTAGAACTTTAGCAAGATGCTGTGTTTAAGAGTGGCTAAAACCCAGGGACGTCTGTGATGCCTTTTCAGCATCAAAGAGCCCATCACAGTAATTAGTGAGACAACAGCGGCCCTGTTGTTTTTTTATCGGCTTCGTCATATGAACTAATTGAGAAGAGTGTGTTTGCGTGTGTGTGTATGTGTGTATGTCGGGAGGGTGTCCTCAATGCAGCTGCAGGGCTCCTGCGGCGATGTAGTTAGTTACCCAGGGAATCACAGTAAGGGGGGTGCAGAGAAACTTGTTAGCACTGTAGAGAGAGAAGGAGAGAGAACCAGGGAAGAATATTATGGAAACAAAAATTACATGGCAGTTATTCACAGTTGCGCAACTTGAAAGACAACAACATGCATATTTATCAGAAAGCGCAGATACACACACGTAGCACCAACAAAATCATATGCTTTTAAAAAGATGGTGGAAAAGGTACAGATACCTTTTAATATGATTGCCTCTTTAGGAAGAACATTAGTTAAGTAAAATACCTAAAACAGTATTTAAGCGCTGAGATAGTAACAAACTGAAATTATGGACTTTTCCACACCTCACAGTATTGTCACAACCACAAATTATTACCTTAAAAACCTGGTGGTTCACTGTCAGGGCTGGTCCTTTCTTAATCATATCAACAAAGCTGTGGTATCAGTTATTGGAGGTAATGCCTGTAAGGAATGTGTTTTATAGTAAATGACAGTTTTCATTGGATATCACTCACTCGTCTGAGGCCTAAAAATGTTGTCATGTAAATAGAGGAACTGAAACATTCTCCAGAAACAGCGCTTGAAGTAGCAGATGACTTTGCCACACATGCAGGACAAGTGTAGAGGCCATTTGAACCAACTGCTTGAGATGCAAGGGTTCCTTAACTTTAAAATAAGGCATCAGTTCAGCAGGCAAACAACTTACTGCACTCATCATGGCTCGCGCTGGACTTCACTGGGGTTTTTATTCTCTCCTTTCTCTCTTACTCTGTGTCTTTATAAGGGCATAGAGACCTATGTTTGACCTAACAACAATGTCATGTTTTGCATATACTAGGAACAAGTAGAAATGCACAGCAGACTGGAAACATGTCAACACTAACATTTGTTGTCAGTGATGACATTTTGTCAATGGTAAATAAAACCACAGACAGTTAAGAGTGTGTCGCCTCTGTCTGTGACTCTGTGCTGCTGCATGTGTCTAATAATGTTAGACGAATGGCACACAGGGCTGCGAGCTAATTCTGGATCAGCCAGGTGGGCTCTCTCTCTCTCTCTCTCTCTCACACACACACACACACACGCAGAGTGACCTGACAGTTAAGAATTTGCTTTTATGGTTCAGGGTCAGTTGGCTAGTCTGAGGTCATAATGAGCTGAGAGCTCAAGTATGTGGAAGCTAAAAAGCAAGTAGTCTTCACATTTATTTATCTTAATTTCTCTCTCTAAACCCCACCTCACCTCCCAAGCTGCTAATGTCCTCACCTTTCCACTCCCCAGGCCCTCGTCTCTTTATTTTTTCATGAGCTTCTCTGTCTATTTTTACGCTTCTTATTAAACAATCCGTCCAGCTGTCTATTTGCCTGCATCTTCACCCTAAGACTGCAGCCACTTGCTCAACACAGCCCTCCCTCAACTTCTTTGCTGTGTGATCCAAGATCCAATGATTTGGGGATTGCTCCCCTCAATCTGATGTAAAAGGGATCTCAGTTTGTCATCCCGAGCGAAACTGGGCTGTAAGAGCTAAATTTATTGAATGCAGCTGAGGGGAAAGAGCACAAGTAAGGCGGGGATGCTTTGACTGAGAGCCAAGTCTGTGGCAGATATATTTATTTGTCTCTTAATGTTGTGTTCCTTAATGCTTTGCTTGTCTGTCCTGAGGCTGAACTCTGATGGTAAATAGGTCCACACCTGTCTGTTTTTCCTTAGCTTAGCTTGTTGCAATAACCCCATAACTATGTACCTATGTGTATACCCTCCACCGCTCTCCTTCTATCTCTCTAACAGGAAATAATCTCTTTCTCTGTTTCTTTGTTTCTTTCTCCTTTTTTTGTGTATCCAGATATGACTTCATCGAGATCCGCGACGGGACTTCGGAGAATGCGGATGTTCTGGGTCGACACTGCAGCAACATCGCCCCAGCACCAATCATCTCATCTGGACCCTCCCTCCAGATCAGATTTGTCTCAGACTACGCCCACCAGGGGGCAGGCTTCTCTCTGCGCTACGAGATCTTCAAAACAGGTGAATGACTATAAAAAATACGACAAATTTGAAGTGGCGTTTACTTAATACAATAAATTGATCTGTTGATATTTTCTCTACATTAGCAAATGGCGAAACAATTGACGATCTCCCTTATATTACGCTAGCATATATTATTAACTTAATTATATTAAGTTAGATAGAAATATTTATGCTAGATATTCCACAGAGATCCATGGTGTGTGCATTTCTTAACTGTTCTGATCTTCATACACTGATTTATTATAATCTTGTTTCAGTTTCACAATATGCTCATGTACAGTTTAGAAGCTGATTGATGTTTGATTCTTGTTGTTTATTTTTACATTATGGACAAAATCTCACTAAAAGTGCTACAGCTACTCAGTCACTGACTGTGTCTGTTACCACTGTTGGCCAGGGTCTACTGCTCATTCCATATAATTTATCTCAATGTCTAGAAGCATGCAAAGGCCTTTGTGGCCACATGAGTTTCCACACTCTGGCTCTGCTGTACATAAATCCTTAAGTTAATGATTTTGTCTTTGAGCCACTTCTTTGCCCCATGTTAATGGCCCGAAACCTGTGATCATTCACCCCAACACTCTCAGAACAATTTGCATCAGCAAAGGCAGTCGAGCATGTAAATAAAAGTTAAAGAGAGAGGAGAAAAAAAATACTAAACTACTTTCAAGCCGCCTGAAAGCATGTAAGGAATGTTTGCTTAATTGGAGCAGGATCCACATCCTCTGGGGAGATAAAGAGGGTTTGGTGTGTGAGGCGGTGGTGGGGTGATGGAGAGAGCTTCAAGGCAACTTGGAGTTGGACTTAAGGTTAAAGGTTTATGGGTAGAGGCGGAGAGGCGAGGAGATTGATGGGGGATGAGTGTGTGTGCAAATGGAATTTTTTCGAGGTCGTGGAAGTACGTTAGGTGAAGTGCACATTGCAGGTGAGGTTGTAGTGCAAAGTCTATTTGTTTTGTCGGTGGTGCTGAGGTGTGTGTGTATAGTAGAGAGGAGAGGTGAAATGGTCCAGTGGCCTTGGGGCGGCTAAAAGATTTATGTTTGAGCGAGTTACCACCTGATTGTCTTTGAAGCATTTGCAACTTTTTTGATAGCTCTACAACAGGCCCCCTTTCATTAATTCAGATTTTTAGATCTCAAAGTGAATCTTCATTAAAAAACAAAAATGTGTTGTAATTGAAGAGATTGAAGAAAGGTGAAAGCCAGGGTGTATGGAACACAACAAACCAGAGTTATAACCTCCTACCTTTGAAAAATATCTCTGGTTTTGTGTCAAATAAATGTGACCCAGATTTGACGTTCAGCTCCGTTACCAAGGCCACCAACTCGAACCCCGACAATATAATAGTGTAGATTGCATCTGTTTCACACACACACACACGGATTGAAGGCTGGTGGATGGGGGATGCGGTTGCCATGGCTTTAACAAGATCCCGGTATAAATTCAGGGGGTACAAGAGATTGTGTCACTGTGTGAGCACATGTAGGTGTCTGCTCGCTGAATGTGTGGGTGGTTCCACTCAGCTTGTTGTGTTAGATTCTGTCTGTCTGTATGTATGTGGAGGCGGAATGATAGATGCACGTGTGTGTGTGTGTGCGTTTGTGTGTGTGTGTGTGTGTGTGTGTGTGTGAGAGAGAAAGTGAGAGAGAGGTAGAGAGACAGACAGACAGAGACTGGCACGATGGGAAAATGATTGGGTTGAAGGGAGACAGACCGACAGGGGAGAAGTGAGTCAGAGAGTAAAAATGTATTCAGGATGCGTGATTGAGGCCATGTGTTAATTACGGCATTTCCAGCGCCTGCACACTCTCTCATCATCACTATTTGTCTTACCGTGGCAGGCCTGGGCCATGGGTTTCCACTAAACACAGCTTACAACTTGACGGGAACGCAGCGATCTCAGGCTGAGATGTGTTTATTTACCAGAGTGGAAGTAATTGCACTACCACTACTTTTACCCCAGTTAATGGATTTTAGTTGCTTTTTCGAAATTACTAAAAAGCTTTAGACGACAGTAGCATTAATTCTACTGAAGCTTTAGCTACTTTTAAAATCAGAATCAAAGCAGTAACAGTGTGACATAATTCTAGATTGCACTGGAGCAGAATATTTTTGGTACAGTGTGTGGGTCTGTGTATGAGTGGGTGTGTGTTTATGGCCATGTGTTTTTAAAGGGTGCGTCCTAGAAGAGATGGAAATCTCAGCACACAACTTGGAGATGTGTATGAGTGCGTGTGTGTGTGTGTGTTTGGTCAGCTTCCTTCCCATTTTAAACAGACAGTACAGCTTACAGTTCAGACTGACCCCACCACACTGTGTCTAGAAGTCAGACAGTGTGTGTCTGGTTTTGGCAGTGTGCGTGTGTGTGTGTGTGTGAGAGAGAGAGAGAAAGCAATAGAGAGATGCATATCTTGGCCTGTTTTCTGAAGTATGAACTAGTGATACTGCGTCTTGTTTTTGTTTTGTTCATTCAACCCTATTACATAAGCGATGACTGTAACATCTCTAGGGGGTTTTAAATTGGACAAGCAATCTGTTTGTGTCAATGTGTGTGTGTGTGTGTGTGTGTGTGTGTGTGTGTGTGTGTGTGTGTGTGTGTGTGTGTGTGTATAATGGGGTACAGTGCAGTGAAAGCTAATTATTTCCTGCAAAGAGGCGCAGAAGTCGACCTTTGACTCTACATCCATCCTGATACCCCTCCACCCTTTAGTACACCTCCTGAGGGAAGCAAGGGTGAGCGTTCTCCCCCAAACAACATCCTTCCACCTACCCCCCCATCCTCCTCCATACACTCACACACACAGACATACACACACACATACTGTACACGTACACCTTAATCCTGCATTACAGTGAAAGTGCATGACTCCCCTCCTCCACATTATTGTTGTGGCCTACTTTGCTCCTACTCATGTGTGCATAACCCTTTATTCAGCCCGACTACCCCCCATGCCCCCAACCATCCCTCACACATCCCTTACACACAGTCACGTGCCACTGACGCTGTTACCACGGCTACAGGGGGAAGACTTGCCAGCAAAGCCCCCTTTTTGCCAGTTCCCCAAAGCCCACCACTAGAGTGGCGGGGGCAGATAACGTCTCAGCCAATCCTGATTTAAGACAGGGCGGAGAGCACCCCAGGGTGTTGGGTCCCCTCCGTCACCGCTGCCGTGGCATCTGTAGGGTCACGGCGGGAGCACAGCCCAAGGCGACCCAGCAACCCAGTGCCAGCCATAACATTGGCCCTGTGTGTATTTCTGATGGTATCATTTTGATTGGATGCCGACCCTTGAGTCAGTGATGGTTGTTACTGTATGGCTGATTGCCATGTGGTGTTTTTTCCTGAAATACCCGATTCCTCCCAACGCTGGAATTACACTCAAGTAATTAACTGGCAAAGGTAAATTAAATTCATGAATAAATAAACTGGATGAGCACAAAACTGATCAGCGATGACGAGAGCGTGTTCCAAAATTAAATAATAAGGTATTATCAGCAACTGCATGAATGAGTCTCAGGAAAAAAAAGAGCTGCACAAACACGTTGATCACAAACCGCAGGGGGCTTTTTGCCGTTTGCGTTTTTTTTTATTATTTGGCGTGCTCAAGATAAATAAAACCTGATGATGACATTCCATTCCACAATGCAAAGCAGAGGCATCAATGTGATACGTGACTTAGAAGGAGCATTCCTCTCTATATAAAGCTGATGTAGAATGTCTCTGTGGGTCTATAAAAGTATCGAGCCATGGCACGCCAAGAATGTTGTTTTTCTTTTCTAGGGTCTTTTTCTTGTTCGTGATGTTGTTATTGTTGTTGTTATTGTGGGTTTTCCACCCTTACCCCCACCCCCACCACCCCTTTGCACACCCCTTCCGCCAGACATTTACACACGCACATTCAGCCCTGCTCGGATGCCTCAGGAGATATTTTCTTCAATGAAATCATGAACTCAGCTCATGCAGCGTTACATGAGAGATCTGCGTGTGTCTGTGCATGAGGAGTAGATGTATGTCAGGTGGAGACAGGCAGGTAGACAGCAGAAGGGGAGGCGGTTTTGATGTGCAGCAGACACTCGCAAACGCAAAGGTGAGCCCTCAGCAAGATCTGCGTGCCGAGGACAGGAGGAGCAAGACGACGCCAGACGAGACAGAGAGTTGAAAGAGTGAATGAACACAGACTCTGCGTGTCGCTGCTGAGAAGACAGGGATGGAAGGAAAAGAGGAGGGAAGAGGAGAGGAGGAGTAGGAGGAGGAGGAGGAGGAGGGAAGGGGGTTGCCCTGACACAACATGTGGAGCTGCTACTACATCAGGCACTCATGTGTAAGAGTCGAGTGGTTTCTACCCAGCAACTCACCCTCTCACCCCCCTGCGTCACACTCACATACACATACACACTCACGCCATGACCTCCCCCTCTTTGCCAGCAAACGGCTCTTGCCAAATGGCAGCTCATGGTGCGATGCAAGCACCAACTGGGGGTCTGCGCAAGGCAAGCATGTGTGAGTGTGTGTGCACATGTTATTTGTGTGTATGTGTGTGTGTGAGTGTAAGATAGGCTGAGGGGTGGCGAAGGGAAGTAGCAAGGGGAACTTGTTTTTGGCATGTTCATATACTGTGAACTAATGAGCACTAACGAAAAAGGTACTCATGCATACGCAAACACTGCACATGCACACGTAAATATATGAACACATGCATGCAAACAGCGTTGGCACGCAGCAGCGATGAGCAACTATTTTGTGCACACCAAGTGTAAAACACACAGTCTAAAAAGAGAGTGGTGTGTTTGGAGGCGATGGAGTCAAGCTGTGCTCAGATTGAAGTTTTCGGCAGTAGGACTACAGACTGCTGCACTGTGACCCAGTAAGAAACAAGGCCAGTGTGTTACTGGGTCTCACACATACTGTGAAGCTGTCACACACACCTTCTGACACAGACACACTCAAACAGAGAGGCAAACATGCCAGCAGCAAAAGATACACATTTGAGGAGCTTAATAAAAGGCATACACAAAAAAAGACATCTTACAACTGAAGATTCATGCAAAGACACTCACACGGCATGTGGCTCATGCATACTGCATAGTTCATTTACTGTTTCATCATTAGCATATTACGGTCACATGCATCTTACTGCTTAAACGGATTCACAGCATTTGTGTTTACTCCAGTTTATGATGTTCACTCATGCACAGTAGCCCAAGACATGCACACACACATAAAAACGCATTTAATACAGAGAGGTGAGGTCAGTAGTTGAGGGGATAGGGAGATATCGCCAGTAGCTAGCTGTAAATTACCGTCATATTTCAAAATGCCTGCTTCTGGGTGTTTGTGTGCGTGTGCGTGTGCGTGTGCAATCGCCTGTGTGTTTGCGTAGGCAGCAAGCTCCTGGCATTAAGGCAGATGATACACTGGTGTTTTGATGTTGCCGTGTGTGGGGGAGTCGACACAAGAGGTTGAGGGCTGCTTTTAACATGGGTGGGAAGATTTATTCTTTTGTGTCAACATCTTCAGCACAACATACACACATCTATGCAAAATAGATTGATAGACAGACAGATACAGACATAGACGTTGTAAATACATTAATATATACATGAGTCAAGGAGTGAAAACATTGAAGGTAATTGGCGTCAAAACAAAGTGGAAAAAAGAGGAAAAGACAAGAAAAAAACAGACGATGGGAGACTGCTAGAAAACAGGAACAACAAAGCGAGAGAGACACAGACAGTGCAAGTGTCCTGAGTTTTTTCCCTCTCTCTCCGTGCTGATTGGGGTCAGTTCTCTGCCATTAACCAAGTGTAGACAGGGGAGGGCCAGAGCAGCCAGTCGGCCTCTCTGCTTTTATGGGGCTGCCTGATAATAAGGACTGGTGCCTTGGAGGAATGCTGCAGAAGGAATGTGCTGTTAACATGTCTGTGCTCCTGAACACTGTTTTTATGAATATGTATCTTATTATCAAACCAACCTGGCAGTTCACTGAGACAGAAGCCCCACGTTCCCCGGGTTTGAAATCTACCAGAAGCTTCTCCCCCGAGTCTCTTCAACCTGACCTCCCTATCTGCTTTCTAACACACTCAATGGTGGGAAAATACTAGAGCAGACAGACTCTTTACCTTATGCTATGTGTAGGCTTTGCCAAAGCAAAATGTGAAATGTGTTAGCCCTGGACAAGTAACTTGAGAGAAGTTGGAAAAAAACAACGTCCACTACAAGTGCACTTATAAATACCCACAAGGAGAGCAGAGCGGCATCAGTTGGTTTAGAAAAGCCACGACCGCAGGCATTTCTGACATGTGCAGTTAAACAAAGACCTAATGAAAAAACATTATCACGTCAGCAATAAAGATAAAGATAGAGAGAGACACAGAAAGACATACATCTAAACAGACCTGACTGTTTATAGCCTACATATGAAGATAGAAATGTTTGAGGAGGAGGCGAATGAACAAACTGAGAAATAGCCAGGGTTTGTGAATTAGACTGTGTGTGACATTTGTGTAAAGTCCCGAGTCTATTTTGTGCATGTGCTGGACTGTCAGCTCTTTCTCCTCATTGATGTGCCGGTCCATAAACACTCGGCCGTGACTCAGGCTCCCCAGTGGGCCGCGGAGCAGTGGCTGATGGGTAGATGATCTGAGCCACACAGCTGCCGCCGCTCAAGGTGAGCCGCCCAGGGCGCATAAATCTGCATGGCTAATGAGGAGCCGCCGCAAAGGGCCCACTTAGAACCATTACACAACGTTTGTGGTGTGTGTGAGTGTGTGAGAGAGAGAGATACACACAGACAGAGGAAGTGCAAAAAACAACAGAATATTTGTTTTGAATGTATAAAATATAGCAGGGGTCACTCTATTCCCCTCTTTTGCACTGCATAAGTGGGTATAATATTCAGATTATGAAATCTCAAACATTAAAGATGGGGTCTTTACAGGGGCACAATAAAGCCACAACATAAAATTACTACTTTTATGAAATTGATTTTTGTACACATTTGTCACATCTTTATTGTTTTTGAGCACAGAAGTGGTTGAAAAATGTGCTTTGAGTTAAAAATGGTCGATGTCCGATTAATGGGTTGGGACGCTGTGATGGAAGGGATTCGGCTGACAAAAAGAGCTATTAGCCTGCTGGCATGGTGCGCTGCAGCGTTAAACACGCCCACTTGAGCATTTGCTCACGTGTATTTTCTCCTCCATCGGTGATCATAAACCGTGTGTTTGTGCACCTCGCCACCACAGCTACTGCATATTCCAGCCTGTTGTCAGTGATGAACGACTCTCTGAAACACCCTCTGTAAGTCAGATGAGATATCCTCGTGTGATCGATTGCCTACGCCTGTATCTTCTCCTAATATGACCGATTGCTTATTCCTTCTAAATATCCTCTTATCCTTGTATCCGCACAGGGTCGGAATTCTGCTTCCGCAATTTCACCAGTCCCTCCGGCATGATCGACTCCCCGGGGTTCCCAGATAAATACCCTCATAATCTGGAGTGCTCTTACATGATCATCGCCCCGCCCCACATGGACATCACCCTCACCTTCCTGACCTTTGACCTTGAGAACGATCCCCTGCTGGTGGGAGAGGGCGACTGCAAGTACGACTGGCTGGACGTGTGGGACGGGCTGCCGCAAGGTGAGGGCACACACACACACACGAATGACACACATGCTGAGGTTGAAATTACTCAACTCGACACAAGCATACACACATTGGATAGGATCCTTATACACTCACTTATTAAGGTGCATGGAAACCCACATGCTTAGAAAATCAATGTTTCAGGGAAGAACACACACCCTGTCTTCTCAGCAGCGACACACACACTGCGTCCATATCCAGGTTCAGAACTCACACAGACTCATGCAATCCCCCACATTCTCACAGAAATTTACATATCAGTCTTCAATTTCCTGAGCAGCCATCGCTTTCTTTGATGTAAGCTGCCTTGCCTTACATTCCTTCACATTATATAGAGGAAACATTATTTCGCACGGGGAGCTATAAGTGCCTCAACACCCCTAAGGAGCAGCCCTTTCCCATGCCCCTCTTCCCACTCCATAATAACACCCTTCATCACCCCCTTCCTATCCTCAATGTCCTCCCTCCTTATCATCTAGCGCTTCCTTCCTCCACCCGGGCGAGTAAAAGTGACGGCCACGATGAGTATCTGTTTGTATCCAATAGGAGGTGCCGAGTGTTTGCGAAAGTAGCCTATCAGCCTAGATCAGGAAGTGGCGAGGAAAAACCATTTGAGGATGTTATCAAGGGCTTTGATTGTGACCGCCAGTTAGTTGCTGTAGTGATGAAAACCCAATACCAGTGGTGAGTGGTTCACTTCCCACTTCTCTCTTGCTGACTTTCTTTCCATTTAATTTTCGCTCCCTGTTTTTTTGAAATAGGAAGCAGAGAACTGAGGATTTGCTCTAATTATTCTATTTTCAGTTGCTAAAAAGGGATCCAAGTGGATTTAAAATTCCAATTATAGCCTTGAATTTGGCAGCTTTGATAGCTGAAAACAATTTATACCATTTAAAGTTGAGAATTAGGAGGAAATTAAAGTGTAACCCAGTTCCAGTGCGCGGAGTCCTCAGGCATGAAAGAGGGATGGGAGACAAGACGGAAGGGTGAAGAATTTGGTGTCTGGTGAGGGAACTACTCTTGTAATCCTTGCTGGTGAGTGTGTGTGTGTGTGTGTGTGTGTGCAGCTTGCATTAAGGCAGGGATTCCAATCCCCCTGCTGGGCCCTGGCTGAGACATACATGGCAGATGGAGGGATGGACAGGAGAGAAAAGGGAGAGAGAGGAAGGATGGGAGGAAGAAATATGGGGGGAGCATGCTGCGACTCATTAGACAACACTTACTGAAGCAGCGTGGCCACTCAAAACCTGTCTTTGCAGATGCTGCAAGACAAAGTATTTCACATTTTTGCTTGTAGCAAAAACCATTATATTGTAAAAGTAACAATCTAATACAACTGTTTATTTTAAATAAAAGCACAACTGTTTGTTTCAAATGGATTTTATTGCAATGTCACCCTGAAAGCTACTTAAAAATTAAACTATTCAAAGTATTGACCAACATAAGACAAATCGATTTGTTTTATGTGTATGTGTCTGCAGTGGCTCCTCTGATCGGCCGGTACTGTGGGACAAAGATCCCTCCAGAGATCCAGTCGTCTTCCGGCCTGCTGTCCCTCTCCTTCCACACCGACATGGCCGTGGCCAAAGACGGCTTCTCTGCCCGATACAACATGACACACAAAGAAGTCAGCGACTGTGAGTGCGAGATAACTTTTAGCGAGTGTGTTTTTGTGTGTTCAAATGCTCTCCGTGTAGGTTTGTTTGCCTGTTTTTATTCCCACCTCTATTTTCACTCTTTCAACAGTTTCATCTCTGCTGACACTCGTCTTTCTTTCTTCATCGTTTTCTCCTCTTACCCTCTCGATCTTTTCTGCTTTGCCTGCTTTAATGCTATTTCAATCTTGAAGCTCTCTCTCGGCCCTCTCAGCCTATTTTGTTCTCTCCTAAGAGAGCATGATTTCTCAGAAGCAGACTCATACTATTTTCTTTTAGAATATAAATTAACTTCACCTCAATTTACCTCTGCTCACCTGTTGGACTGCTTTCTGTCTCCCTTTGCCCTTTCTCTGTCTGAATTTACATTTTTGTCTCTGTCTTCAAGCTGTATAATACGCTGCTTAAATCTTCCTCTACTTTCCCTAGTTCCTCTTTTCTGTCTACCTTTCTCATTTTCCATCTCCTCTGTAAAGCTGCGTCAACACATACACAGTTAACGCTTTCTCCATCTCCCTCCTCTTCCCGTCCCATTCTCCAATCAGCGTTCCACTGCAGCATGGCGCTCGGTATGGAGTCAGGGAAGATCAGCGACGATCAGATCACCGCTTCAACATCGTTCTACGACAACCGCTGGTTGCCACGCCAGGCCCGCCTCAACAACGACGACAACGCCTGGACGCCTTCTGAGGACAGCAACAGGGAGTATATACAGGTCAGGTTATAAGATGTTCATCTACACGATCCTTTTCGTATCATACAACACCTGCATTTCTCAGAGATCACATGTTTCTGCCTGGATTTGCCGAAGAAATTTCCTTTTCTTGGCCTCAGGTGTTCAGAGCAGTAACAAAGTAGCTTTATGACCTTTAAATACAGAAGTTTCAATCACTGTGTGACGTAGGAATTGGCAATAGAAAATAGGCAATTTTAAGATCAAGATCTTTTTCGTGTACATTAACTTAAAGTGCCTTACTTTCTCTTGCTGAGGAAAATAAACAGAGGGTGATACTAGTATAGAGGAGAAGATGCAGCAGGCCTCTCGTATACAGTGAGGATATACAGAAGGACACACACACACACACACTGAAAAGAAATGGAGGAACTGTGAACTGATGATAAGGAAGTGATTTTGCGCTCTCAATCTTTCCTGTCTCAAACACACACTGGCCCATGCGTATGCATACGTAGACACACACAAGTAAAGAGGACAGCGGCAAGAAGCCCGTGATTGATGACAGTGCTCTTCAGGAATGCATCCGAACACTACGCCATTGATCTTTGCCTCCAGCCTTCCTCCCCTTACACACTCACACACGACAATGCAGAGATACACACACACACCACCTAAGCTGCCTCAGCAGTAAGCCACAGTTGGTGTCCATCCCCTGCTGTCTGTGTGACAGATAAACATAGCAGCTGGTCTGTCTCTGTTATCTACATCAGCTCTGAGCACCATAAATCCTAATTCTCTTACTCTATTCTATTCTGATCCTAGTTTTCAATGATTTCTTTTTTGCTCCTTCTTCCAGGTTGACCTTCACTTCCTGAAGGTTTTGACGGGCATCTCCACACAGGGGGCCATTTCCAAGGAGACGCAGAAGTCCTACTACGTCACCACCTTTAAACTGGAGGTCAGCACCAATGGCGAGGACTGGATGGTCTACCGGCATGGCAAGAACCACAAGGTAGGCTTTTATATGCACACACATTCACGTACATAGTGTACATTAAAACACATAGTGTAGTCAGAAAATGACCTAACTAGTCCCTGTAAGTGGCGCACATTAAGATTAATATACTATACACAGAGACAAAGTGATAGAAATAGAGCCTCTAGGAGTAGAAAACTCACTAAACCAGGAGATGAACTTGCAGTACAAGGCCCTCCTTTCTCTAACCTTTATACTACCATCATGATATCTTTAACAACAACAGAGGCTGTTGTGTGTGTCCAAGAGCCATATCAATAGATGCAGCATTCCTGAAGTAGTCGTTCCCCTTCCACGACTGTTTATGAACCTGAGTCATGACCCCAGTCATGGGGTAGAGAAAGAGGGAATGGGAGGGAGGAAGAGATAGAGATAGAGAGAGGAGGAGGAACTGACAAACAAGAACAATGGAGTCCTCTATGTGCCCTTATCTGGGCTTGCTATTCATCATCTCTCTCACACCAATGCACACACGTAAACACACGCCTCGCACCAGGTGTGGACTGGGCACGTTTATGAGGTTCATTGCAGCATTATTTTCCAAAAGTGGTGGTGTTTAGTGCTTCGATCGAGCCTCATCGTATCCATCTTTGTGTGTAAGGTGAGGGTGTATATGAATGTACTGTACATACAGTGCAGGTTGTTGTTGTGATGGTGTCCTACAGTAAGCCCGTCTCCATGGGATTTGAATTATGTCCCTTATATATGGGTTAAGGTCACTGTGGATTTCAAGCAGTAGAATAGAGAGCAGCAAGGGTTAATCCACACACACTTACCCACATGGACTGGGGCCCCATTTCTGGGCGTGCCAGTGATTGGTTGGGGTGGGGCCAGTGGGTGGTATTTGATGTGGAGATTATTGAGCGAAACGCGGATTTGACTTAAAAAATCAACATCTGTGCAATTTATTTGAACCCCCCAGATGCCCCCCAATCCTTCCACATACACACACGTGCAAACTCCTCAACCCCCCTTTAAATAACCGCTGGCTGATCTCTCTGTCTGGGGATCTGTGCGCAAACGTATATGATGTGTGTCTGTCTGTCTGTACCGTGTAATCTGAGTCCACTAATCTGTCTGAGCAGAAAAACTGTTCAGACACTTTTCAGACATGGGCTTAGACAGATGCATCGACATGCATTTAGGAGAGATACAGCCGTATGAGTGGTCACTTTGAACATTTTAAAATTGGTTATCTTTTCAGCTTTTTGAATGCACCAAGTCCAGCAGGAAAATGAAATATCAATAAAAGATAGCCGATTTGTGAAATAGTATGGTTTCTAAAGACAAAAAGGCTGTAGTGAGAGTGGAACATTTAGACTTTTAACAGTGAATCCAAGTCCTCACATTCGACTCGGTCTTAACTGAAGCCAACCAAAGAGTTTGTGATTATTCCTCAAAACAAAGTTGAAACCAGTAAATAAAGCCTGCTACCACAAATGAACCGTACATTATATATAATGTATGTAGACATGATTAAGTATATCATCTGTTTTTGATGATTGTAAAGAGATGACAGCTAGGACATTTACTTTTATGTGGGATTTTTATGTGGGATTTAAGGATTTATTGTGCATTCACATTTTCTGATGTATAATAGAGGCAAGGTTTCTCAGATTACGTTGGATAAAACTTTCTCTTTGTATTTTTTCCGAACACATACAGTGATGGATGGATGGGATTCAGAAGTAATGCTTTTGACAAATGGCACACTGAAGCACAATTTGCGGTCATGATCTCATGCCTGACTTATAATTTTAATGCTGGAAGTTCACTGTACCCATCACTCTCCCCGTCAGTCAGGTTCTCCTGTGGTCCCCGTGGGCTGCAGTTGAATCTTCCGTGACTGCTAATCCACCAGTCATGTCGTACAAACTCCCAGTTAGCCCGTCCTAAGCCCCCCAAAGAGCCCTTAAGTGGTTGAAGCTCAAATCTCGTCAGGGGGTCCTGTAATGACTGGGATTTGGTTCTTTTAATTGTCATTTAACAGTGAGCTTCAAGCTAATGTGGCTTTGAAAAAGTGCATGTGCATGTGTCGGTGGTGTACAATAAGTCTGTGTTTGTTGAAGGTTGAGCCATGAGTGTATCTTGTGCATCAGATATGAATCACCCATGAATAAAAGAATTGGCTTGGCAGTACCTCACTGTGTTTGTTAGTGGGAGAGAGCACGCTGCCATTTATTGTCAAGATTTGTGTCCTTATTTGCTGTAACAAAGACCGAAGGCTTTAATGCCAATAGAAATTATTTGATGGAAAGAGAGGCAGAGAGAAAGAGAATGGGAAAAGCTGAAAAATTGTGGGAAATAGTACTTTTTTTGTAAAGAAATGAAAGAGGCAAAGAAAAACACCAGCGCTACAGATTGCTATCACCTCAGTCACACCAGCATACAGGCTTTGTGCATGTGTGTCTGTGTTTGTGTGCATGCCAACACATTTTCAGTTTGACACCCATGTGACTTGTTAATTCTAAATCACACTATTCACATATGCACATCATTACTTGATTAGACGCTAGCACACTTAGGAATTGCATATCTCTCTATCACACACACACACACACACATAGATACAAACACACAATTACTTTCTTCTAGGGGTAACATACACACACCCAAACATATTAACATTAAAGACGCACATTGTCATCAGTCTGTGAGGAAAATCCCATCAGCCCCAGTGATAACCAAGCATTGTGTTACTGAAAAGCACACACACATACACAAAGTAACAAGGGAGAGAGATAAAACAGCCCACTCAGTATAACAGCCTGCTCCCCCATCACACTGTGTCACACATCCTCATATAGACACACACTAGCTTTGTCTCATTCTTAAAGCTAATAAATGATATCAGTGTAATTCTGCATATGGTCACAAAGTTAAAGATTCACACACATACATGCAAACAGACAGAGTCAAACACAGCTGGTAACATTGGTGCAAAGTGGGAGACTTAAGTGGTGTAATTCCCAAGGATCACTGCTTCAACCTTAGAACACACACACATACCGCCAGCCCCTCTTAGGGCCAGTAGTGGAGAGCGGCCAGCTGGAACCAGTTCCTACTGTCAACATCTTCATACCGAGAACGAGGCAGGGAGAGAACGTCTGGAGCAGAGAAGGAGACAGAGGGAATAACTAGAGCAAGAAGACGAGGATGACGAGTGTAATGGACAGAGAAAGAGAGTTGGATCGAGGGAACAACACAGGGATGAAAAACCGTCCGGTAAACGTATAATATCTTGTGCAGAACTCGCCACATCTCCCTGTGGTGCCATCAGCTTGAAGGAAAACACTGGCAGAGGAAGGATAAATGTGACAAAAACACAGAATGGAGAGCAAAAGAGAGAGATGGGAAATGAATCAAGCTCTGATGTGTTCATCTATCCACGCCTCATTTTCCAACGAACAAATGTTCTTCTGTCTGTTTAGGATGAACACTAGCTTCTTTTCACACTACTTGCTGATCCAGAGGTTAGATCTTTAGAGAGGTTGTTTACTATAATACATGCATGCACGCCTTTCACAGTGACCTCTTTCTCCAGAGAGGTCATCAATAGTTAAATACCCACAGTGCCTCTGTCCCGCCAATGTCCACCACACAAACGAGTCAGGTCGCATGCTGCTGCCTGTGAGTGTCTGTGTGTGTGTGTGTGTGTGTGTGTGTGTGTGTGTGTGAGTGTGTGAGTGTGAGTGTGAGTGTGAGTGTGAGCGTGTGTGTGTGTGTGTGTGTGTGTGTGTGTTGTCAAGGGGGGGCTTTAGACTACGAGCAGGGCTTCGTTATATTTTCATGACTCTCCACACTAGGAGACACAACATGACAACGTTAATAATTCAGCTCACCTCGCCTGCATGTCACATGAGGGGCGGGGCTCACATAGACATACCCAAGCAAAAAAAAACACGCTTGTTGTCAGGCAGAATACAGAGGTGGCCTGGACAACAAACTGGTAGCCTTGTCTGTCTACAATAAGAACCTGCATTTCACTTCATGCCTGGTGGTCATTCTTAGTTAGTCAAAAAGTGCCCCACGTTATCAACAAGTTGGTCAATGACCAACCATATGCTTCCTAAGGCCGTTGACCTTTAACCTTGAAAGTAATAGGCCAGGGATCAAATGAGTGACCTTTCATGTACCCTGACAATAGATGGGAGGAAATGGAGGACACAGAAAAAGCTGAGAGCTGACTGACAGTTTCTCATTGTCTCTGTTCCTTCTCTTTCTCTTGTCTAGGTTTGTTCTTACATCCAAAAGAAAAATGGAAAGGGCCTCTGGAGAGCTGGTTCTTATTGAACAAATTGTTCTTTTTGTGTCAGTAATGTTGGCCGTGTTCTCCGCTTTTATCTGAAGATGAGAACAAAGAGAAGCAGCCGGCAGTATTGTAATGCGCCAGCTAATGGCCTTTTAGTCGTGGCGGACATCTTGTACGATTGAAGACGTTTCTGGGAAGCTGTAGTGGACAAATAGTTTACAAGCATTTCTGAACTTTCCACTTTTGAAACTAAACTGTTTTGGGGCCTTATAATGTCCTGTTTACACACAGTGACATTGCTTTATTGATAAAGCAAATCGAACTTCTTGGTCAGATTATGTATTGACACTTAACTTTAAATAGTGAAAGCAATTCATTCAAGTATCAAGTATTTCCTGCTTCAGAGATGAATCTGTTTGTTGTTCTTTCCTTCCTACTTGCCACCACTCCCTGCCTCCTCTTCCACATTCCTCATATTCATATTCCTCATTCAGTTATATCTGCTGCCCTCCATTCAACCTTTTCTTCTCCTCTCCTCTCTATCTCCCTCCCACCTCCACCCCTCTCTTCATCTGTTTTTAACTATCCTTCTGAGGACTCTTTCTCCCTGCAGTCATTTTCTGTTTTTCCTGTCCTCTCTGTCTTTCCTCCCCGTTGCTCTTTGTTTCGCAGAAAGAATATCTGGGAGCGGTAAAGATGGGTCGGTTATATGTGAGGCATCTTGTCTTTGTGTGAGCATGCGTGGGTGTTTACATAACCCCCATAAGAGCCCACATCCACTGTTTGGCCTCTTAGGTAAACATAACTGCTGTCTATTCCTCAAACCAGCAGCAGATCCAGCGGAGATAGACCTGCTTATCTGTTCAAACACTCACGCTGCTTTGTATAACCAGTGTCAGCTCCGCTTGATTAAATCAGGCCATGCCCAAAACCAAATAAAACCCCTCGAGTAGGATTTTGAAGTCATATCACTTATATTCCCACTGGTTACAGAATTTCTGGAATATCATGTAATTTTTTGAGGCTTGTGTCAGACAGGGGATTTTACAAATGGGTCACTTTAAACCAATATGGCAGAATAATATTTTTAACTATAACTGAAACCAGGCTTTTTATCACTCATAATGAAAAACATAATTAAAACAAGAGGGAATCAATTTTTTTAGGGCTGTGGAACCGTTCTGAGGTTTGATCATCCTGTGCTTAGATTAATTTTTTTTTAGAAATCTTTAATCTTTAATTCAGCTGCTTGTAGTATTTGGTTTTCTATCTTTCCATTGTGTGTAGTGGCCGTGATGTCAGTCAGCGTGGTTTTGCTCATATTTGTCGGTCAACAGCGGCTCTTCTATCAGTTGGCCCGATCAACCACAGACAGATGGAGTGAATGACACTTAACAGTCACTCAGTCGGTTAGTCCCTCTGCTTATCTAAGTGTGTAGGGTGCTGTTGTGTGTGTGTTGTGTGTGGGTTCCTGTGGGTTCCTGTGGTTTCCTGCGTCTTTTGTGTGTGTGGTTTCAGTTTGTAGCCACCAACAAGAGGAATGAAAGGCAATAGGGGTGAGAGAGGAAGTGTGCAGAGATATCAACTGTAGGGTTTTGAAGAAGAAATTTAAGGAGAAAAACCTTCATCGCATCTCACATTGAGATGAAGCTATTTAGAGACATAACGACAGACTGAGAGTGCTGGGGGTTAGTTTGTAAACTCCCTGTTTGTAATTATATACAAACTGGGAGTCATGGACTGGGGAAACTTGTTTGTCACAAAAAGGAAAGAAGGGAAGACTCATGTAAGATAAGATAAGAAATACTTTTATTGTCCACAAAGGGAAATTTATTTTGCACCCTATGTCTGTTCTGCAGCTTCACAAAAACAACACTGAATTAACAACAAAATGGTCATGTCCATCCTTGAATGTTCCCATCCTACGCCCTCGAGCATCACGGGACGCTTTTCTGCCCAAAACAGGAAGTAACTTGACCACCCTGGTTACATTTGCCCTCCGACCCCTACTGCCCCACCCCGCCGCTTAAGAGCAAATGGAAGGAAGGGTGTGTTCATAGAGAATGTTGATGCTTTGGGCTGGACACCTCAGGAAGTTAATTTCACTCACATCCTGCCCACCTGGAGAGACTTCCTGCGTCTAAAGGCCAATCATGTTTGGTTGTGTCAGGTCATATCTCCCACAGCTCTCCATGGCCACCAGCATAGCGGTGTATGGCAGTTGAGTGAGCAGCGTGTGTGTGTGTGTGAGCATGGAGGAGAGAGAGATACCCTCATCCGTCGTCGGGCTTTCCCAGCCTCCCAGCACCCGAACCTTTGACCCCAAAACACATCGACAGCTGGGCTGGTGACATTGGATCCGTGTTTGGGTTGTCTCTGCTTTGTCCAGCCTGCCACTCTGTGTGTATGTGTGTGAAGCCAAGTGAAACCGTGCACTGTGGATAAGTGTAGAGTAAGAGATACAGTGTGTGTGTGTGAGAAAGAGAGAGATAAGAGAGTGCTAGCACTGATACCAGCATGTCTCCTTCTGACAATAACCAACCTTTGTTTGTCTTCTATTTGTCTTTGTTCTCCCAGATTTTCCACGCCAATACTGACCCAGCTGAGGTGGTTCTGAACCGGGTCCCCCAGCCAGTTTTGGCCCGGTTTGTTCGTATCCGACCACAGACCTGGAGGAACGGCATCGCCCTGCGCTTCGAGCTCTACGGATGCCAGATTACAGGTGCGTGGGCGTGTGTATCGTGAGGTTAGATCTGTCTGACCTCTTTTTTTTTGTTGCCTAAGAAAGTTGACTTTGCCGGTATCATCGTACAGTTTGACTGAACATAAACAACAACTTTTGAGCTCAGGTTATTGTTCAAAGGCAATTCAACAGAAGCGATGAGGGAGAGGAGAAAGTTATTTGTTCACTCTTTTGTCCTCTTTGGTTATTTAGGGATTTGAACCAGCAGTGGTGTGGTCAGCAGCCTGCCTGTTCTGTTGGTTTGCAACGTAAAACAACTTAAATATAATTCCTTTAAACAAAGATCAACTTTAAAGACATCTGAACATCAGCAAAAAATAACCTCCTAAACCATAAATACAAGGAACACATAAACTCACTGACATGCTCACTCACGCATAAATTGTATGCATTGTATTTAGTCTCTCTCCCACACTGCTATCTTTTAAACATAGCAAGCCTCAGGCTAATTAGAGGAAACTTTTAGTCTGTTCTTCCTTCCAGAGGCACCACCAGTGTCACTTCCCTGTCTTGACGCTCTCCCACTTCTCCGTGCTCGCTG
The DNA here is from genome assembly GCF_014851395.1 of Micropterus salmoides. Classification (NCBI taxonomy): domain Eukaryota; kingdom Metazoa; phylum Chordata; class Actinopteri; order Centrarchiformes; family Centrarchidae; genus Micropterus; species Micropterus salmoides. Next base: position 13,865,515 of record NW_024040040.1, read on the forward strand.
TCTCTGTCTCCCCCGACGCCGCCTCTTTTTTCCTCTCATAGTTTTAGATACTTATTTTTTTTGGATGCGTCCTCTTTGCTCTGTGTTCTCCTCTATGTGGAGAAATGAGTACCAATCAATCATTCATGGCTCCCTGTTCGCTCTTACATCAGAAACTGTGATTCGCTTCAGCCTCAACAGCTGCTATTGAAATAACTATTAGCTCTTACAGTACAGGTACATCCACACACACACACACACACACACATACACACACACACATGCAGTTTCTAAATATAGCAGATGACCTCAAAAGCAGGCACACACTTTGAAATGTACACAGACACACACATATACACTTCCAGTGCCTTTTATTTATTATTTACATCTCCTGCTTTTGCAGTGACATAACAGCATGAAACTTTGATCTGTGTTCTCTTAAACCGTCAGCACAACTAACATCTCCCCATCTCCCTTCCTCCTGCCCTTTCTGTCTTCTTCCGTGTCTCTCAAGCTCTCCCCACCTCTCACCACCCTCACCCACCACCCCTAGTCTCTCGCTCATCCTACTCTATCCTTCCCTCTCCCACTGTTTCTCTCTGTAGGAGTCTCATCTCCGCATCTTCTCCTCCCAGTTTCCCCAAGCCGTCATCTTCAGCTCTGAGTGTCTTTCTCTCGCTTGTTTCCACTCTGTAATTCTCTGCCTCCCAACTCCTCATATTATACCTTTCTTATCCCCTTAATCCTCATTTCTCCCTCTCACACACTCCCTAAGCAAGTTACTTTCAATGTTACTCGCCCATCCATATCTGAATGAGTTTCATTTCCAAGTGCTTTTACGTGTACTTGGAATTTTCCCTCAATCAGTGAATATACATAAAATGTGTGCAGCACAGTGAACACACAAGCTATTGTATAGACTATAAAGATACAATACAGTGAAATAAGATATTGATATGTGAAGTGTATGGATGCCAAGCAGGGACATATGCCTATTCAGCAGCAAAGTTAACATATGCTTTTATCTGACTAATGGAAGTCTAATTGCATATTCAACATGAAGCAATAGTGCTGCGCTACACATCTCTTTACGCTCCTCAGCCTCCCACCTCTCCCTCTCCTATTTGCTCCCGTCTAAACTCTTAATGCTTAGTGGCCAGTAGTGCAATCCTGTGGTGCAGCTTAACAGCTCCCAGGTGGCAATGTGTGTAACAGCATGAGAGTGTACGTTAGGTCATCATTGAAACTTCTCCATCAACCCTCCCGAGGTGAAGGTTAACATTACTATATCTCTGGCCTCTCTTCCACTCCAGATGCTCCGTGTTCAGACCTGCAGGGCCTGCTGTCCGGCCTGCTGCCCGATGCTCAGATCTCAGCCTCCTCCAGCAGGGATATGGTGTGGAATCCTGGGACCGCCCGTCTGGTGGCCAGTCGCTCCGGCTGGTTCCCCGCGCCTGCACAGCCCCTGGCTGGAGAGGAGTGGCTTCAGGTATAAGGGGATTTTAATTGCATTTATTGTACAATTTGACTGTATGTTTCCAGATTATATTACCATGCAAGCACCAACAATAAAATATGATGTTAATGCTTGTCTGCTCCTTGCAGATTGTACATTTTTCCTATATGTTAATGACGTGTGGTATTTTAACATGAATGAATCACTCTAACATTAAATTACATGCATTAATATAATAGTATATTTGAGTATAAAAGATTAATAGCAGAGTAGCCTGGGTGGGTGCCAAGAAGAGTAACAGTTTACAGCTAAAGGGGATAAAAATAAATAACTAAATAAAATGTATCTACTGGAACCTGTAGTGCATTTTATATTATCTGCTAAATATGCAAGACAAAAGCAACTGTCTAGTCATGTTGTCATTTGTTCAGGAAGTTACTTAAAATGTCACAATTATACATATATGCAACATGTAGTACCTTTAAGTGCTTAAGTACATATTGTCATGCCATAAACATAACCATGTGTTGTTTTGTGTAAAGTACATTAATCACCATGCATTTCATAAATTTAATCTCTACAGGTGGATCTAGGTGTTCCTAAGACGGTGCGCGGGGTGATCACCCAGGGAGCGAGGGGAGGAGACGCAGGAAGTGGGGCGACCACAGATAACCGGGCATTTGTCAGGAAGTACAAAGTGGCATACAGCCTGAATGGGAAAGAGTGGAATTTCATCATGGACAGCAAGATTAGCCTGCCCAAGGTGGGTGAGGAAGGAGGATAGATGTGAAAATGTTTTGTTTGTGTGTTTGCAATGAATTCAGTAACCTCCCCCTAACAGACAAACAGTCAAGATGACTTTGCGCTTTTGTAATTGTGTATTTTGGACAGATTTTTGAGGGGAACACACACTACGACACCCCAGAGCTACGTCATTTTGAAGAGATAGTGGCCCAGTACATCAGGCTGTATCCAGAGAGGTGGTCTCCAGCGGGGATCGGGATGCGAGTGGAGATACTGGGCTGTGACCTTCCAGGTAGGACATTCTGCTGTTGCTTATATGGCAGGGAGTCATTTTAATATATGATAATTTGCTCTCTATATTATTCCAGGCTGAATTATTTGCCCCACACTGTAATGAACTCCAGTGATCTAACCAGAACTGAATGGACCTTGAGGAAGGTTGCTCACCAGAAAAGGGAAGGCTCACATTAGATATGCATGAGAGTCATTAGAACCTGCCAGAGGTGAAAAGAGACACCCAGTGTTGGCTGAGGAAGGGAAAGTGATAGCACAGTGAGAGCTTGACCCTGAAAGGTTGTGATTTTGATTTGTTTCTGAGATTGTTTCCCCTGGAAAATATGAGTTAGGCTCTCTCTAAGCCTCTACAACTACAAGTGTTAGCATCAGCAGGGATTGGACAGGGTTCAGTTTAAAGGAATGTGTCCCCAAAGACCGAGAGAGAGCACTGGTGTGTTCACTTTCCAGCATGGTCTGTTATCCAGATGTGAGGTAGTGCTGGAGAACCACATCCACCAGCACTCGCTCACACATGGACTCTCATAGACTGTTTACCACTCCCTCTGTGCCTGTACAGGATGACCGGCCTGTATAGCACAACATGCTCAGCACTTACATACACACTTTGGCACACATGGACAGACTTACACACAACATAAACCACAGAACAAGAGACTTGTATACTCTCCAGACTCCTTACAGTACATTCACAAATCATTGTAATCCCACCACTATAAATACAAGTTAGGCTATCCATTCATTCAGAGTTTGTGTGCTTGCATACATATAATGAATAATATAAAGTTCTGTGTGTTAAGTGTGTGTCTCTTGTGCTCTGTCAAAGTTATGAAACCACAACAATGTAAAAAAAGGTATGTGTTTGTAATTCGGTTATAATCAGGAAGCAATAAAGCATAAATCTCTGCCATAGAATACAACTTAATTTACATGCAGTACATGGAAGCATTTACTTATACCTGGTATCTGGTCACTTTTTTCCCACACACCGCAGAGGAAATTATGTGTTTTGCATTTACTGTTTGATTGACAAGTGACCCGTGGGAAGTGCAGTGCAGAAACACGACAACAATGAACCGCAACCCCGGAGATGAAAACAAAATGAAAAAGCAAGAACCTCAGGGTCAGGGAGTACTACTTTTTGCAGAGGGGTAATTTTTATCAGATGGAGTGGAGGTTTTTTGGGGGGAAAGGTGGCACAGAAAACTGCTGTTGAGGGTCACACATTGTTCACAAGCATCCAAAACTCAGCAGAAATCGTGGACTACTGCTGGCATCCTGTAAATCATTCACTTCCCATTACACTCAAACTATTCACTTTCTTCTTCTTTGTTCTGTCTTCAGTTAAGCCCCTTTTTTGAACTTATTCTCATTTATATGAATCACACAGATATTTCTTTACTCCAAATCGTGCCTAGTTCAGTTTGAACGTAGCAGCAGCTACCACAGTGAGGCTGAATAAGGTCTCTCTCCCATTCCTACACATGGTTGCAGTTCTTTCTTTTCCCACCCTGAGGCTCAGTGCGTGGGCCCATAAATGTTTTTGTTCTTTTTTTTGTCACCGTGCCTGCTCTCCTTTCCTCTCCTCCCCCTCCTCCTCTGTTACTCATCACTCGCACCTCTTTTCCATGCTCACTCACTGCTGTTGGTCCTGACTCCTTCTGTTTCCCACTGTTGATGTGCAGCCGTCTCACACACACACACACACACACACACACACAGCCTCTACAGTGACAGTTTTTTTCTAGCATACTGTACATGCTCCAAAAAATGAAAAATGTATGAGCTCATGAAGGAGATTTTAGAGACTGATCAGTAGAAAAAATGCAAAATATCATCTCTGCCTTTTTCCAGGAAGGATCATTTTAGACTTAGCAGCACTGAATTGTAGAGCTCACACATGCACGTACACACCTGTAATGTAAACCGCAGGTGTCTCAGCTTCCCACTGGCTTTCTGTTTCCTTCAAAATCTCAGTGCGTATGGTAGAGCTCACTATAAAATGATGACAGTCATAGTTTGGTGCTATACTTATTTTGGCTGTTCACATAAGCTCTTTATGTCCCTGTCCTCATAGAAGCCCATTCTTTAGGAAAGCTTCCGTGTGTGTGTGTGTGGATGAACCTTGGTCTGAGCCCTTAACCACACCCAATAGAATATCAAACAATGGCTACTTGTCCTTCTCATCATATTTTTTGGGAGTTTGTGTGTGTGTGTGTGTGTGTGTGTGTGTGTGTGTGTGTGCCTAGGACTGCCAAGCAGAGATTTACAGAAAAGCTTTCTACATAATTGAAGATTTTTTTTTCTTTTCTCTGACATATTGCTGAGTCAGAATCTTTGGGAGTGAGCATTGCCTTTTATGTGGACACCCTGTGTATGTGTGTGTGTTTTTGGTGTCTGCGTGTGTTGAAACACAAGGATTCAAAAGCATTTATCTGTGCACGTCCATGTGTATTTTTGTGAGCATGTGTGTATGCATGCGCAGCTGCGATGTGTATTTGTACGTGTGAGTGTGCATCTGCATTATCTATGCCAGCAGTTCCCCTGGGTGCATTTCTAAGTGTTGGTGTCTCATCCCGTGCATGATGATGACTTGCATCATCACCTGCAGCAGTAGACACATTATGTAAGACAACACTCTGCTGCGGAGGGACTTTTCCTGCATTGCAAGGCCCTCTGCTGCGCATGTACAGTAGGCCTGCCTATGCAAACATGGGCCTCCTCACGCAGCTCTGTGACATAGTCCTCACACACATCAAGGACAGGGCTTGGGGCAAGGTAGGCAGCTCACATACGTTCACACACATTCGCTCGCATTAACTTACACACCCACACAAACGCACAGGTCGGTCCCATTCCCATTGCCCCCGACACTCCTGTCACACCCCAGAAAGGTCAGCACATTTACACTGTGACAAGGCCTGACCTTTGAAAGCACAGAGTGCTCAGGAGCTGGGTAGAATCTTAATGGACTAGACTGTGTGTTTTGTGTTTATGTGTGTTTAGTTGTACACACACATGGGAGCACGTGTGTTGCTGGCGTCCAAGTAATGTGCAGGCGCTCGGTTTATTTTAACGCCTGGTCCCAAGACTTAACTGGAGGACTCAAAGGTTAGACTGGAATAAAAAGGAAAACTCAAAAAGGGAAAATAAACAAGAAGAGTGTGCACAGAGACAGAATAAGGAAGAGATGGGGAACAAGAGATGGTTTTGCATTTGGAATTTAGAAGGAAAAGAGGTTTGAGGATGAGGGCTGCTCTCCTTGCCTTACTTTTTCAGTAGGCCGGCAGCGATAGAAGAGTCTCATTAGTTAGTTAATGACAGGCATAAAGGACGTGACATTAACGCTGGGTTAATGTCAGAAGCTGTCGCCAACTGTGGCCAGCCCTTTCATGTGTGCCATTTCTCCAGCTGGGGCGCCGTCGTGCTCATTTCCACAGGAAGTTCCTCTAAGCGGATCAATTGTGTATCACGCTGCGTTTGTTGCCCTTAGTGACTTTCATAGTCTTTAAATGATAATGGTAATCGTGCAAGAAGACCATTAGGAGGCTCTAATACTACTGTTTTAAACAGTCTACAATATTGCGGCTAACAGGAGTTCAGCAGAGTGATGTGTGGTGATGAATCTATGTGACTTTTGTTCTTTTTTAGATTTTTGCATGGCTGCTGTGTTTCTTTTCCAACTGATGAGCACACATGAGATCATCAGGCATCCAAGCCTCAGAGTTGTTTGGATAGGCTTAAATGAGATATGTCAGGGAAAGCTAGCCAAGCGATATGAAATATAATATGCCTATGAATCCGCTCAGAGTTCATTAATGTCAGTTAAATAAGAAAAAGAAGCTGGTTTATCTGTATCTGTAAAAAAAAAAATAAAATAAAATAAGTGTGATGTGTTTGAATGTAGTGCAGTGAAATGTGACAAAAACAACAAATCACTGTGTAAACATGTGTTGTTAATGACTTTTTGCAACAGACAGAAATTGAGGGAAGAACGGCGTGCAGAGTTCATTCACATGATAAATTTTAATCTTCGGTTGAGATGTGACCCAAACCTCTGTGTAAACTCCCATAACACACCAGTGTTGACCCATCTGCTCCTAATAACACAGAGCTTTCTCCCACTTCACATTCCAACTGCAGTCTGCTCAACATGTGCCTGTTTGTGTGCACATGTGATGCATTTTAATGAGCAAATTGTTGCCGTATTTATGCCTTAGTGTGTTGTTTCTCTTTCTTTGTGATGTATGTCTGCTTAAACTGATGTTAAGGACAGAAAAAAATCCTACACTTTCCGTTCGTTCTCCCTTAGCTCATACATGCACATGAAAACAGAGTGCGAGATGGAGTGTGTGTGCTCTGTATCCTACCTGACAGCCAGTGAGTAGTCCCAGAGTGTGATCATGCTGTCCAAGGTCGAGGGGAGATTGTTAGACTCAGCCATCCATCAGCCTTAGCCCAGGCGTTCTGTATGTACGTGAGTGTGTGTGACTATGCATGTGTGCCCCATGCATCTGTGTGTCTGCATATTTGAGTCAGCATGTGTGTTAGACAGATACTGACGCCTGAGCACCAGACACAACATCATGGGGCTCCCCTCGGGTGCTCTGGGGCTGTCTGTGCCTGCCTCTGCCTGTCTCTGACACTCTGGGTGGGATGGCCGAATGGAGACAGGAGACGAGAGATGGAGTTAGTTTTGGACAATGACCTCACATTCTCAATTATGAGAACAGCTTTAATTTACCTTTAATATACAGGATACTGAGCCATGATGTTTATGTGCCGAATTACGGTTAAAATCGACTCGAAACAGCAGTATAACTCTTCAATTTCCTGTTTAAAACGTGCTCTGACTGCTGTGAAAGTGAACCTGAACTGTTCTTTGTGAGGAACGCGTTGGATTGCTCTCTGCTACAGCTTGCAATGAGAAAAGAGGGAATTTTACAGGGTATTACGCGCCAGACAATTTGTTGGCTGGGACCACTTGCCAGGCAACCAGTAGACCCTCCAGGAAGTTACTGGTCCCCGCCAAGAACAGTGAATTTTCACTTTCACACTTTGGTTTTTGTGTGGATTAATCAAACAAGATATAACACGTAAATTAGTGAGTTTTAGACAGGGTGTTAGGTAAATTTTATTTTACCTTTGACAAAGCAAGTCTAGCTATTTCCCCCTGCTTCAAGCCTTTATGCTAAGCTAAGCTAACCTGCTGTTGGTTGTATCATATTTAGTGTACAGACATGAAATACTATACTGTGCTATAAGTGCTATACAAATAAATCTGATTCAACAGCTTTCAAAATATATAACTAGCTTACACTATACCTCATTACTAATACTTTCTGGTTCTCTCTGCCTTTGTTGCTCACCACTTCCTTTCACATGTGTACTTCCTGGCCCCCCCTGAGAAATTCAATATAAATAATCTCTTAAGCAAACACTGGGTGATTAATACATCCTCCTAGCAATAATCAAATGTCTGAGGATTGTTTCATACAACCCACATTTGACCTGTCGTATGTTTGTGTCTGTAGAAACCACCACACCGGCTGATACCGTCACACCAACTCTGCCTGCCGACATTGAAACCACCACTGTCCCCATTACGACTACAGGTGAGATCTGGGAACAAGGTATTTTACTTGAAGGCAAAAGAAATACTGGATTAATGGTGTTATTAGGAAGCTGTAATAACAAAGATGAAAGCCCTTCAAAGGGCTGTATGACATCATGTAGAGCAGCTGTGAATACTTCTTTATCTGAAATGACTGCGATTTCTCATGCCTTTGTGCCCTTTGGCTCTGGCTCATACTCTGTCTTTTCCCTCCTCCCTGTTCTTCACCTCTACAGTAGCCACCTCTCCTCCATCAGACAGTGTGTGTGACTTTGACCATGGCCTGTGTGGGTGGACGCATGACCCCATTGCCCCTCTCCTCTGGTCCCTGCACAGCCACGGTGAGTCTCCTCATCAGTCATGTGAAGATTCTGCATGAATCACCGCTGCTGTCCTGTTAGCAGAACGACTCAGAGCTGCTTCAGGGAGTTTACGTTTTTCTTCTGTGTAGAAAGCATTTGATGGACAGTGACCGGCAGGGGTTGTTTTGAAACTAGTTAAGCTAGTAGGTCTGGATGATTTTACAAAGCAACGCGGTTTGCAGCTCAAATTTTACATTGTGTTTCTGTATCAGCTTCTGTCAACTGCAGATGATTACTGCAGAGGTTTTATGTATGCAGCTGCAAGGAGAATTTCATTTGGGCACAGAAAATTGCACAAGCTCAAATGCATTAAGTTTATTTTAGCAACTTCGGTGGGTCTAGACAAGACACTGTTTTCTATAATTAAATGGAGTTATTCTTCTTGTGCATCTTCATTGAGTCCTTTTTCAATTTGATTAAAATAATTCCTTAAATTGAAACCAGTCTAATTTAGCAGCAACATTGTCTGCCAGCCGTGCCACTCTTTCCGAGTGATTGGGAACGAAAATGAACCGAGGGAATCAGAGGGAAATAGACATCGCCGCTGTGTCAAGTGCATACAGCCTCGCATGTGACAAACACCAGCTTTCTGCTGGCTTGACTCTGTGTGTCAAAATGCGTGACGTCTCAGCAGGAAAGGGTTAAGAGTGGGTTAAGAGGGGTTAAATGTGCAATGAGGTAACTTCTGTTATGAATTAGCGCCATATAAATAAAACAGAGAATTGAAATTGAAAGACCCAGTAGCTCCAATTAAGTTCAGAGCAGGAGATTCCAAAGACGAGCAGTTATTCCCAGCCGCCCGTCACTGCCCTTCCATTACCACAGGCACATCCCAGATGATGCAGTGTAGACTTCCATCTACTTATACACTCCTTTAAGAAATAATTATTCACTTTCCTTTTATACATACCCGTGGATCAAAAATGCAGCTTTTGGCGTGTTATTAAAAGCTATAGAAGATCCTGCTGGGTTTAGGGAGGGTTTTGTTCATAGCGCTATTTATAATTTTCCATAGGCAGAGTAAGGGATTGTTATCCCAGCCTTGTTTTAAAATGCAATGCTTTTGAGCAAGTCTTCATAAAAGATTCAGCATTTCTGCAGCTGTAGAGAATTAAACAAGAGGTTCAGCTTGCCTCCTTTTTTGTCAAATTTGTGATGTCACCTGGGTCATGTTCAGCAGGGAAACAGATCTCACAGCAAAAAGGCAGAAATTCTCCTGAAGCGTGACCTGTGTAGGTCAAAACCATCTTTGACAGGGGGCTTCAAAGTAGCTTCTTTCATTTCTTCTCCTTTCGGATGGATTGGAAAGGGTTGCTTAGATTAGTCAGGTCGTGGCTTTCATGTATTGAGTACCATTTCCAGGCGTTTTGACACGCCACACCAGCCTTTGATTTTCCTGCACATGTCAAAGGTCAGAAATCCCAGCCAACACGGGATCATTATTTCACTGCTATCAAATCACTGTTTAATCCTCTATAGAATTCCTTTTTCTCATGTGACCCAGAAACCATGAGCTCCTCACCTCTTGACCTCAGTCATGAAACCAGTAATTAGGCATAGAGTTGCAATAAGTCACCATAATCTGTATTATTTGGCTTAATATACCCGTGCTTGAAGAAATGTGCTAACTAGGCTTCATAGATTGAATCCTTGTTTGTTTCTCGCTGCAGGAGACCGCTGTGAAATGGATTAATAATGCTCTGTTGTGCTGCGTATGGCAAGGCAGTCTCGATTATGAGCTGTCTGGCGAACAAGAGGCATAACAATGGGGGGTTCACTGCGAGACGCCGCGCCTCAACACGAGGCATAGGCAATGGAAGAGGCTTTGGTGCACACATTAAAATGAGTGATAACACGCCTCACGGAGTCACAAATATGTTTCACTCGCACATCCTCTCTAGGCATATATACACATGCATGCACACAAAAAACTGTGCCGTGTGCAGCTGGGGAGAGTACACAGAGACACACACTCATTCCAGGGCTGCGAAGGGCCAAGGGACACACTGTCACACACACTGTCTGAAGTGTCACACACAGGCGAGTCTGGGCGTATGGCGGGCAGAGGGGAGCTGTCAAGTTGGAGGAAGATTTGTCCCTCCAGATACTGCTTGTCGGATCTGCTGGAAACAAGGCACGCGCGCACACACACACATACAAACACACACACACACAGCAAAAGGTTATCGACCCAGTCACTCAATAACTTGAGCATGTCTGTACTAAAAACATACACCCTCAGTGGATGCCGCTGTAAGGTGCTTTGGATAAAAAGCAGATGCCGTGTTAAAGACAAACTTTGTGCTGTTACTGGACACAAAAACTAAAACAGACACACACTCTCGATTAGCCTCGGACTACTTTTTCCTTGCGTTTAAGACAGAAAGGCTTGTAGTTGCTCCCACACACACACACACACACACACACACACACACACACACGCAGTTCATGATAAAGAAGGTGATTTAATCTGCAGATTGTTGATATTGGACATTTTCCCACAGGGTCCACTTAAAAAATTCTTCACCACACGCCTCTTTGAATCACTCTCTCACACACACACATGCAGTCTCTTTCTGTCTCTCACACACACCCATACATACTGTAGTCTCACCAATCTTACTCTCTCACAATGGAATTCATGTCAGCATCCAATTTGCAAACTAAACATCCTCTGGTGTAAACAAATGAATTGGCTTGCGTTTTGTTTGACTTTTCCGTTGTTTAAGTCATTTACCTGGAAGGGAATCAAGAGAAATAGGCCCCGAGGGTCTTGACATGAGTTCTGGTAGCACTCCATGTACGAATGACGCTCTCACTGGACCTATTCTTCTGTGTGTTTATATTTGTCATATCGCTATTGTTTGGTTTGACTATTGTGTGGTACTGATCCCATTCCTGTTAGCAACTGGTGATTAGTTTCCTTATTGTTTTAGAGTCATGTTGGAGATATCTGTAATTGTGTGAAAACACATACTGTACATGTGTGCGTATGGATATATATGTCTAAGTCTGCCTGAATGCGCACACAGTGATGATTAACGATTATAATTGTGTGACTGTATGCACACACAGTATGTGTATGTGTTTCATTTGTGCCCCACAAACTCATTCCAGCAGCATCCATTTACAGTGGATTTCAAAAGTCCACACAGCCTTTCAAATATCCTAGTTTTTATTGCCTCCAGTGCTGAAATGAAAACCCATTAAATCAAGATATTTTCACTTTAATTTGACTGCAACCAGCAAACTCAAGGTTAAAACAAAGCTTTGTTCATTTCTGGCAATGTGTTAAAAATACTAACAGCTCGGGTGCATATTGTTGCTGTGAAATTCTGTAATGTCAACATTTTGTTGTTTTGTTTTGGATTTTCAAATCTGGTGAATACAGCTAAAACATTGAAATCACCAAAGTTACTCTGTATAATCGCAGCACATCTGGATTTAAGACAAAGTAATGTTTCATCCTATCTCATCTGATCCCACTCCCCTCCAGAGCTCAACAGCTATCTGTACATGGACGCCAGCCTAAAGACAGAGCAGCAGCAAGCCCGGCTCGTGAGCCCCGTGGTGGCGGCTGACACTGGGCCCCTCTGCCTCCTCTTCTCCTACCAGCTGTCGGGGGAGGCCCAGGGCCACCTGAAGGTCCTGCTGCGGGACGCCCACAACGAGGAGACCGTCCTGTGGACACTGAAAGACGATCAGGGCCCCGTCTGGAAGGAGGGTCGCACCATCCTGCCTCGCTCCCCTAAAGACTTCCAGGTAATAATAAACCCACATTTCGGAAATAACTTTATCTTTACTGGTATGAAAAAAAGTGCAAGGGCTAAAAAAGCAAGTGATTGGAAAAGTCATAACAGCAGACAGACCTCAGGCAAATATCAGTGAGCTATATTAAAGTATGTCTGCTTGATAAATAGGTATCTGGGTCAGACCTTTTATTATATGTCTCCCCAGAAAAAGAAACATATCTTTAATGTCTTTATCAGGGTTGGTTAGAGAGAGATTCATCTCAGAGCATATGAAAGCATCAGTTTTAACCTCTCTGTCACCACGGGCCAGGTTTGACTTCAAAAGGAGCTAAAGTATGCCATAGTGTCTCTATTGTCTGTGTGATTGTTTGGGGATTGTCATGCATTTGTCAGAGACATCACAGGCACTTAATGTTCTCATAAAAAAGTAAGTTGAAGACGCTCACAGAGAAGGGAAGGATGATTGCAAGTTTTGAGTGCAACTTGAAAATCACAGGCACCGTATTAAGTTTTTATCCTCTTTCTCCTCCTCCTCCTCCTACTTGTCCCCGTTCTCAATTTGCCTCCACCCCCCTGCTCCCCCTTACCTTCATCCTGTCTCCGTCTTCCTCTTCCTCCTCTTCTTTTTCAACTTATACCTCCTCCTCTCCCTCTTCCTCTTCCTCCCCTGTTTTCTCTGTGGTAGGTTGTGATGGAAGGTTTCTTTGTGCATGGCACCAGAGGACACATCTGGATAGACAACATCCACATGAGCTCTAGCATCCCTCTGAAAGAGTGTACACGTAAGTTCCGCACAAACAAACACACATCATTTGACCCACCCACTCCCTCTCGTCAACTCAACCATCACCTCTTCGTCTCGCCCTCCCTCAATCTGCCGTTCCTTTTATTTCCCTTCCACCTCCTCCACTTTTAGCCTTAAGGTCCTTGAACAGTGACACACATGAAGTGATAAACACCCCCCACCCGCCACTCCCTCGCCCTCCCATCCCTGTTTCGGAGACAGCCTCTCCTCCAAAGAGCCCACTGAATACAGAGATGAAAGGAGGAAGGAGAGGGAGGGACAGCATTTATTCCTCCACAAAAAAAAGAAAAGAAGAATAGGAAAACTAGGCCATAAACGCCCCGTGGGCCCCTGCGATGCTAATCTATGTTTCATTAGATTTCTCTTCTTCTCTTTCTCTCCCTCTATCTCTCTTGCGCTCACTCCTCTGTCGTATTTGTAAACAGAGCTTTTCCCGAGCCGTCAAAGGGAATTACTAGACAGGCTGTTTCCCAAGCAACTTTCTGGGTGCCTGGTGTGAGGCGAGCGCCAGCATAGCCTCCTTAATCTGGCCCAAGCAGGGGCTTTGGAGAGGGTCTTAAACAGATCAGAGACCGAGCCGGGGGTTCAGAGCCAAAAACCTTCCGTCATCATTTTGACTGACGTCCAGTGTGCTTTGGAGCTGGACCACAGTGGGGAGAAGGAAAAGTGTAATTGAGGGAAAGAGTGTGTGCGCATATGTGTGTGTTAAGTCACTTTAGCTTGTGGCAATCGCTTCTGTTTTTGTGTGTTTCTGCCTCTTTGTGTTTGCGTTCTATCAGTCATTTTTGTGTGTATATGTGTGTCACGGGAGTCTTGAGAGATTCTAAGCAGCACAGCAGCTTGGAAGGCAATGATGACAGCCCCCTCCTGCCTCCATGCTGCTGTGTTTCCTCCTTCCTCCCTTCCCTCCCCTCCTCTGCCCCTCCCAGAGCATTCTGGGATGTTGCTTATCACCCAACACAGTTGAGTTTTTCACAGTACGTTGGCGTTCCCGCCAAAAGGCGCCAGTTCCCAAGTCGGTTTCCCCCTTTCTGTCTCTCTCACCAGCTCCCCATGAAACACACACATGCACTATCTAACACACACTAAGACACACACACCAGTTCTTTCTGTTTGCATTCCAGGCAGTCAAAGAGAAGGTTCTGGTCTGTGCATTTGCAGCAAGCCAAAAAACCCTTACCCGCTTCAATTTAACTGGACTCCGCAGATAAACAACTTGAAATGCTTGAACTTTGCAAACACAGACACACACACGTACACATAGCCTGTACACTCTCAACACAGCCCATCTCAAATTCCCAACTCGCACAATGTGCTCTGTTTGAAATTGCATTCTAGCAAAGGAGCCGAGTAAATGCCATAATTCATGTGAGTTATCTGAGGAATTAACTTAAATTTCCTCAGGAGGAGTTTGATAGTCTTGTGACATTTGTGTGACATTTCACTGACTTTTCCCTTGCATTTAAAGTTCTAATGGTTCTCACTCTCTCTCTCTTTCTGTTCCTATCTCTCTCTGTCCTCGCAGAACCCTTTGCAGCTTTTTCTCCTGAAAATCCAGGTGAGTTTGGCTTTGGTATGATGTCACTTCCTCTCTGGTCTTGCTTCCTGCCCGTTGGTATGCACTAGCCTGGGGAGTTTTGCTTGGTGGCTAAGTTGTCTAAAAAAACTCAGCCCAAACCAGTCACTCACCGACATCCCAGAGGCTGAGTCTGCTAGAACTGTGTGAACCCAGATCAATAAAAACTGCATTCAGTTTCAAAACTAGTGATTCATCGCATCAGCAGCAGCATGCAGACATCCTCAAACAATTACTAAACCCCTTGCTAAAATCTTAATAATCACATTTGCAAATGCCAAATGAATTTTCTCAAACTCTTACCAAGTTGGAAAATAGATGATTTGAGTAATGTTCTGTTGTGCATTAGTTTTACCTTGTCAGTCTCAGTGGAAACAAAGGATTAGTCTCAAAAGAGCAAACTCTGCGTGTAAGGCAAGCTAAATCAAGCACACCTCATGGAGTCAGATATTTGAAAAGAGCTACATATTCTCAGTTCTAGGCTCCCTGACACAGCCTGAAGGGTTTTAAATAACTGTCTGCCTCATGAAAAATATTTAGAGCATCCTGAGGGACTCTATGAGATTGATGTTAGTGTTTTGGCATCTCATAATGTCTTCCAATAAGATAAGAGCTTGGCGGTTTCAGTGCGAATGTGATGTGTGTGCACTTCTCCGGCTTTTCTACTCCTCCGCCTTCACACACACATGCACACTCACACAGAGTCTCTAACCCTTGACAAACATGCACAAACACACACATTAATACTACCACACACATACACACCAGTGTCCCCAGTGAAAAGCAATCTGATAGAGTGACTGAGCAGCGGCAAGCACTGGTGTCTCTCTCTCCTCTCCCTAACTCAGCTCTGTCTAATGAGTGTGTGCAGTGTGAAGTAGCAGAGCACGCACCATTCCCCTCTGTAATTATGTGACACGGTCCAAAAATCAGGATGTATTCAGCTCTGCTTCACTTTCCCTAGTTCAATTTGACATTCTCTTGGTCTTACAACTCGCCACATCAAGTTTGAATGATACATGTGGGCTTTATATTTTAGTTTTTCATTGTCTTCAGGGGTACGTTTTTTCATAGCCGCCTTGGGTAGTCGAGTAGAGGCTTCTTGGAAGGTCGGTAGTTGGTTCTTACCAAGAATTTGAGAAGGGGGTTCAAGCGAGGGGCAGCAGTGTAGAGGATCTGTGGAGATAGTCTCCAAGGAGACAGAGCTTGGCTTGAGGAGGAGAGGACTGGCCAGTACGCATGAGAAAAAGGAAAATGAAAAACCAAGAACAGAGAACAGGATAAATGATGTACTCAAAACAAATCTGCCAACTCAAGCCAGCTAAATAACAAATCCCAATCCAGCATCAGCTCAGTGAGAGCTCTGGAGCATTGGATTCCCATGTGGTGTCCGACTGATTCTTGCATGGTTCTGAGACTTTTATCAGGGGGATGTTTGTGACTTCCTGTGCCAGTGCAAAACAGGAAGAGGAAGCTCCTTAATTCAATGTGTGTGGGTGCTTTTATGACTAATTATCTTGGCATTCGTTTCACACCAAGTAATTTCATTGGAGCTTTAAAAGAAATGAATTGCATTGAATTTGATTGGACCAAACATCGGACTGATTTCAAACCAAATCTCTTGATGATCTTGGTGTGAAAATTTGTCCTCCAACTGAAACCCAAGTTACATGAGAGAAATGGATGCATTTGATTTTTTTTGGCCTTGGAGATTTATTTTATTTTTTGCAACTGGCATGCTTGTGCATGCTCATATGAGGTGCACGCCTGCTGTTCATATGAAGACCAATAGGGATAGAAAATAGAGAATTAAATGTAGAAAATAAACAAGTGCCACTTTTTTCCCGCTGGCCAATTATTCTGTATCTCTCCACCAGGGGGAGGCGTTCCTGTGCCTCCCTTGCCCATCCACTGGTATTACATTATGGCCGCCGGGGGCGCCCTTCTTCTCCTGGCGGTGGCCATCTTGGTCAGAGCCCTCTGTTGCTGCCGACAACACCTGGCCACCAAGAAGAGCCAGCTGTCAGTGGCCTATCACAGCTCCTCGCAGTGCTTCCAGTATTCTAACTGGTCCTCCAGTATGGCCGCCCCAGGGGTGGAGCCAGTCCTGACAGTGAGGTTGGACAGCCGGGACCGACACCGTACCCTCTGCTGAAAAGAAGCACTTAGCTGCGTTGTGTTTGGCAGAGCAGGACGCCAACTTGTGATGTCAGTGGCAGTATGTGTCGTGATGCCACAAGATTGACAGAACATCGACTCGACAAACCCCCTCCCTCATTTAGTTTACAGTTGCAAGGGTGATGATGACATAGACATTGTCCTAAACTGCCAAGTGAAAATTTGCAAAGAAACACTGTGCTCTGTCTCGCTGTCTCTAATGGATGTAGCTTCGGTTGCTGTTTTCTTCTTTGTTCCATTAAGGAGTTTGCTGTTGACATTTCACACTATGCTGCTCCTGATGAGAGGACTGAAGTCTGAGTAAGTTATTTATCTGAACAACTTGTTTCGGACCATTGAGTGCCGTCTGGCTACTCATAGCCCCAACAGTCCTCCTGAAATGACCCCAGCATGGACATACACACAGACATGTGTGGGCTGGAAAGAGGAGGGGGTCGAGCTGGTTCTGCTGCGAGAGCCAGCCTGAGCTGCCAAACCACAGGCTAAAACAAGACCCCAGAGACATGAGGAGCTCTGCAGTGCTGAGAGAGAGAGAGAAGAGAAAACTGTTAGGCTGAGAGGCATTCAATGTGTGAGCTCGTCCAAGAAAAGTTCAAGAAAATAAAGCTCTTGGTATCTCTGTAATAACAACACAAGATAGCTGTGATATGAGTTGTACCAATAGTGAGGATGTTGTAACGGAGATGAAAAAAATCCTTCCATTGTCCTTTTCAGCAGAGCATGTGCACATTTAAAATCAAAGGAATGCAAATCCATCATACTTTAAGTCCTGCATCACAAATGGAGATAACCAGCTCGTTTGATTGAACGTCTTGTCTTCTCCTGATAAAGGCATCAGTCAGTGATGGATGCAGCTGTCTTCAGTGTTTAGTGTTTCATCTTGATTCTCTGGCGTAATAAAGCACGTTGTTCCACTCCCATTTGTGCTTCATACCACCCACTTCCGTTGTTCCCCATGTCTTTAAGCTGCCCAGATGAAAGCCATGCCGAGCAAAGCCTTGTTGGGTTTTCAGTGGGAATATGTGCTTGTTGTTTTTAGGGTTGTAAATAGACACAGCTGTCTGCCATCACCACTTCGTTCTTGATTTATTCTCCTACAAATCCCACAATGCAGCTGGAACAGCTGGAAGCCATAAGTGCAATGCTTTTCTGTATATGTACACCAGTGAGAGGGATCCAAGACATTATAAAAACCAGAGCAGAGCTCCAGCTATTGATGGTTCTTCCTTTAGTGCCGTAAGACACCGTGAATGGCAATTAACATAAATTAAGACTTAGCTAATGCAGTTCTTACTAATATTTAACATATCTAGGATCTAAAAGCCTGTTTTATTGTGAAATTTCTCCAAACTCTGACTGAGCTAGACAAATTGTCACCAATTTCTTTCTCATCAGTTGGTACAGAGGTGGTCGAAATTCGACACAAGCTCAGTTTAACACCCTGGATTGAATGGAATTGAAGTCTTCACTCTGTGGCTTTTAAATGGCCGTGCTTTCGTGATCTGTCACACCAGCAAAAATCCATCACCTACTAGCCCACAGCTCAGCAGAATGCACCTCGATTTGTTGCAACTATTTTGAAGCTTAACTTTTCTCTCCAGAGTGAAAAAAGTGTTTTTTGGCACACTCTCACTATGTGCTTTTAAATCAACTTGGAGAGGAGGGATTGGAAACCCTACTTAGTCCATCTCGACACCGTTACGCTCCAAGCCTCTAATAGTTGTAATTAGTTAATGGACAGATAACATTTATTAAGGCTGCGGTAAGCACTTTTCCTTCCCATCTACTGCACCTCTGTCGCCCAATCCGCTGCCAACTTCAGTTGCCCTGGAAACGAAGCATTAATAACGCCATTGGCCATCAAAGACCTCCGGATCTAGACGTGTGCCTTGCCAAGCAGTTACTCCCACTCCTGCATGCTTGCCAAGAGCAGCAAGCTCAAAAACACACTCACACATAGACACAAATGCACGCACACACGGAAAGTGAAAACTCATCTAAAGTAAAAGTACACTTGAGCCATTGGGCTCAACTAAAGTGCTGCAGCCATTGCTAGTTTTACCACACTTGTAATCTTCCAATTCAGACACTCACATACATATCAATTTTCAGTTCACACTGCCTGGCAGTGCCGTGAGTTTCACAGAATGGGAAGCGAGACTGTCACAAGCACTACTTAAATGTTGCCATTTGTGGGGTTTTTTTCTTTGGTCATCTTATACACCACTCTTAAACTTGACAGTAATAGTGTCGATGATTTTAATGGTGATAAGTATGGGTAATGTTAATTATTTGATGATGTTTGCATCTTTATTCACATGGAATGAACAGTCTTATACCATCAGTATGCTATGTGATGACTGTGTGTTTGACAGGAATGTATCATAATGATCTTTCTCTATTAATAAAGTCATATTTTTCTACTAATTTTTCTTCCAAGACTTATGTGTACTAAATCTCTAACGTTTCTGAATAAACACCAGTAAATATAAATTTACAATATCTAAAGGGTTATTTATCAGTAAATATTTTTGTAGTCCTGTAAACTCATGAGCAGTGCAACCACCTGTTATTGCTGATTGTTAGCATTACAAAATGTATTAAAGTGGAACCAGAAAACCAGCCAAAGATTCTACTATATAACAAAAGTACCAAACATACTGCAACTTGGATTACAACTTGGAAGATGAGTCTCTTCCCCACCATAGCACCATCTTTTGGTGCAAATGCTGTGCCATGTAATAATTATTTGTGGAATTTGCTTGATGCTCAAATACCATGTTTCCTGTGCTTCTCTCTGACAGTTAAGAGACCCAATGAATTTGGAGATGGACGCCTTTTCAGTGGCAGAGACCCATTAGGTGGAGGTAATGCACAAAGAACTCACATCTTTTGATTAGCAGAATTAAAGTCACATTTCTGTTTCTGCTAATTCAAAAAGTTCTCACTTGCCACTCCCTCCTTCCCTTCCTGTCACAGTTTTACAGTTCCCCGAGTGGAACACAGCATCCCCGTCATCTGAGCCCCCGGTGACCCGTGTCTCAGAGAAAGACAACTCGTGGTTGTACACCCTGGACCCCATCCTGGTCACCATCATTGTCATGAGCTCCCTGGGCGTCCTGCTCGGGGCAGTCTGCGCCGGCCTCCTCCTGTACTGCACCTGCTCCTACAGCGGCCTGTCGTCACGCTCCTCCACCACCCTGGAGAACTACAACTTCGAACTGTACGACGGCCTCAAGCACAAGGTCAAACTGAACCAACAGCGCTGCTGCACCGAGGCGTGAGGAGTTCGAGAGAGGAAACACAAAAGGAGACGGATCGAGAGCGGGAGATGCAGCCATTTTGTGAAAGCCTCTCAGTATTTTCTTCATTTCCTCCAGTTCACTTTAGCGTCAGTTTAATTCCTCAGTGGTGCAGACCCCTGGACACATGGACAACAAGAAAGCCACTTTTTTAGCTCAGAGGGGAATTCATTTCCTGCTTGGGAAACGTGGCACAGTCCAGTGTTGGTAGATTCTTTGGTGAAAGAACCAATGAGAGAAAGACTGGGGTTACCCAGATGGATTGTTCTATTGAGGGGATGTTAGGCCTCAAAAAGTAAATATCTACACATATCAATTACAGATTCCTGCTCCACCAAAAGAGAACTGTTTATAAATGCATCATAGATTTGTAAGAGGTCTAGTTGTGAAACTGGATACTGTAAGCTACACATACTGAGTCAGAACACATTGTGTTGGAAAGTTGGTAGGTTAGGAACGTGCTTAGAAAGCGTCTTTTTTGATCACATGTGAACACAGTGGCCTAGACTTAGAAGCTCCTTTGTGTGGCCCGTTGGCTTTTTTGTTCTGTCGTAGACTCTGCTACCTATCAGCCTCAGTTATCCTCTTAGTTCCTGACAGTCTGTGGTATTTTTAGTCACCAACCTCCATCAAGTTTGTCTTTCTGCTCGGTCACTCTCTTTCTGTTTAATGTTTTCGTTCTGGCCTATTGCCAGGCTGTGATGGCAGATAAGTAGAAAAAAAGAGGCAAAGAAAGTGTATGTGTACGTAGAGGTGGGGGTGGGTGGGGGGGTCATTTTAACACATTCTTTTAACGACAGAGAGAGTTATTGTTAGATTTAGTCGTCGGAGACTGTTGTTACTGGTTCCTGTCAAAGAGAAGGTCATGTTTACATTGTGGTTAATGGTGAAAGGTCAAGGAGCTTGGGTCGACGCAACCTATGGATTGCTAGTAAGACTGAAAACTGCTGAAGAAAGAGAAACAAAGAGAGTGAGAGAGACTATGACTGACAGAGCACTAAAATCCCCCTGTCTCTCTCTCACACAGTGGCAATGTTCTCCCTGTGCTTTCGTGAGGACAAAAAACAAATGGGATCAGAAACAAATGCACAACCAGAAACCGCTCTTCTCAATCGACTGACTGACTTGACTGACTGACTGTGCCCTGGGACACACAACAAGCCTTAAAAGCAAACTGTTCATGGAAATGTTGAAAAAGGAATGTTGAGGCGACACCAAGACAAGAGAGGAGGTCTACATCTCTCTTTCTCTTTATATGTGGACCTCAAAAGCCATGATTTAAAGGACCTACCCCTACCCCACACACCTCCAACTCACACATACACATGGATCACACCACCCCCACTTCCACCTACTGGCTAATTGTGGCCTATTTTCTGAAGTCGTTTTAGTTTTCTTTTCTGTATTTCTGCTCTCGCACAGCAAGGCGGACATTCTTCAGGACGGTTTTGAACCAGTCAGAAAGGGTCTTGTCTTGCACGCTCTGAATGGACTCATAAGCCATGAGAAGGAGAGGGTGAGAGAAAACATCTCAGAGTTCCCTCCCATGCACATGCACCATACACGCATTACTTCACTTATATATACAGATGTGTATACAGAATATGAATGCACACCATCTCTCTATCAGAAATACATGAGATCTTGGACGCACACACTGACAGGCACTCAGACCTAAAAATGAAGGGGACAATGGCTGCTGCTGAGGAGCCTGAGCTATGTATTTGCCATGGATTCACCAGACACACATGCACTCTACATTTCATCTCATTTACGCTCACCATGTACACGCACACCACACCACTCTCCTCTGAGGCCCGCTTTTCTGGACCCCACTGACTCTCTTCAAAGTGCCTTGGAGCCTCGGGGATCCAGCTTGCCTTTGGAGCCGGTATCAGATACAGTAATTTGACGCTGACAGTGACAGTCACAGCGCCCCCTTCTGCCTGGGAGGACCAAACACGTAAAAGGACAGGATCCCCCCTTTCGCACTGCTCGGACTGCTGTTGTTGTTGTTTTAAAGGGGTCTTTGTACAGAAATGCTCTTTTTATGATTGTTATTATAATTATTGTTATGATTATTTAATAAAGGATTTATACCATACTGATGAAAAAACTGGCCAAGATTTTTTTTACTGTGATACATTTAGAAAATGTTTGATTGATGCAATGTTTTCTTATAATTTTTGACATTATGCCAATATTTGTGGACAGCACAACAACACAGCTAAATACTTCCTGTCCAATTACCCTCAAACTCTGGAGCCAAACTTTCACTTTTAATTGCAAAAAGGAATACACATGGGAAATCACACACACACAAGCTCATGTTCTTGCTCTCTTTCTCTGTCACATACATACATAATGCTGTGTTGTCAGCCTGCTACACTTGGCCTCTAATCTCCCCATGATGTCCCATTAGCCTGGACCTCTGGTGGCCCTCATTTAGGAGCTTCAACATCAAAGCTTTGAAGTGCCCGGCGTCTCTGCTACACACACGCACACACACAGACTCATACACATAAACACAAAGACTCATACAGTACACATGCAATTACTCTGCTTCTCTTTTATACAGCTTTCTGAGTCCCCCACACACGGTTTCATTTATCCACATAAGCTTTCCTCACCTAAATGCAAACCCTATTAACAAATACAGCACAGAGTTTCAGATCCAGAATGTGATATCTTTGACTCTATGCGGGAGGGGGGTTTATGATTGCTGTTACTGACTTGGCAGATTAATGAGAGAGCCGAAGTTAATGTTGCAATATCTTAGCTTATATGCGCTCCTGAAATGTGTCTTTCATTGCTGAAATAGACTGTCATCATAGCATATTAATTATAGCAACATTTAACACAACTTTGAGTTAATGTGAAATGGGGCCTGTAGCACAGGTACTACATACAAAGCAGAACGACACGTGTTGGCAGTGGCTGTTAGCAAGCTCCAGTCCGTGACATAGCCGGCCAATTACCGTCTCTGAAAAAACACAGACAATCCCCAGTCCACTGGAGAAGTGCGATGCCATCTGCTCACAGGTTTGATTGATCCCGGCAGAACAGTCACGACCACATCACACGAATGAACGCCGACAGGAAATTACCAAAGGAGCCAGATTGCCATTGTTCCATACCGCCTCTTGTTTTCACACCCAAATTATTCTTAATTTTTTCCCCCTGTGAGTGTGAGTGTTACCCAAATGTTGTTTTTCTAGGTTTTTCTCAGTCTGTAACGACCTACTGCAGGGGCCCTTTTCTTTAGCCGTCAGATCAGAGAGTTCTTTTGCCTCTGAAGCCGAGGCGGCCTTCAAAGAAAAAGCTCTGGAACCCTGTAAGTCGATAGGCCAGATTGTGGAGGGAGCCCATTTGAGGGTCGCGCTACAGGAAGTGACTGAAACACACAGCTAATTAATCTGGGGATTATGTTATCAAGATGGAAGAGAGGGCAAACAGGCCTCGCAGTTAGGGAAGAAACTTTGTTTGTTTTTCTAACTTAATCACTTAGTATTGCTTCTCACAGTGTAGCAAGGTGAAGCCTGGTCTGGGTATATCAAGTGTACATTGGTTTCAAATAACCCTTAGAAATAGCTAGTGATTTAGTCATGCAGAATATCAATAATATAGAATTAGACCTTCCTCGGAGAGATACAGAAATCATAAATTCAAAAATCCTCCATATCCTCCTCCTTGCACCTTCAGTGACTGAATAAGAGAACCACCTGGAGACTAAACCTTACATCTCTTTCAACAGCATCCAAAGTGCTGTCACAAAATGCTGCAGCATTGCATATACACATGCACATGGAAAGACTGACAGCACGTTTACATGTTTCCTGCGTGCACACACACCACCACGCACCCAAATCCCAATGGTCTTCCTGGGAAGGGGGCCCAGATAATCTTGTCAGGCCTGCCAGCGGTTCAAAGCACCTATATGGGTCAAAGTGGGGAGGGTGGGTGTGTGTGTGTGGAGGATGGAAAGGGGCTCTATGGCAACTTGCCTACCAATGACGACAGACCCAATGACAACAAATGCCAAAGTCTTGTATAAACACCAGGCAGACCATCACTTTCCTTCCTCCGTGACATTATCATGTCCCCACCACCAGAGGATACTGCCTCGGAAAACAAATACATGGAGGAAATGATTGGAATGAGAAAATCTCCATTCAGAGCTCCAAACTAGGCCAGCTTTCCTGTCATTGTGAAGCAGCACAGAGGAAATTAACTTGATATAAAGATACTGAGGGTGATTTGATGCTTTTGGATGCTTCTCTCTCTAGACTGGAGCCAGTCAGCTCTGGGATTGCTCAGCAGTAATGTTTGGGTGCAGAGCTATTATTCAGAGCAAGATATTTCTTTGACATTTCCACATAACTGAACTTTTTCTTGTGGACACGCATTGTGACCAGGGGTCCTATGTGGTGGGCCACCTGTTCTCTCCACTTGAGGCTGGTGTGTTTACAGTCACGGGTAACCTGTATACCACAAGAAACTTGTTATCAGGCATGGCGGGAGGCCTCTCGCAGTGGGTCCTAACCATCTGTCTGGAGTGTTTGCTGTTGAGTTTGAGTGAAGGTGTTACAGTTTAAGTGCTTGACATCAGGGACCAGCAACACTTCAGAAGTTCTGTATTATAAGAATTGTGTTGTTTAAGTAATTGCTTCAGATTAAAGCTGCAGCTCTCGGAGTGGAAACAGTGGACCTTCAAAGAGTTTGTAGACTTGTTATTCTGACTTAAATGCTGAAATTTAAAAAGAGTTGTATGTTTACTTTGCCCAAGGAAATCTTTTATACCAAAGATATATTGATGTTCAATTAGATAAAAGCTCAGATATTTTAATTCTATGCATTCGTCTTTAAAATACCTGCTGCTTATATTACCCACAATGCAGGCAATTCCTGACAATTCAGGTAGAGATTCAGCTGTGTTGTGTTAGTAGTGGCTAATGAAACCTTGCTTGCACGAAAAGTGGGGTACAGAGATCTTGTTAGCTTTATGCAATTTTCTTCATGTGTGCCTCCTCTACACCTGTAAACAGGTAGGACTGGAAGTCACATCACATTGCATGCTGACATTTAAGAGTTTTGTGTTCCTTCCCACCCAAATAAACCTTCCTAATATACTTTTACCATTTGATCAGGGTCCTATCTTAAACATCTAGTCCATCTATGAGCAATTAAGTCGTTAAAACTGTATTTAGGAGGAAAGAATGATCATTGTGTTGGTGCTCCAAAGAGGAAGAAATAACTGATGATGCTTACAAGTTTTAAAACAACCCAATTCTAAAAACAGATTAAATACGTTCTGTGAAACCTAAATCAATATGAACTCTTGAACCTGAGAGAAAAAAAGAGCTAAAAATGTATCTGTCAATCACAAGTTAAGTAGCCTAAAGGAAAGCTGTTAGTAGAGCAATCATACTTGACAGGCTGTCAGGATTTGAACAGTTTTGGACAAAACATCTTAAAGCTTCTGTAATAATCTGTTCGATGCTGGCACCGTGGACAATCCTTTACTCTGAATCTGTCAAATGATTTCAATGACGTTGAGTTGCCAAGCCTGTTATTATTTGAACAAGTGTGTTGATAATAGAATGAAAAACAAAGTTGTATTTCATGAAAAGTGGTTATCAATTAACAATGACAAAAGCATTGCGCTTTCAAGAATGCAGCTGGGGCAAATTTCAGAAACAAGCAAATAAACAGCTGTGCTCATCATGATTCACTCTGGCTGTCATTAAAGGGGAAGAAAGAAAGAAAATACGAAATAGAAAATTATCTGAATGCCTGAGTCTGTTTTGTGAAGCTGGTACCCAAGTTTAGCATGTGGAGAAATTGAAATGGCCTTCTCATAACTTTCCCTGCAAATTAGGACTCTTTCATTATGTATTCCATTGAGAGGATAATCAAATTCAATTGCACTTTGAGACCCATCTGTTCCGAAATAATTGACGATTCTACCCTTCAAAAAAACAACCTCCCTGGTCTCCTCGGCTCTGCACACAAATCTCCTCATATGAATCAAATTAGCTCCACAAGTAACGTGTGTTTATGAAGCAGCTTTGTAAGAACACCCGCACGTTTCCCCTTTTGATGAAGTTGGACACTGCTGTATGTCGTTGGCAGCAGTAAATAAAAAGGTTAAATATAAAATTTTTTGCCCTCAAAAGGCATTTCAATTTGGTGCTATTTGCTATAACAAATGTCCTTAAGTGAAGTTATACATATAGGAAGATATCTGTATTCATATATTTAGACTTAGTGGATACATTTGTTATAGCAGGAATAAAATATCAACCAATGATTCCCTCCTTTATTTTATTTATACACACTGATTTCCTTTACGGCATTAAATTGTACCTGCCAGTTAGTGACTGTCTTGTTTTGTTGTTTTCCTTTCTACTCTCATAAGCAGAGTAAGCTGTGAGGAGAAGTGAGTGGCAGAGGGAGATTACATGCCAGTGAGGCCAGTACGGATGTGAAGCCTCAAGAGAGGAGAGCGCTCTCTGTGTTTGGTTAATGTGGGATGGAGCTCTGTGCTCTGTGTATATCCTCAATCCTCTGAGTGGGTTGCTGCTGATGGTATGGGTTATATTTTATGCCTTGTAGGAGGTAGAAATATTGTGCGTGTGTGTGTGTGTGTGTGTGTGTGTGTGTGTGTGTGTGTGTCTGTGTGTGTGTGTGTGTGCGTGTGTGACAGTAATGTGGTGACATCCTTCCCTCTCTGTGATAGTTCTGTACCATGGCTCTCTGAGTAGCTACACCCAGGAGAAAGCGGATTTACAGCCTCATTCAACTGTGCTGAGCTCCAGTTAAACATCATTCAAACCGCCAACTTAGCAATCCCTCTCTCTTTTTATCTATCTCACCACACACACACACACACACACACACAAACACCCATCTTCATAACAACACCTGCACATACACGTAGGGTCTTGCTGAATGATGTTGTGGAGGTAGATTCATGGGACCTTTCAGTAAGTGTTTTGGAGATTTATCCCTGCACGTTCCTCTCATTTTTCTCATTGTTTTTCACCTGAATTATAATATTGCAGAGGTGAAACTTACAGTTGCATGGGCTTGAAATTGCCAAACTTTAGCACTCACGCTCAGCAACATTCATAAAATGTACAGTCATTTAGAGAGGAAACAGAGAGAGAGAGAAGGCAGTAAAAAGGAAAAAATATATTGTACACAAATGAAACAATCGTTCTGCATATAGCCAAACAGAGCAGGGAGGAAAGGGGCCTGCTCAATTTGCTTATCAGTCCCTCTCAAGCTACACTTTGGGCCCTTAGAGACATAACAGCATAAGGCCACTGGGGCACAAGCAGAGAGTCAAGTAAACACATCATAGTAGAATAAGCAAGCTACACAAAAGGCCTTCCTCCCATGACCAAGGCCACACACAAAGTCGCAGCGCTGCAGTTTTCATATATACACTGGGAAGAACAACAAACAAGCAACTGTATCCACTGACAAATACTGCTGCAAATATTAAATCAATATCCCGTCTTTATTTTTGAAACTGTTTGGACTTGGCGTCATCATGGGATTATTTGTAACAGTAATAACCCTCAGAGGATGGAGTCAGGGGAGTGCGCACCACCTGCCCTCTCCTCTGAACACACGGGGAGGAAAAACAACAAGAGTCAGTGGGTGGTTAGGTTGCTGCTGTGTGGGTGTGTAACATTACGACTACACCTGCATGGGTGTTTGCATTTTTGTTTGCATGTATGGGCCTGCTTGTTTTACATCAACTATGTGTGTGCATGCACAGGTTTAGTTCCCATGTGTCCTCCCACCCAGGCTGCTCTGTGGTTTTTGGTCAGAGACCTGTCTCCTTCACATTTAGTTGTTATGGAAACAGGAGCGGCTGCAGGAACAGCATTAGCATGGGTGTTATATGTTAGCCCTATAGAGCATGGCATGCTAAACAGAGCTCTGTTCAGCAGGTCATACTATAGTATCTGTCGCTTTCTGCACCTTGCCAAGAATGAGAAGTGCTTCTGTACCTGAGTGCCACTGTATTGAGTGGAGTGCCTCCCAGATTTATATAGAAGTGAAAATACAAAAGGTTTAGCAAATATATGCGCATATAAATTCACTCCTGCAATGCTTTTCGCCTGTATTTTCCAGCCATTTGTGTCCAAAATATGATTTTTTTAAACTTCCCTGCAAAGGAGTGCAAGAGAATGTGAGCCTTCCTGCTGCACAGTCTTGTACCCTGCTGAGTTTTGACTGGTGACACTTCATAACTCATGAATGTGGACTAATGTATTCTGTGTGTGTACGTACTGTGTGTACATCCACACGTATGTTTCTTATTGCATTACTGCGTCTCTTTCCTTCCCACTAATCAGCCTACTGCATGACAACATCTGGTGTTAAAAAGCTAGCCTTTGACACAAAACACACACCACCCACCAGCACTGCAGTGTGTCCGAGAGCATCAGCTCTTCATCAGCAAAAGGATGCTTCCAGTATTCCCTCGACCCCCAACCAAATAAATAACACGCCCCCTGCTTGACACCAGTGAGAGTCCTTGTCTCCAGATGCAGTCTGCCTTACATCTTACCCGCATGGCCTCCTCTTACCCCCTCCCCTTCCATAACTACACAGCCTTGAGGAGAGCAATGCTACCTGCATAGAATCAGCACATGCACAAACTGTGCACACACACACAGACCACCGCATGCACGTAGCCATGATGGATGGCCTTCCCCTCTCAGTAATGCACAAAAGCATTATCCATCACCCTCCAGCCCAGAGGAAAGAGATGCTCTTTTAAAATTGACACTCTGCTCCGTGGCAGCGTCCCCGGCAAGCCTGTGTGGAAGTCAGCCAGGCTGTGGAGCTACTCATGCAGGGAGGTGCCCCCCTCCTCCTAATCTTTCTTGGGTGGGGGATCATAGAAGGACTTCCAGTTCATTTAATACTTCTCATTTCATACGCCATTATTCAGAGTTGTTAAGGATAAATCACACTGTGTGTGCAAGGCTCTGTCCATGTTGGGAATACAGCAAGTGTTGATAATGTGATGATGTGCATACCCGACCAGCGTCACGTCTTGGACTGTACTAGCCAAGACTATAGCCCAAAACTAGGACTAGACATTAGACACTGCAGTGTTATGCAAATTGCAATTAGCTCAGCGCACCTCAAAGGAGATGGTTAGGCCTCAGATAGTTTCTGGTTGGGTTTATTCATTCAACTTTTAAACCTGCTGGATGACTTAGTGTCACTAAGCTTTGTGTGGTTAGGGGAGGCAGTTGCTAGCTTGAGCCGATTTTTGAAGCTTAGAATGGTTTTTGAAATAAAGCAGCAAAGCTTGTTCTTTTGTTGAGTATGAGCTTTGTTTTATAGGTTTCCCTTTTTGTTCTCTTAAATTTGCTTTGGGGATGGTTTGGTGGCTATTAAACCACAGAGTTGTTTAGAGGAAAGGTTGTTTGTGGTACTCTACTTGCATTGTTTAGTGCAATTCATAGCAGGTCAGGTTTGAGTCTTTGGAGTGGAAAAACGCTACTTTGTTCGGCAGAGGTTGGTAGAGTAACCAAAAGCTGTACTCAAATAAAAGTAGTATTACTTTATATAACTAGTGCTCAAGTAGAAGTAACAGTAGACATCAAAATAACTACTGTAGGACTATGAAAATATCTACCAAACAATTCTGACAACTACACTTGAGATTTGCTAGAGAAAAAGAAATGCAGCGTGTGTTTGTCGTAAAGGGTGAAGACTCTGGATCAGCTTAAAAAATTGATTCTCTGCTGTTGTTAACTATTGAAATTTTGGAACAAGTAAAACAAGCATTGGCTTTGTACTTCATTTCATTACAGTCTCATATGTCATAATCCAGACAAGGAAAGGTGACAACTGAGGTATGTAATGTCTGCAAGGTGCGGAATTTTAACAGGTGGAGGACTTGGAGGCAGTGGAACCGGATGAGGCAGTAGGTCAGGATGCTTTGGTTTAATGACCCTGTCCAGAGAAGAAAACCCCATGTTTCTCAAATCTGGGTACGTCTTCTCATTAAAGTAGCTCACTCAAAGGCAGTGGAACCTCACAAGCCATTACACTGAGAGGCTGGGACATCAAACCAGCCACTTCATCATCAATTGAGGGAAACTCAATGTTTTTCAAATCTGGGTTTTCTTCTCCTTAGTGTCTCCCACGTGAAACGAAGCCTCAGCAGGTGGAGGGCTTGGAGGCAGCGGAACCTGATGAGGCAACAGGCTAAGAGGTTTGAACATCAAACGCGCCACTTCGTCACCCAGAGAAGAAAACTCTATGTTTTTCAAATCTGAGTTCTTGTTCTTGTGAGTGTCTCCCACGTGAAACACAGCCACAGCAGGTTGAGGACTTGGAGGCAGGGGAACCTCACCAGCCGTTACACTGAGAGGCTGGGACACCAAACAGGCCACCTCATCATCCAGAGAAGGAAACCCTACATTTGACAAATCTGGGCTCATTTTGTCTTTTGTCTGTAGAGACAGCGGGTTTGGAGGCAAAGGGATCGGGCAGTAAGAAGCAAGAAAGAACACAAAGTGGAAGTATTCCCTTGGTGGAGGTAAAGTGGTAAAGTGTCTTGAAAGCTGCACACTCTGCAAAAATGGTGTCAGCAGGTGATTTGGCATTAAACGGACATCAAAGGACTTGTTGTTAGTCAATGCTAGTTCTTTAATTGAATGGAAAGGAAAGGAACTAATTTTGTTGTTAATCTTTTTTTTTTGCTTACATCTAGCTAATAGTCCATATTATCAAAGCATATATAAATGAAAATAACTTTGTATATATATACGTACACACTACTAACCTTTTAAGAACAATCGTGCAATGGATTGATTTCTCAGAACATTCATAGAAAACAAGATCAATTTATTTTCTCATTTAATCCCTGTGGTTCTATCAGTTTGGTCACTGTGCTCACTTCTCTGTCTCCACTGATGTAAAGGAGTCTGTGCACCCATGCATAGGGAGGAAAATCAAAAATCCATTTGTATGTACGATATACATGTATCGTTTATAACACTCACGTTACATATACTGAAATGTCACAGAGGTCTGGTGTATGTCGGCCAAACTAAACAAGCTCAAAAATTGAAGATTGTGGAACATAAGACTACTATTCACACTAAGAATCTTCAGTATGCTGATGGCAAATTATTATGTGGATTGACGCGAGTCATGGATCGATCTCTACCCTTCATTTCTGGGGTACTGAAAAGATTCCCTCATGCCCTTGGAGGAGGGGACATTGTAAACAAACAAAAAAATCTGTTACACAGAGGAAGCTACTTGATTTATACACTGTGGAATATTATACAATAAGCCCAAAGGATACTAAAAGACACTACCCACCCCAGTCACAGCTAGTTCACCCTGCTGTCCTCTGGCAAGAGATACAAAGTATCTAATGTTGCACCAGAAGATTACAGGGCAACTTCTTCTTATGTTCATCCTCAGCTCTGCACCATGCGAAATAGTTTTATTTCTGTACCTAATTTTAAAAATGTTGCATTGAACAATTTTGTCAGTAGTAAAAAAGGAACAACAAACTTAGTTAAACTCAGTTACAACCTTGTTGTAAAATGGCAGATAAATGTACCTTGTACCTTGAACACACTTGAACCACATGGAATAAATAAGTAAGAAGGGGGAAGGGGATTACGATAGTAATCTTTACTCATTACCATTGACGGCAATGTTGCCCTGCATGATTGCTCTAAAAGTTGCTGTGTGTATCATCAGCTTAAGACTGACTGCAGTACTGGAATCACGTCTGTGACGTATATTCTGTGACTCAACTTCTCCTTGTTCCAGAATCCAGTGATGTTTTGTTTTGTGTTTCCCCATTCAGGTGCATTTTTATTTACCTATTTCACACTAACTGAGAATAAGGAGGCAGTTTAGTGGCTTTGATCAACAAACCCATGATGCCCAGAAGCAGCCACAGCCGTGCTAAAGACAGCTCACGGTAGGGTTGAGGATTTGGCAGAAGAAGTGTTAAAGTATCTGAAGGTCAAACGCATCCACCTCACGACATTTGCAGCAGGCCATTGGAGGGCATGAGGAGCTGGATTCACTCTTCAAAGCCTCCAGTGGTGTCAACCCCTACATCCACAAATCTGTGACCATAAGGAGGGGGCAACAAAAGACTGTTTAACCTGTGCTGTGGAGACTGGAACATCTCAGAATACAGTCTCCATCAAATGGCTCAATTTCTTAGCTTCAATTTGTTCAGCTTAGTGGCTTCAATAATAAATTGTATTGTATTTGCTTTTTGGCTTTTGATCAGATAGTCCTGCTTTTTTGTGCATTATTTTCAACTGTCTTAAATATTTATATTTTATCCTCACAGTTGAGAAGCTGGGACCAGGAAATGGCACTTTTGCATGCTGATGAAAAGTGACTTAAACATCCAAAATAGTTTCCAGGTAATTTATAGTGAATCAGTTAATTTACTAATCGTTTTCAGCTGTATTTGTACATTTTCATATTTCACATTCCGTGTATAAAAATCTTAATTCGTAAAGTAACCAGTAACTACAGTCCGATAGTTGTCATGGAGTAGAAAGTACAAAATTGCCCTAAAAAAAAAATACATATCACTTGTCTCAGAGAGCCACAAGTACTGGTATGATGTGGGACTGCCCCTAGTGGTCAAAGCAGAATAATGTAAGATGATGTGCCACTGAAGATGTGACAGCTTTGCATGTAAATCATTACTTTTGCACAGAGAACTGAACGTAACTTGAGTTTGCAGCACAAGTCCACATATTCTTATTTCAACTATGCAAGGGGTGTGTGTGTGTGCGTGCATGCGTAAGTCTATGTGTGTGTGCGTGTGTGCATGTGTGTGTGTGTGTGTGTGTGTGTGTGTGTTCCATCTTTATGGAGAAAGCTGCTGCTAGTTTTCCAGTCCATTGTCCCTGAAGTGTGTAGATTACTTAAGTTTGGTGCTCTGCGTCTTCTCTAACAATGCCTCTCTGCCTAAGCCTATCTGCCTCTGTATCTGTGACAGATTCGCCCACACACTGACGACACTGGGGTGTCAATCTGGTTTCTCTTGATGGTGTTATCTTCTATCACGTGCGCACACACACCCTCCCACTCTCCTCTCTGACTTTCTCTACCACTTCTCACTCACCTTGGCTTTCCCCCTTTCCCTTCTGCCTGTCTATCTGTCTACATACAGAGAACTGTGGAGAGGGTGCAGTTCAGTAGCAGTAGCCCCTTTGTGTTTGTCAAGAGCAGTTTGACAGGAGATCTTATCCCCTGCGCTGTTCTCTTTACAGCAGGAGAAGGTGGCTGACTCTCAGTGGGCCGCCAGGGTTGGACAGTTGAAGCTCAAACTCAGAGATACAATGTCAAGCTCCGTGGGCCAAGTGGCAAGTCTTTCCAAGTTAAAATCTCTTTAAAACATCTCTTAAGCTGCAGGATATCGACCCCATGTGCTGTGTGAGAAGCTAGTCACCAGTTTAAATGCTTTGAGTTACATTCATAAAGTATCAAAAAATAAGAGTATTTCTTTCTTTATCATTCCTTAACGGAAAGCCTGATGGTTGAGTGTGCCTTAACTCAGCACAAAAACTGTAGGTGGCCCATTGACTCAAGTACCACAATGATGAAACAAGATGAAAATCTAATGAATGGAGAAATCCCCTTTTCTCCCTGCAGACCGACATCAGCATGTGGGCCTAAGGAAGAGTCTGGACCAGATGTCTAAACCAAGAAGTTGGCGCCCGTTTTTTTCCAGGAAATTCTGTATGTGATTTTAACTGTGGGTTGGTTCTTGTAGATAAGCTTGTCTCTTCAAAAACAGACATACAGTAGTGGTGAGGGTGAAGCTGTGGCATGAATACAGTACGTCAAAATCATTTGACATACTGTATGTCTGAATGTGATGTAGCATCATACCTAAATAACATAAGAGCTACCTTAATCCTCACTGACAAATATGACTAAGTGCTGCATCCCTGGAGCAAAAGCAACAGTTTATTTGTGGCTTATTAGTACAGATGGAAATTGCAAGCTGGTGGAGATTCAGTGCCTTGGTCAACAGCGCAGCAACAAAGGTAAATGGTTGCCAACCCGTGTCCTCTATATGAACAGCCTGTTTGCGCACTTGCTACCACACAATAGATCATGGGTGATTTGTGAGTATTAAAGGTAGCAAAGGTCATCTGCCAGTGAGTTTGTTGTAAGAACTGAATTCACAAAGCCCAATCCTTCAGTGAATACAACATTCAGCAGAACCGTAAGCTTTATTGATCGCCCTTAGCACTAATGAGACTGGACACAGCATTCCTAACACCACCAATATTCCTTTCTCACTAAATCAAGGGATTAGATTGGCATACACATCCGTCTTATCCCCGCCTGTTACCATCCATATGTGTCAGGCGACCTGAAGCGAACAAAGAAGCATAAATGAGAATGAGTGAAAAGGTGGGATTGAATACAAGAAAAGACACACCTAAAGGACTTATGGGGCTCCAGCTGAGACTGTATGCTGATGTAGAGACACCCACAAAAGGGGAGAGAGATGAGGGCTGTGATGGGCAGGCCATCGCATCCACTGGGAGACAAAAGAGTGGGGTGACAAGCAGCCGATGGACAGAAGGTCCATTTCCACTCACACAAAAGAACCGGGGAGATGAAGCAGATTAGCAGCTCTTTATGCCCATTGTGAAGGCTCTAAATGATAAGATTTACGCCTTTTTCCATCCCAGCCTGTGTCCTGTGTGTGTGTGTGTGTGTGTGTGTGTGTGTGTGTGTGTGTGTGTGTGTGTGAGCTCACACAAGACATCACAAGCTCTTTCGCTTCTTTCTGTTCCTTATACGCACACTCCATCAGGATATGCCTCCCATTTTTTTCTTCTTTCACATGCAGGTACATACACACACACAAGCTTTCTGAAGAGTGTTTTATTCATCGTTATAGGAAGGACAGGTGCGACAGCTGGCTTTTGAGTCACTTGCCTTCTTTGTACTAAACCTTGCATTTACAGTTTGATGGAAAAAGCTTAACTTAAACCCCCTCATCACTGAAATACTTTTTATGTTCCTTTGACTTGAAAATTACTCTTTTCAGTGGAAGAGGCACACTTGGGTTATGTTACTAGAGGCATTAATCACTCATTCACTGGCCTTTATATAGCTGTGTAATTATACACACTACATTAGCAATTAATATCATGCCATTATAGTGCATTGTTATTATGTTCCATCCCCATAGTTCTTTCTCACCACCTGTGTGTCCTTTGGTCAGCTATTGTTCTTATATGAGTGTGTATACAGTGGTTCAGTCTGATAATACCTTAGTATTTAGTGCCACCTACCGATCATCTTGTAACATTGCAAGCTCTCATTTTCTCTAAATTGTGTGAAATTGAGGAGTTCTTTGAATCAAATAGTGTTGCTGCTTGGTTTATGTGTATGTCCTTTGAACTGAAAATATGCTTAATAACATTACCAGAATAAGGTTATACTAGACATGAGTTTAGCATTGCTGTTTTTCACTGAACTGTTAATAAATTGCATTTAATGTCCAGTGATGTAATGTAACTAAGTGCGTTTGCTTAAGTAGGCCTAGGCTACAATTTGAAGTAGCCTACTTGAGTAGGCTATTTCAATTTTACGTTACTTTACACTCATTTCAGAAGGAAAATACTGTACTTTTCATACCACAACATTTATCTAACATATATAAGTTACTTTTAATATTCAAAGTTTTATCCAAAACATAGCTATGATCAGAAAGTAAAAAATGAAACATTTTTATTGATTAAACTACCCTACCATGTACAAAGCAGCCTAATAAGAATAAGCTTCGCCTTGATAACATTAAAATGCTGCTTACACTGAATGCATCATAGAAAATATCAGAATCCGAATCAACTTTATTGCCAAGAGGAATTTGACTCAGGATTGTACATTGCTCACGATGTGCTTACTCATACAAAAAAATACAAAATCACAATAATAAATATAAAATATAATGAGACACAGACTTCAGTGCAGACAACACAAATATACACACAATGAACAAAAACAATATGGACGTATTGACAAATAGTGCAGTGAGAAGAGTGCAGTGCGGGAGTATGTACATCTCAGAGATGGATGTGATATACAGGTAAATATAAATGTACACAGTACAATGAAGCATAGTGCAAAGGAAGCTGGAATAAATAAGTATAAGTATTTTGCGCAAGAGTTATGACTTGAGGTAGGTGGATTGGTACACAGTATTCAAATAATGTATAGGCCTAGACCTATGAGCAATGTAACACCGTGCGTCATTTTGCATAGTATTTTTACCTTTGGTACTTTAAGTAGGTCTACATTTTGCTGTAATTGAGTAGGCCTATTTCTACACTATTGTTTTGTGGTATTGCTACTTCTACCTAAATAAAATGTATCAATAGCCTACTTGTTCCACCCATGTCTATTTCTTCTTTATTTTTAGCTCTGGGCTGCGTCCATGCTTCTCCCTTCCTGCCTCCATGAGTCAGGTCCCTCTTCATCCTCTGGGGGGCGCTGAGTTTCAGGCCGTGTTGTCAAACACTGTTGTGTAAAAGGGTCGATTGCTGAGTCATGGGTAGATGTTGCTTAACGTGCACGCAACAAGGACAACAGTGGTAGCAGCCGGAGCACACACAGTGGATAGTAGCGATGGCAGACACCTAGGTATATATCACTAAGTTACAGTCAGCCACGTTATAAAGAGTCGTTATTGTTAAAGCAATGTATAGCCGACGAAGCTAACAGCTAATAGTTTTTAGTGGACTTGCTAGCTTCCGAGGAGTCACCTCTGTGAGAAGTGGAGTGCCTGCATCGTTCAGGTGAAGTTGACAGCAACCGCCTGGCAAATAAGGTAATATTACAACTAACTACAATGCCTTACTCTGTGTATCCAGCCCATAACCATAGACTGTATATAAAAAGTGTGTAGTATAGTGTTAAGCTGCATTCCTTTTGTTTGTTGTCCCTTAACTTCTCAGTGTGAATGATGTTGGAGTTGGTAACGTTATGTTAACAGTTTACACTTACTTTGTCAATCGTAATGAAGTGTTTGTGTGAACTGCTCTGCCCAGCCCCATTTGGCAAACATTTTGATCATGTGTGGCAAATGGTTTGTGTGGTGGTGATTTATAACCAGCGGCTACTTGCATGTGCAGTAGTGAACCATGACTCAGCGACTAAAGATGTCACAACTTAATATAGAGCCAAGTTTGTGTAGAGACTCTGAAAGAGAGGGGTGCTATTTTACATTTTTCAGACTCAATTTCATTTTGTTAATTATTATTTGTTAATTGTTTAATTTTAAGCTGCACAGTCTTCTGGACATATATGGTGTTACATTTAATCTTGCATTTTGTCTGTGGTTGTACTGAATCTCTAATGAAAATATAACCCCATTGATGTGATATGTGCCATTAGCTCTTACTAGTATTTATTGCTGCTTTTACTAGTAGTATGTATTGTCAGGTGTAGATCTCGTGCTGTATTTGATGCTCTGTTGATGCTTGTGTGTTGTTCTTCAAATGTAAATCTTTTCTTCTCTTTGGATAAAAGCATCTGCCAAATGAGTAAATGTAAATATGTCCGCCCCCAGCTGCTGGCATGATGATTCACACCTACTGCGAAGCCAATTCCTCCATCTCCCTCACCTGGGTGGATGAAGGCATCTCCCCCTGCTTCTACTTCACACTGGTCCCCGCCATCCTGCTAACTATCGCCTTCTTCCTCGGCACCATCCACTGCGTGTGCTACCAGAAATATGGCACAGCAATGGAACCCAAGTTCGTCCCACGCTCCCTCCTCTTCAGTTTCCAGCTGGCCATCTCCGTCCTTCTCCTGGTCCAGTTTCTGAGTGGGTTGGTCTGGCGGGCTGCCAGCGGAGGAGAGCTCCCAGGCTATGTGCTGTTGTATGGCTGCTTCTCTGCGCTGGGCTGGGCCTGGGCTATAGCCCTGCTCAGGGTGGAGAGACATAGGGTCCTGGTGATGGACCGGACAAGGGGCCACAGCACGGCCCTGCTGCTGTTCTGGGCTGTGGCTTTCTCAGCCGAGAACCTGGCCTTCATCTCCTGGTACAGTCCTCACTGGTGGTGGGGCCTGGAGAACACTCAACAACAGGTGAGGAAAGGTCGAATATCACATGAGATCCATTTCTTTAAATCATCATTTTGAAAATATAACCCCCAAAACACGTAGTGTAGCACAAGTCTCTGTTTATAGACTATTTTCCAACTGGATTTAGTC
Source organism: Micropterus salmoides (assembly GCF_014851395.1). Taxonomy (NCBI): domain Eukaryota; kingdom Metazoa; phylum Chordata; class Actinopteri; order Centrarchiformes; family Centrarchidae; genus Micropterus; species Micropterus salmoides. The sequence goes on from NW_024040040.1 coordinate 13,903,856, forward strand.
AAAATATTGTACACTGGATACTGCATTGTACAGTAGTGATTATGTCACACTGTTGTCTGTACCAGCATGCATCTTGTGTTTTGCGGTTTATCTTCATTCCTGTCAAATCAAGATTAAGTTTAGGTAACTTTATTTCTCTAATGTTGATCCAAGAATGCGCTGATAGTGTATGCCCTCATTCTGCATTAAGATAAAACTCTTCATTATCCTTTCTGTTAAAGTTTTAGAATGTAGACAATGTGAGTTTTAACAGTCAAATGGGCCAAAGTGCATCCTGTCCTGTTTCAAGTACTACAACAAACAACCAACCAAGGGAGACAAGTTTAACAAGATGTGCAAGACTAGAACCTTTTTTGCTGAGTCATTGCCCAGTGTGACTTTCATATCTCCTCCCACACTGAGCCAGTTGCAGTAGTTTCCACATTGTGGTTGTATAATTGTAAGCATGACTTCACATTTGTATTTTTTAAAGGATTTATCTGTGCTTAACTTAAAATGTTGTTTTGTAAGATGCAGTACTACTCCTCAAACTGTTTGTCCTGTGTTTTTACTCAATTTTATACCTATTTTACAGGTTCCCTTTATAAAAACAATAAATATATATTCTATCATCTGTAATTGTAACTTGTATAAGATATGGACCAAAATTACTCATTTTCTCATACACAGCTGTGTTATGACCAACACTCCACTTTTGCACGCTGATTAACTGCATTGTGGTATCCATATTGATTATTTTTTTTATTGCCTATGAACCCCTTAGGTGCAGTTTGCCCTGTGGCTGATGCGCTACATTGGCACCGGGCTGCTCTTCTTCATTGGTCTCAGAGCTCCAGGGCTGCCACGCAGACCATACATGCTACTGATAAACGAAGATGAGCGGGACATAGAGAGCAGCGGACAGGTAGTGTCGCACAAATGGCTCTTGAAAGTTGTGCCAACATCTGTTTTAAACTAACGTCAGGTCGTACTGTATTGCCGGCTTTTTTCCTACCGTTTTAACTTGTTTCAGTAAAACCTGTGACACTCCTATTTGGCAACAGTATTTTAAAATGTCACATCTCAGGCATGCCTTCTATTCCACTGTTATACGCCATGCACTGCTATGTTTGGTATTTAATATATTTCTCCACCTCAGAGTCTTTTGGGCAGAACAGAAGAAAACCAGTCCACCTGGCAGGGTTTCAAGAAGAAAGTCCGCATGCTTGTTCCCTACATGTGGCCCCAGGGCAACATCTTGCTACAGCTACTGGTCCTCTTCTGTTTGGGGCTGATTGGGATTGAGAGAGCTATCAATGTCTTTGTACCCATTTACTACAAAAATATTGGTGAGTGTCATATCTTTTTACACAACCCTGTAGACTTAAATGTAATTTTATTTCAGAGCTGGTCCTTAAGGTAAGTGGCCTGTTTCTGCAGCTACATTGCTGCAACAAGCCTGAGACACGAGCTAAGAGTGTTGTTTATTTATTCAGTTTGAGCAACATACAAACACGCCAAATTACAATGCTGAATATACACGTCGTGGCTTGTAGACAAACTTATCACGATAAACACACGGTGTTCCTCTGGATGTGTGATTAAAATAAAATTGAGAAATCCCTCTCCTGATTACTTAGTGCCTCCAGAGGCCAGAGAATAATATAAGATACCCTGGTGACAGAGGACACCTTCTGAATTTTTCATGTCTCATTTATCATTTTGTTCTACCTTTTATCTTCAAGCAAAACACCTGACCGTCTGACTTTTTTCTCATTTACCTTTATGTCTTTGTCCCTCTCTCAGTGAATGAACTGACTGATGGCAGCAGCTGGCACACTCTGTCTATGACAGTGTGTGTTTATGTCCTGCTCAAGTTCATGCAGGGCGGCGGGGCAGGTAGGATTAACTCATTCATGTCCTGGATGCATTATGTAGAAAGGTAGCTTTGCAGCATCACAGAAAGGCACATTTGATTTCTATCTCAAATCACATTTTAGAAAGTCTCTGAGGTTCACCATTACCTTCTCCTCTTCCCAGGTGCCTCGGGATTTGTCAGCAACATGCGCTCTTTCCTGTGGATCAAGGTGCAGCAGTACACCAACCGCTTGGTTCAAGTGCAGCTGTTTTCCCACTTGCACTCCCTCTCCCTGCGCTGGCATCTGAGCCGCAAAACCGGTGATGTGCTGAGAAGCATGGACCGTGGCACCTCCTCCATTAACAGCCTGCTCAGGTTAGATTGGCCCCAGATATGTGATGGAGGATTATAAAAGTTGGAATAATTAATGAATTCAACTGTTTAGCTAGTCAATATGAGCTTGTCAAATCATGTGGCAACTAAAATGGCTTCTATTTTTGCGGTAATAATTGCAGAAGATTATATACACATAACCTATAACATATTATTGAATTTGAAGAGAAAATTCACTTTGTCCCTTTTCCCCCCACAGCTACATAGTGTTCAGCATCTTACCAACCATCGCTGATATTGTCATTTCTATCATCTACTTCATCACTTATTTCAATGCCTGGTTCGGCCTTATTGTCTTCATCTGCATGACCTTGTACCTCAGTAAGTAGTGCATGTTCACCCATAGCTATCCAAATTTCCACTGAATTTAGTTCATAATATTAAACAATGTAATTACTCATAAATGGTAACATTTTCCCTGAATTTTTTCTGACTGCCTGATGATATTTCCACCAGCTGTGACCATCATCATCACTGAATGGAGAACCAAGTACAGGCGAGACATGAATCAGCAGGACAACAATGCCATGTCCAAGGCTGTGGACTCCTTGTTAAACTTTGAGACGGTACAGCAAACATTTTGATGAGCCATCTGACTTTTGGTTCTTTTAAGTAGTAGAAGTTATTCCAAGATGTCACATTTTGTTTCTCTTATTTTTATGTTGTGCCTGTTCAATAGGTCAAATACTACAATGCAGAAAACTATGAGGTCAGCCGTTACGAGGGTGCCATCTTAAAATATCAGGTAAGTCAGAGGTAGTAAGTTAATTTGCAGTCATCAACACTTTGCATCTTAAAACATCCTGTAAATTAAAATTATTATTTATAACCTGGATCATTTATCAAAGACATTAATTATTTGTACACAATACCTGCAGCCTGGTATTAAAAGCTGTTAAACTTAACTGAGCGTTTTAAAAACCCAGCCTCCACACAATCATTGCTACTAGAAGGATATGTTCATGTGCTCACTTTGAAAGATGCCAAAACAAGCCTGGAGGAAAGCTCGGCCCTGTCTGTATGTGGCTATCTCTGCTTTTGAGATTGCTATGAGTGCCAAGCTCCACAAGTGGAAGCAAATCATCAAGTTGCCCAACAGCAGATGGCCAAACCCCTCCAGGAAATATGATTATTAAGGGCTGGTTTAGTTTAAAAACAAATTCAAGAAGAAAAAGATTAATATATATATAACACAGTTGTTTCCAGCAAGAACACACACATATGAATTCTAGTATAGTCATAATAGAAGATTAATAGAAGATTATATATATATGTGTGTGTGTGTGTGTGTGTGTTAATGCCCAGTATTATCTAGTTGTTTTTTGTGCTATAATGCAGTGCTTAGAAAATACAAAATTTAGTGGAGCTAAGAACAATTTGGAAGCTGAATTGAAGAACATCTGGTCTACATCAAGCAGATCATGAAAACCTGTACAGGGCGTTATTGTTTAAAACTAGAAGATAATTTTGGTAGCATCAAATCTGCATTTATAAAAGCAGTAGTGAAGGAACTAGTCTTCTGTTGTGGTTTCCAATATTGCTCTCTCCTATTGTTACATGTCAGTAGTTGTATGTGGAGGCTGATAAAATGTGTATTAAAATATGTTACCAGCCTATACAAGCATGCAGGCAACGGTTCTTTACTCCTCCTGTTTTTAGGTGTCGGAGTGGAAGACCCAGGCGTCCCTGGCCTTGCTCAACCAAACGCAGAACCTCATCATCGGATCAGGCCTGCTGGCCGGTTCCCTACTCTGTGCCTACTTTGTGACTGAAGGAAAGTTTATGGTACTGATTACATCATATCTTTTATGATACTGAAATTGCCATTTATCGACGTCATTATTAATCCAAAATGTTTCTTTGAATTTGCTTATGTTGCTTATATTATTCTGTTCTCCAATCTCTACTAGAACCACCTGTTGTAAACGAACACTTCTAAAATGACTTGCCTTGCCCTGTCTTGAAATAAGCTCAAATGTATTATATGTTTAACTGATAACAATATGAAGAATAACAATGCTAATATGTATTGATCCATTCAGTATGACTGATAAAAAAAAAATCCTCTTATCATAGGTTGGAGATTTTGTTCTCTTTGGTACCTACATCATCCAGTTGTACACCCCCCTCAACTGGTTTGGAACCTACTACAGGTAAGAAGAGGCAGAAACAGCTTAGAAATGCATCCATCTGCCTTAAATGTTCTTACCTGTTCATTTTTTCCCCGCAGAATGATCCAGAAATCTTTCATTGACATGGAAAGCATGTTCAAACTTTTTGAAGAAGAGCAAGAGGTACTTTGGAAACTGGCAAATGATTGGACTGTGTTTTCACTTTATAATCATCATTCATAAGTATAATCTATATTTTACATTCTCTATATTTGTTCACTTGTGCAGGTGAAAGATGAAGTAAATGCTGGGAATTTCCTCTACAAACAGGGAAAAGTGGAGTTTGAGAATGTTTACTTCAGCTATGCAAATGGGTTGGTTCACATTGGATTTAGATGCCTGATTAGAACTAACATTGCTTAAAGTTGATGTAAGCCAACGTGTAGAGAAATAAGTTTTATTTTACAATACTCCATTCTTAGATTTCTTTACTGTTTTACAGGAAGGAGATTCTCCGGGATGTTTCCTTCACTGTACTTCCAGGACAGACAGTTGCCCTGGTGAATCTAAGGAGCAATTCTCTACTCGTTCACACAGTTAAACTGCCTGCCATCTGTTAGGACTGTACAATTATAATATAATCTGTTAATCCCCCCGCCCCCAGGTGGGACCATCGGGCGCCGGGAAGAGCACCATCATTCGACTCCTCTTCCGTTTCTATGACGTTCAGGGAGGCAGCATCAGCATTGATGGCCAGGATATATCAAAAGTACATTTTTGTCACCAGAACACATTTCCAAGTACAGTTTAGCATAGAGTAATCAAAGCCCAGTAACGTTACATATTGACACAGTATGTTTAAACTGGAGGTGAACATGAATACATCCAATACATTATCTGTGTAATAAATTGTACCTTCGTGTTTGTAATTTACGGTAGCTCTCTGGTTGGTTCAACATCATTATGAACAATTGCCTCAAAAATATTTTAGAGTTCAAGCAATGCCTCTGGGATACACTGATTCAATTAAATGTAACATTACAACTTTATAAAGCTCTCATATGTATTATAAGACACTGGACATTATTTCATGTTCTAACTGCTATAAACATAAATTAGCCCCTTGTTGTTTTGCTCTTCAGATTACCAAGAACAATGAAAGCACCAGTTACAATGTCTTTAATATCGCTGTATGTGACTGTGTGTGTTTACGGGCATACTCTGGACTAGTAATTACTGTGTCTTCATGGTTTTTTCTCAGGTAAAGCAGGAATCTCTGCGAGCTCATGTCGGCGTGGTTCCCCAGGATACTGTGCTTTTCAACGACACCATCCGGGATAACATTCGCTACGGCCGCATCTCTGCTACTGACCAGGAGGTGGAGGAGGCTGCTGTAGCTGCTGATATCCATGATAAAATCATGACCTTCCCTGAAGGTAACCTATAGATTAACACTCCTGTGTTCTCAAAGTTTATAGAGTTATTTGTGTTTTGTTTTTTTGTTTTTTTTACTGATTGGTCTAGTATATCGTAGACATTTAAAGTAATGTGATGAGTGTTCGTCTGACTGCCACAGAGTAACTGTAAGATCGCTGGTTTTACCACCTACCTGTATTTTTCCCTGGCAGGTTACGATACGCAGGTGGGTGAAAGAGGTCTGAAGCTGAGTGGAGGAGAGAAGCAAAGGGTGGCTATTGCCAGAACTATCCTCAAAGCACCACAGATCATCCTGCTGGATGAGGTGAGATTGCAAAAAGTAGCAATGATATCTGAGTGGCCAAGCAGACTGAAAACAGAAACTAAAGTTTTTGCTCTTATTTCCTCTACAGGCCACATCTGCACTAGACACGCAGACAGAACGCAACATCCAGGCCTCACTGGCTAAAATCTGTGCCAATCGTACAACAGTTGTTGTTGCTCACAGGTAAGAGATGCTCATAATGTAGATTTTTAGTTTTTGAAATGTTCTTTGTTTTAGGAAACCAATGGTTGTATCTAATGAGATGTGTGAATCTCTTTCTCTCTTTTTTTTTTTTTTTTTTTTTTTTACATAAAAGGTTGTCCACCATAATCGGAGCAGACCAGATTCTGGTTATAAGTAATGGCCGGATTGCTGAACAAGGACAGTAAGTGTCCCTCATTTACTTATTGTTCTCAATGTCACACTGACAACCATATAGTACATTCCCTTTTTCATTGAACTCCAAGTGACTCACTTTCTCTCCATCCAAGACATGATGAATTGCTGCTCAAGGGAGGCTTGTATGCAGATATGTGGATGAACCAACAGCAGATCCAGGATTCTGATTCCTCCTCAGAAACAGAAGCCAAAGACTGCAAGTCTGAGAAACTGCAGCCACCATCAACCTCTTCAGGGTACCACCACTGAATGTATTTTTTTGTTTGTTTTTTCTAAAAAAAAGAACTCTACATTTTGATTCCCCTCCTAATTGTAAAAAGTTGATGGATGATTTTAACATGATACAACACTCAGCAAGATGAAAATGTTATTTATTTTTAGAATTGTTGACACATTATTTAAAGATACAGAAGGAAGAGTTGCAAGAAATCAGGTTATAAAAAGCACTTATCACCTCAGAACTGCATCTTGTTGAATTGAGGGGCTAATGATTGTGTTTCCTGCTGAATAGTATATAAATGACACTGGGTTTGTATACATGTTGTCAGAGATTATAGTCATCTTTATTTTATTTTTTACATTGTGAGCTCTGCTGTTATTAGTTATTTTTATTAAGTGTAAGTTGTTGTTTTTTAAATGTGTAAGACTGTATACTTTTGTTTGTTAAGATAAACCGGAGTGTGTTTGCTCATCTGATTATTGTGTCTTCTAAATTGTTAAGGATTAATGAATACTTAAGGCAAAAGATTTTTAGATTGGCTGATGTACACATAAAGTTGCAAAATCCATGTCTGCCTGTTGTTGGCAGTTAAAGACAATATACCTTTCTCATGGCAGACATTTTGACTTGCTACCTGAATATATTGGAACCAAGTTATCAGTTAGATATGTGCTTTTGCTGCATTAACAAGTCTGCCTTGAAAAAGATATGCCATCAAATTCAATGGAACATGCAGAATTCATACCCACCATTATCATAATAATATATAAATATATACAGTCATACACAATTTCTCAAGAGGAATTATATATTTTTTTTACAATCACAAAAGGTACTGTTGATGATTATTACCTGTTGTAAATATTTAGTTTCGTCTTGGACTAAAATAAAATACTTTTGTTCCAATCTGTAAAATCAATTTTCAGATTTAAAATATATCCTTATTCCATTTATTTGATTTTAAAACACTACAGTTTTTTTTAGCTAATTACCAGAGAAAAAAAGCAAATTTGGAGTATGAATTTCTTAAGGTGACATAAAACACCCTGTTAACGCTGCAAATTTGAATTTAATTGTTTTGATTAAAATGATTGCTAAGGACAATTCAGTAGTTGTTGGATATTACTGGTAGGGACATGAGTCATTCCTAAACTAACTTAACCTATGTCCCAACTAAATTATATGTCCATTTTCCATTACTTAGTTCTGGATTTTTATTGAGTCTTTACATCCATAATAATTGAGGCCAGCTATGATGCAATACCAATAGGTGAACTTACCGTATTGTATTTGTGTGTGCTGTAACAGCTTGATGTCAATGACAGTTATGAATTTGTGGTTAACTGTGATTCACAGCTGGGTTAACAGTTTCTATTTTTGATAAGCTTTTGAATGCTCCCCTGTTCAGTTATTTTCTAATGGTGTTTCATAATGCCCAACAAAATAGTTTAATGTATGGTATCAAATTATTAAGTTCATGGATGAGTGAAAAATGTTAGCAGCACGTGTCAGTACATGTTTTGTTTCACTAGGGAAATACATTCTCCCTATTAATATTTAACCGGTATTCACTTCTGATGTTGCTCAGATTTCATCATCGTAACAGCATCTGATGTCCTTCATCAATAAAACATTTGATCCTGCTAAGAAACATGATCAGTACGTGAAAACATTAATACATCATTTGGCCAATTGTAACTGCTGTACAGCGCGGCCCCTCCCGGCCCCAGCAGCATCTGTATTTGTGTGGATAAACAGCTGGAGGCTTCGGTCGTCACTGACTGTCCCCGGTCAGGTTGTGTTGCTAGCTGAGCTAAGGCGGGGGCCAGGCCAAGCAGTCGTCTTTTCAACGTTCGGCAGACTAATGTTTAATCTATAGTAGATATGGATTTCGACGCTCTGTTTAACGAGAAGACTTTTCAGTTTTCGGACTTCCAGGAGTTCACGGTATGTTGTTGAGCTTTTTATATACAGTCTAACTTACGCAAAGACCACACTTGGTCAACAAAGTACGGAAGCTAGGCGCGTTAGCTAAGTTTACTGACGTTAAAATCGGATCCCTTGTCTGAATATGCTGGTCGGTGGCATTACGTAGCTACGATCTAGCCAAGTTACCCGTACGACTGTGTGTCGTTTAAAATGTATAAATTAAAGAAACTTTATCATGAGTAACGCTAGCTCATATAGCTAGTTAGCTAACGCTAACGTTAGTAGATTATCACTCATTTTACGCTCGCTCTCCGTTGGGCAGTTACAGGCCTAACGTTAGCTTAGCTAACGTTGTATATGGGTAACACGGTTGCTGTAAACGATAAACAAATGTTAGTGTTGATGGAAGCATTTTCTATGTGCATGTAAATAAAGTCAGTGCTAAGGATTTATAGGTAACTGTGTTTTATACTTATTGCTGTTCAACTTAAGTTAACGTTAGCTAACCCAGCTAACATAGTTCCCCAAAACTACTAAGTTATAGCTAGCTAATGTTAGTGTTTTTACAGTTTCTTCCTGGACACCAGAAGTTGACTGAACGAGTGAGAAAGCGACTGTATTATGGCCTGGACAAAGACGTTTCTCTAGATGCCCTTTCTTGTCCTGTTACGGGTAAGTTAACGTTTAAATTAGGTTAGTAGAAAGATATACGCTCCTCCCCGGCACACCTTCATAACAAATACTTGATGTACAATCTTCTTGGATAAGATTATTTTTGTGTTGTATTAAAAATGTTGTGCCAGTATGAAACTTACATGTTACATATACAGAAGAAGAAGCTCTTACTCTATGTTTATCTTTCTTATATTTTTCTACCTATTATATACCTACCTAAGTCCTTGTATGTGTAAACCTACTTGGCAATAAAACTGAATCAGATTCTGATAAATTTAAAAACAAGTAGATGAAATCACATGAGTTGACTTTTGTCTTTTTAATCTCTGTACTTCCAGATATTGCTGTCGAAATTTTCCAGAAGTCTGCCCCAAGCCCAATACGAAAACTACAGAAGAAGTATGCTGCTCATGTTTCCAGGTATGCGTAGATTATACCTTCTTACAGGAACTGCATGTACCACTACCAGCCATACATCTAAACACTTATCTATGTCTTGCTTCAGGGAGGCTTGCATCTCTCCATGTGCCATGATGCTGGCTCTAGTTTACATAGAAAGGCTCCGACATAGAAATCCTGAGTACCTACAAAAGATCTCTTCCTCTGACCTCTTCCTGATCTCCATGGTATGTGTGTTGAGTTCAAATGTCATTCTAAATGTCAGTGCTATTTCTAGTATGTTGGCCTATACTGCTGTTTTCTGTGATTCATAAAACTAGTATAACATTGCACTGACAAACGCACCGATCTCTCGCTCACATTAGATGGTTGCCAGCAAGTACCTGTATGATGAAGGCGAGGAAGAAGAAGTTTTCAATGATGAGTGGGGAGCAGCTGGAAAGCTGGACGTGAAAACTGTCAACAACCTGGAGATGAACTTCTTGAACGCCATTGTAAGTGTGTGTGCATTGCATGTCATATGTGCTTACATGCATGTTTGGTTCAAGTTCTTTGTCCTAATCCTTGTGTCCTATTTTCTAGGAGTGGAGCCTCTTCACAGAGCCAAATGACTTATTTGATATACTAAGTCAACTGGAAACCAGGTTGGTGGTCCGCTATGTTCAAATTGCACTAGACCAAAATACAGTGTCTGTAAGAAATATTCATCCCTAAAAATGTCTTTTCAAGAGTCAGCCAAGCCCACTTACATTACTTCCACTACCACTTTGTGTGAAAAAGTATTTCTGGCTCTATATCCCCAGCATTGCAGAGCGACAGGGGATGAAACGTGGCTGGTTCACCTACACCGACCTCTGTGTGCTGCTGGAGCAGTCAGCGTGGAGTCAAGCCCTCACAGCCATCTACCAGCACTTTACCAAGGTGAGAAGTGGGTTTGAGTTGAATGGAGCTGAAAGAATATTTATATGCTCGGGATATGTCGGGTGTATTCTTTTTTTTTTGTTTTTTTTTTTTATGTCTTGTTTTTGTTCTATGTTTATAACTTGTATAACAAACATTTTAACAACAATAAAGTCAAAATTCTAAAAGAGGAATTAGTTATTAGAATTGTTAAGGTATTAGATTTGGTCATCAGTTTTGAACTAATTTTATTTCCAGGTATCCTGTATGCTCGGCCTTGTCTATCTGACCAGTGTGGCTGGCCTTATTGCCACCAGCGCTGTGCTGCACCAGCTCAGTCTCTCCAGAAGCGGCCACTGCCTGCTTCCACCTCCAGCTGAGATTAGCCCAGACCACCTTCCGACCTCCGACCTGAACTCAGAAGCTCCGTCTGCAGCCCTCCCCTGTTTTGTTCTGGCCAACAAGAGTCTGAACCATCAGACGGGTACACTTGGAATCGGCCAGCACCACTCACAAAATCCCCCATCGGCTTCCTCACAGACATCAATATTGTGTCTCTGGGGCTCCCTCCTTGCCTCAATGGGTCACATACACCCTGAAACAAATTCTGAGATGGAAGATCCCCAAACCTGGTCTCCTGCCTCCTTCTTCTGTCCTGGCTGTCTTGCATCCCTCCCTCCTCTTCAGTGCGGGCTCAGAAACACCTCAACAGTCTTCACTCATGGCTCCCTTGATAACAATCAGCGTCATTCACCATGGCTGGCCCCCAGCCTCCTTGGAGGGGTGGAACCAAGTCTGAACTCTCGCCTAGGGGTGTTTCCCCCTGTGCAGTTGGGACCCTGCCAACCAAAGTCCATGTTACCTGTTGACAAAGCCCAAGCTCTGCTCATGCCCGGCTAGAGACCGGCAAACCCGTGTCCTGTCAGCCTGTAGTAATGGACTCTGGAAATGAAACCAGCATTGTCTTCATGACTCATCTACCACTTCAAGTCATATTTTTATTTTTGTTTGTTTGTTTGTTTACTTTTCCGGATCCAGAATAAAAGTGCAAAGGCAAGAGTAATTAGGCGCTTTTCAGGCGTGGTGAGAGTTTGATAGGTGTGAGGTCACCGATAGTTCACTAATGCAGAACACATTTGCCCAGAGTAAAATGCCATAGTGTTCAGTTAATGCTCCGTAACTTGATTTACAATGCAGAGAAGTTCACAAGGAATTTGAAGATAATTTGATGTGTTTGTTTTCTTGGCTTCAACCAAACATTTATACTGCTTCCCACATTTATATTTGTTTGAAAGTCCTATCAGATGGTGATGCAAGACCCGTTTAAGGATTGTGTTTGGAGTTATTTTATCACAGCTGCTTGCTACTTGGTAGGTTTGCCTGTATGTGGAGGTTTCACAGCATATCTGAAGGTTTCACAGTAAGTTTTTTTTTTTTTTTTTTTTAGTTATGATTGCGCTCTGTGAATAGAAGGGACTAAACCAGTTGGCTTCAAAATTTTGGCTTATTCATATTTGCTTAGTGTTACATATATTTTTCATTTGTGTATAAGGAGCTTTATACCAGATATTGGCCATACACATACAGCAAGCACTGATTTTGTACACCAGAGAGTTTTTGTTACTGTTTGTGAAATAAATTGTCTCCTGTTCTTGTAAACTTTCCCCTTTTTTATTCAGGAGAAAGCATCGAAGAAATGAGACTGTTTGTATGCAGACTCTGTCTCCATACCTCAACTGTCACTGACCACAGAAATCACAAACATCAACTTCTGTTATCTGGTCCTTTTCTAGAAAAATCTTGTGAAAAATCGCTGGATTGTATGTAACATAAAACATCAAAGTCATTTTTCTATAACAGGGTAGCCAAATTTAAGAGATTAACCTATATGTTTTCCAATTCTCCAAGGAGAAGAAGGCCTGTATAAAAATAAGGGGTTTCATGATATTTTGGTTGGTGTTTGTAAAGTGAACATTTTGAATGTGACATGTTAAAGGCAAACGGCAGTGCTTCTTTGTTGATGCGGTCTGGAATTTGCACATCTGGCTCCATTTTCATTGCTAAAGGACATTTCACTCCACCATTACAGCATTGTCAAGTGACTTGCACATACAGCATTAAAATAATTTACAGAATGGATCACTTTTTATGTACACAGTCACACACAGTCCCCAGGACATTTACTTTGTGATTAAACCTTTTGACAAATTGCTCTGAGCATCTGAATTTGATACACTTTAAAGCACGGTGTTGATACATTTTGTACATGGTGTAAAATGCAAATATTGTACAAATGTAAAAAAAAAAAAACTAATAAAGAATTAATTTCTTTGTGACATTTGTTACTTTTTATAGACAAAGAGTTCATGCCATATTATTAGCAGAAATTGTACCCTCTTTATGGGCCTTGATAAATCATATAAGCCAGATTTATAAAAAGTCTTAACGGTTAATTCTATGCCAGAAGTTCCACCTTTTGTGTGCTGCAGCCAATAAACGGTGGCAAATGAGTGGCAGGGGAAATCACTTAAAGCCAAATACATTCATTTAAACAACCATACAGGGAAGGTGATGTTGCATGTGTGTTACAGATAAGGCAAGCAGATGTCTGGTTTGGGCTGGAATGTCCCTCCTCCTGAGCCTGTGCCTTCTTCTTTTACCCCTCCCCTGAGCCCCTTCCTGACATATACCACTTGACAGTTACCAAATATAGACCCAACTGCTTTGTAAGAAAGGGTAACAAACTGAGCAGAGTCACCAACAGTTTGAGCGTGCAGCTTTGAAAACAACTTTTTCATGGACACACAACAGAATCATGGAGCCTCCCTCACAGGTGAAATGTTACTTTTGGAATGAATATAACTTAGGGGAACACGTTTGTGGAGTTTAAACTATTATTGGAAATGAGGATACTTGTGGATTGTGGAACTATTTTGACAACGTCATGGAGAATGTTTCGCCTGCTCTATTGTAGATGTCATTCCCAGAAAAGAAGCAGGAAATACAGAAGCAAGGTACTATTTTAATAATTGCCATACATGTGTGTTTTGATCTGTCTTTGTAAATATTAAGTAGGGTTATATGTACACAGGCAAGCACATGGATCCCATGCTTGTTTGGAACCATGCATTCGCCTATAGGTCTGTACTCAGGTAGTGTGATTAGCTGTTGTAATATGTGGTATAATGTGTGATTTCTCCCAGAGGCTGATGCCACAGTCTACATGAATTTCATGAAAAGTCACAGCTGCTATGATGCCATTCCAACCAGCTGTAAACTGGTCATATTTGATACCACACTACAAGTAAGACTGCAGCTTTCCAATGGGAACATAAAAACAAGACTGTGTCCAGTGTCACATACTATAATACACAGAAGCTTGAATCGCCATTGATGTTTTCTCTCACTGACTGAATTTATTACTTCCAAAGGTGAAAAAGGCCTTTTTTGCACTGGTGGCAAATGGCTTGAGGGCTGCGCCTTTATGGGACAGCAAGTTACAGAGATTTGTGGGTAAGACGAAGGATTGACTGCATAGCCAAAGTGAAGTATCGGTCACTGGGAATTATTATAATGAGAACATAAACACTTTTCTCTTGCAGGTATGCTCACTATTACAGATTTCATCAACATCCTCCACTGCTATTACAAGTCCCCTTTGGTGAGCATGAATACATTGCAGTTTAGCTTCGTTTTTGTGGAGTTACTTTCCGCACACTTGTACAGCATAGATTTCAAAGATTATCATTTGGCACCACATGTTTTTATTAGAAGCCAGAGATGGCAGTTAAGCAATGTTATTTGATCAGCACAGCCAGAATATTCTAGACATGAGCCACCGCAATGCTGGCAGTACAACACAGTGTGCATCCCCCACATCAAACAGAAGATTTTAGGGGGTTGCAGTTTTTTGATTTGACCTGTCCTTGATCTGTAATTATTGACTCATAACTTGTCATTGGGGTCTCCCTCTGAAGGTTCAAATGTATGAGCTGGAGAGCCACAAGATTGAGACATGGAGAGGTGATTCATTTCAAAGTAAATACGCCACATAGATCAATGGCATCTATGCGTACACATCTCTATGAATTTAGAGCTGCTCTCTCTCTTCTTCTGTCTAGATGTCTACTTGCAGTCTTCCAATCGCTTCCTCATTAGTATTTCTCCTAAGGCCAGGTGAGTGCGCACAACTCAGATGTAATCTTTGATTACCTACTTTTAACTGTTTGCATTCCAGTCAACTGTCTATCCGGAAAGGCAGTGAATTCCTCTTTTGTTTCTTCTACTCTTTCCTCTTAGGCTCTTTGAAGCCATCTATTCGTTACTTAAATATAAGATCCACAGGCTGCCAGTCATCGACCCAGAGTCTGGAAATGTCTTGCACATTCTGACCCACAAAAGAATCCTCAAGTTCCTCCATATATTTGTGAGCAATCTTTAACTCAAGCATGTTAAGCATGTGATTTACTTCTATTTATATCTGATGTTTATGTTTGTCATAACCTTACCATGAATAAAGGACTCAGTGTTCTTCTACCGTGTTGTTTGGGTGTCTTCAGGGGGAAAAAGTTCCCACGCCTGCATTCGTTCGAAGGCAGATCCAGGATCTTGGGATCGGAACTTTCAGTAACATCGCCACTATTCAGCAAACAGCTACACTTTATGATGCCCTCTCCGTTTTTGTGGAAAGGCGGGTGTCTGCCCTACCAGTGGTGGATAAACATGGTATACTTTAATTTGATTTCATAATGTTGTACTTAGTAGTACTGGTGTAGTTGTAGTAGTAGTATGGTGGAAATGCATTGAAGAAAGGATCCAAACTCTATATTACAGCATCCAACAATTTGTTTTCACAGGCAAAGTGGTGGCACTCTATTCAAGATTTGATGTGATTGTAAGTACCACATATAAGCAAGATTTCATTCAAGAAATTGAATGTCTTGTGCCGTTTTTTTCGCTGACACCTGCTCGGACACTGGGGTATCTGTGTTTGCTCCACGGCAGAATCTAGCAGCCCAAAAGACTTACAACAATCTGGACATGACTATGCAGGAGGCCATTCACAGGCGCAGATGTTTTGCTGAGGGAGTAATCAAGTGCTACCCTGACGAAACCTTGGAAACCATCATCGACCGTATAGTCAAAGCTGAGGTAGATATTTAGTTTGAAACAGTTTGGTCTCTTCAAGAGTTCAAAAAATCAAGTTATAAATCAAGAGAAATACAGGATAATATATATAATATAATTTTTCTTCTTATCCCAGGTCCATCGGCTGGTCCTGGTGGACAGGGCTGACATGGTGAAGGGCATCATCTCTCTGTCTGACCTGCTGCAGGCTATGGTCTTAACACCTGCAGGTATTGACGCCCTTTTGTCCTAGCACCAAGGGACAGAGCATCCCCTTCCTTCCTTTACCAACTGTGTAGGCTTGAGTCCTGGCCTTGTACCCAGCCAGGTAGGCTCTGGAGTCCATCCCACCTACAACCCCCTCCTACGCTGTTGTCTGGTCACCAGTATCCAGAGACCTTGACCCCACAATCAGCTTTTCCTGTGTTTCTCAGCGCAATAATAAAATTTAAAAAAACCTAACCCTGCTTTCGATTGCTTAGATTCGCTCCATTGTTATGTGCAAGTGACCAAATCTCACACACAAACACACAGACATGCACGTGCTCTCACTCACACAGCACCGGCTGCTTGACTGATGCTTTGCAAACACAGGCAATCCATGTGTTTTTGAGGATACTCATGATAGTGGCTGAGTGGAATGATAGTAATTTTTGTTTATGTCTTTCAGGAATCAACATGTGACTGAAGTGAGGGATCACAAGTGGAAGGAAAAATCCTTGGGTGTGCTGCTGTTTACATTAACATGTATTCCCCAATCTATGTGCTGTCTTCAAGAAGCAATAATGGACAGAGTGAGCTGACCTTCTAGGTCTCTAGAAAAATGTCCATATTGGCTGAATTTGATCAAATTGATCAATATATGTTTACTCAATGCTATATACCTCTGAATTAAACATTTGTATCAAACTGGCTTGTGTGTGTACATTTCTTGGAGAAATGCAGTAAGTGGACTATGGCTGACTTGTGCTTCTACAGAAGAGTTTACAAAATAAGAATAAAAATGTAACACACATAGGCTATAGTCCCATCAAAATATACACGGTATAGATGATCAGTTATAGTAGTTGGAGTAGTAGAAGCAGCACTGGTGGTGGGAGGTTGGTCATGTTGGAAAGAGAGCTTATGCAACATTTAATGCATGCAGCACTTTCCTCTAACCACACGGTGGTACGCTTGGGCTTTAACCCCTATACGGTAAACAAGGAAACACGTGACTGTATTTTTTTTCACATCCGTGACGGGCCTTGTGATCCGTCCGCCATCTGTGTCATTGGTACATCAAGTTGCCAGAAATTATTAAGGATGAGGCCGGAAGTTGAGATTGCCTTCCAAGTAAAATAAGCTTACCTGACATAAAATCCATAAAATATATGTAATCAAATTTAAAAATTATAAATCACTATATTAAATATGAAGTTATCTGAAAACACATCCGGTTTTATATTTAGAGTCTGCAAACTTAGATTAACTTAACTATAAAGAGCTGTTCTTACTGTTACTTTTGTCATATTGTATATTGTATATACCATATACCAAATCCACTTACCTCATGTACATAACACTGCACATAATATTCCAGCATTCTTTGCACTCATCACACTGTGTACATGTATGCTTGTATGTGTATGTGCACCTGTATATCGCATCCACCTCCACCATGTACATAATAATAACAACAATAATGGTAATAATAATTTAATCCTGCATCCTTTGCACTCTGCTCATTGCACTATTGCACTATTCAATCTTTCTGTTTTGTTTATAGTGTGTATGTATTCTCTATACTGAAGCCTGTGTTAGATTTTTTTACTGTATTATTGTGTTATTGTGTTATTGTATTATTGTATAAGTAAGCTGAGTTAAAGTGAGTTAAATTCCTCATATGTGTACATATACCTGGCAAATAAATCTGATTCTGATGAATATATGCATATGTATTTTTGTACTTTTTGGGTGTGTATAGTTTCACATTGGTCGTTCCAATAGGCTATTTGTGAGTACATTTTTCCAAACGTACTATCATTCACCAAATATTGTGTAACTTACTTGTCGCTACCTGTCGTTGCATCCTGGTTGCAACCTTTTTATATAGTCTATGGTTGCAACAGGCGATATGTTTTATTTTGAAAGTCACAACGGGAAGCTTCTTTTTTTTAAGTTTACCACGCTTGACGTTGATCTTTCCATATACCCCGTGATACCCAAAACAACATAACAAAGTGGGGGAAACATGGCGAGCGAAGAGGAGGCAAGAAGACGCCCCTCTGTTACCTCGTCTTCGGTCGGCCTCGAGTCTCTGTTCCCTGCAGGGACGTCGGAGCAGGCCTGCGGGGACGCAAACCCGGATCTCGTTCGCCTGCGGGAGCGGCTTCAGGGTTGGCTATCGCAGTATGAGCCCCTACTTCTGTGGGTGCAGAGGCTGCTGGTCTGGGAGAGGCCGTTGTACAGCATCACTGTCGCTCTGACACTCAACACATTATTCTGGTAATAGCGTTCACGTTAATCACGTTTTCCACCTCTTTGCCAGCTCGACGAGGTTGCATTGAACATCATTAGCTAGCTGGCTAACGTCAGGGAGGATATTACGAGTGAATGTCAAGATAAGTTAGCTAATCCCACGTCTTTAGCCTAATGCTAACGTAGCCTGCAAGCCAGTTTAAACTTAATTTTCAGCACGGCAAATTCGGCGTCATGCGTGAAACACTATCAGGAAACTCATTATTGCTCTGCTTAAATAGACAGTCGTGGTTATTTTGAGTTGTTACTCGTGTTAGCTTTTGTTCTGCTAAACAAAATAAACACTCATGTCATGCTGAGTGGCACGGGCCTTGATAACCAGCTGTCAGTGAGAGCCAATTTACAGGTGCAGATGTAGATTTTATTTATTAAGTCTAATTTGGAAGTGATTTTCCTGATGTTTGTTTGTATGTTTATTATATTATATGTTTATATGTTGGACATAAGTCAACTGGTAGGCTGTTTTTCTGTGTCTCCACAGGCTCCTGTCATCAACCTCCCTGCGACCTCTGTTCCTGTTGAGTGTGTCCCTGCTGGGACTAATGCTACTGGAGAGATGGAAGTCCAAGTTGCCCATCATTACTGGTAAGCCCAGGCCTTTATGGAATATAATCTGGTCATCAGGCTTTGTCAAAGCAAATGTTCTCTGTTGCTGAGCCAATTAAAATCTATATTTGTGGAGCACAGTATCTTCACTGGATGGAGAAGCCTGCTACTACGACTGTCAGTGTTTACACTGTGTGTGTTTAAAAGACATATTTTTAAATACTTTTATTCAACTTGCATTAATACCATCCTGGTACAGTGTCTGGTTTCCAAGGGAGACATCAAATTGTTAATTGAGTAATGATACTATCAAAATCATCTTTAAGTCAGGAGGAGTTTTCACTGCCAATACCATGGTGCTATTAGTCTGAAGCTGCTGACAGTTCTTGACTATTCACCAAAGGTGGTTCACTGTCATACTAATATTTGTGAGATTTTACAAATATTATTTTTACTGCAGGGCTTGTCAAGGTGGGAAATCCTCATGCAAATATGTAACTCAAAGAAATCTTACTTTCTAATCGAGTTAAGGTTAACGCAACCAGTATAGGATAGCTTGATTTTTCAGCAACCATGTAGTCAAACACACTACATCATATCAAATGTAAAATACACTTTTTTATGCACCAAGGCCCACAAGCACAAACCTTAAAAACTAAACTTGTAAAAGAATAATTTCACCTTCATTTGAGGCTCCATGGTCTCATTTTTTGTTCACAATCTGCTGCTAATTGTGTTTTTTCTCCTGCCGCAGTTCAACATGCAGAGGCTCAAACTGTACAAAGGTGTGTAGTATGTACATGATAAACAGATTGCTTGTTACATTTTCTTCATATTCTTGCTTTAGAATATGAGCATCTGTTACAGCGAGAAGTCTTGTCTTTATGTTAATAATATTTTCCTCACATGTCACACCATATCATCAGAATTAATTACAGGCTACTGGTCTAGTGTAGTCTGTTGTATTTGTGTTCAACTCTGTGTGTGTCTCCCTCCCCGCACTATCATTACACAAACCTACACTACCTCCTTTCTTGAATCATTTAAATATAGCCTGAAGTACTTTTAAGTACACTTTACAAGTGTTGTGTTTCTCACTGTCTTCTTGTGTTTGGTGTTGTGTGTATTCTTGTTTGCGTGCAGTGAAACAATGAGCGGGGAGCAGCGTCTGCTCAGTATTCCTGAGCTCAGCCACCACCTTGCGGAGAGCTACCTGACCTGCTGCCTGTACCTGCAGGAGATGCTGCAGTACAAAAGACAGAACCATGGCAAGGTACGGCACTCCGACTCCGCCCATTGAAACACAAGGAAAGAAATGCACTGGAATTATGTGACATTTCAGACACCTTACACGTTTGTATTTTTGATTAAACGGTGCAATTGCGAATTCACCTTTTAATCTACAGAAAATAAAGACGAGGTGAATTAACAAATGTGCGTTTCACTGACTAAAGATCTTTACGAGTGTACTAGCAGATGAGAGAGAATTGTAATAATGTGCCTTGTTCAGATATCTGATTTCGTTTATTGTAAAAGCCTTTGTATCTCTATTTACATTCAGGCTATCTGGTGTCTTGATTCCTTTATCAGCCTTGTGCAGGTCATTGTAAGCAGACATGGCCAAATACTGTATGTAAAAGTCAACATTACTAATGCTATGGCTGAATAAATGACAAATAACGTAGATGCGTGTTTTTAGTTTACCTGCAGACTGAAAACATCATTGAAAGAACGTGAATCTATAAAGTGTGATACAATCTGTCGGATCTCAGCAGGTGCTGCAGTAGCAGGAACTCACCCAGACATTCTCTTCTATCATACACCAAGACACCCCACAGCTGCAGAGATGCCACTTTTTCACTTCCTTATATTGTACACTTTCAGCGTAAAGATGTGGAAGCCTTAATTTCTCTTACATGGTCTTTTTCCCAGTTCTGTGTGATGATGTGCAGTGGCTGTTTTGTACTTGCCATGGTTGGACATTATGTACCAGGAATCATGATCTCCTATATTATAGGTGAGTCACCTCTTCCCTAATTGACATATTCACAAAAACTGTCATGCAAAGCCCTTTATTCCCATTGGATATGTGCTTTTCATGATAAACAGAGTGTGTGTGATAATAGGTAGTAATAGCACTCGATGGAGTAATTACATTTGCTTGTGGATTCCTTGTTGATGCATTTATAAACTCAGGATTCCTGTTGGTGCAGGTTAATTTCTATCTAATAGGTCATGTTTGTATTTTAATAGTTTGTAGTAAGTGGATATAACATGATCCTCATTACAAAATCAGCCTTTTTTGCATACACTCTTGTGTGCATCTGCAGTATCTTGCTTTGATATTCGTGAAGAATAAGTGCAGTATAAAGTTGTCAATGTTTTCTCTGTGCACCTGTTCAGTCCTGAGCGTGCTGTTGTGGCCGTTAGTGGTGTACCACGAACTGATCCAGAGGATGTACACAGGCTTGGAGCCAATCCTAATGAAACTGGACTACAGCATGAAAGGAGATACAGAGCACCGCAAGCACGACAAAAGGAGTGAGTGCCACTGTGACTTTTTCAGGCAGTAGATTTAGGCCTAACACTTTGTGGGCATTAGATCAAATTTAAATCCTGCAGCTATTAAAACAGGTTTATGTTTGTAACATTAATACAGGGCTATAGCATGCGATAAGGAGCTTGAGTTTTGAATTGACGCAGATCGCCTTTCTTTTCCCTCTTACTGATGCAAAAACAGAAAGAATAGCCATTGTGTTACATAACTGTGTAAATAGAGCAGTGTTGAACATCAAGAAGTGTGATTATAAATTCTCAGGTTATATTTGTACCTAGATCCCGTATCTGTAACAGGATGTTATACGTAAGCTGTTGCACATTCTTAAGGTATGGCATAAAACCGAGAGCCGTTCTGTCTTTTGAATCAGTCATTTGCCGCTGTTGGGTGATCATGTGCAATTGGCATGCACTTTCTTCTCCAGGGTGACATTTTTAAATGTGTGGTATGCGTGTTTTCACAGAGGTGAAGAAGGAGGTGGAGGAAGGGGACGAGCCAAGAGCTGAAACAGAGAGTGACAGTGAGGAAGAGCTGTCTTGTTTCGCCCCGACGGTATGGACACACGGCTGAAACCTCAACCCACAATACACTGCCACATAGACTTTTATTTTGTAGATTAAGACCAACAGAGTTAGCAGCAGTAGTGTTGGGAGCAAGGTATGTGTTGTGCTGAAGTCAGCCATGGCTTTTAGGAAAGCTGGGATGGAGCTCTGTAGAGTGGTGTAGTAAATGTATTTCAAGTACTACCACATTCCATTAACATACCTGTAGGACATATATAGTTCAGTAACTGACAATTCTGATGTAATGTCAGGTATTAAGTCACAATGTTGTATCTGTGGAATGAATTAAGACCTGCAGAGCACTGTGTAAACTTAAGTAAACTTAACTCCAGTAAGTGCAGTTATGAAAAAGATGAGATGAGATGCTCTGTTTTTGTTGGTCAGGTGGATGTGAAGACCACAGCCCTGGCGATGGCCATCACAGACTCAGAGTTGTCGGATGAGGAGGCATCCATCTTGGAGAGTGGAGGGTTCTCCGTGTCCAGAGCCACCACTCCTCAACTCACTGACGTCTCTGAAGGTAAATGATCAGTCAAATCAACGTCACACCTCAATTTATGCCTCTACAGAAGTTGTTTTTGGCTTGGGATGAAAGCTAGGGAGTCAGTTCAGCTCTGGAGCCAGATCATATTACAACCTGCTGTTGTTTAGCTCTGCTCAAGGAAAAATTATGCCCCTTTTCTACTGCTGGTACCAGCTCGACTCAACTACTCGACTCGCTTTTGGCCCGTCATTCTCCGTTTTCCATTGCAGATAGTACCCCCTCTATGTAGCTGGTCATCAAAGCAACACCGCATGAACCTGCAGCGACGTAATGTTCAACGCAACACACACTCGCGACCCACACACACCCACCAGATGTCTCTTAATTTAAGTTAAAACGTTTCAAAATTACTCAGAATGTAAAGACAGAGTAATGGCACAATGTGTTATTGCTTGAGTCTCTGCTGCATTGGCTGCAGTAGTCTGTGGGACTGTGGGACCAGAGGGGTCTGTGAGCTAACTGGCCGGCTGGCTCACTAGCGTCCCCCGCCGGGCACTTGTGAAGCTTCTCAGCTCCAAAAACATTTAAGCACATTTTCGATCCACCATTAATTTTCATAGAACTGCCAATATTCGAAATCTACACAGTTCAAAACTCAAAGCCTATTTAGTGATGAAATGGCATATGAAAACTGTAAAATATAAAACATTCTGTTGCTGATGTTGCAATGATGATGCAGTGATTTGTGATGTTTCTCTCTGACCAATCAGTAGTCTGCAGTGTTTTTACGTGACCTTTTGGTATCGCCTTAGCTTGACTGGGCTCACTTGGCACCTCGACGGAGGTGATACAAAAAAAAGTACCAGGTACAACTTTTCCCCAATAGAAAACCAAAAAAGTTGAGTCGAAGGCAAGTCGAGCTGGTACCATGCAGTGAAAAAGGGTCAATAGTATGGAGTCAGGCCACAAGAGCCTCCAGAACAGCTTTAATGCTGTGGAACTCTCCTTTTATTTAATCAGGTAATCTCATTGAGATCAAGATGTCTTTTGCAAGAGAGACCTGAGGACAGCAGATACACAGGAAAAACAAACATAGCCGGATACAACAAAAGGACATATAGCATCAGATACAGTCCCAGACTTTACTAAATAAATGTTTAAAAGTTATTTTTAAAACTAAAAACGTCTTGATCTGTAAAGTGTTCTATAAATTATGTTTGGCTTAGATGCTTGTCAGTTGCGTTAGATTTTTTTTTTTTTTTTTTTCCTGCTGTCTCGTCTCTACTACAGACCTAGACCAGCAGAGTTTACACAGCGACCCAGAGGAGTCCTACCTGCGGGATCTCCCTGAGTTCCCCTCAGTTGAGGAGTTTCCATCCATTGAGCACAACCTGCTCCACTTCCCTCTGCGAGGCCCCGGCCAGGGTGACGGAGCCCGGGCTGGTGCTCAATCAGAGGGGGAACCTTTGAGCCCCGCCAGCCTCCTTATCCAGCACCTAGCCTCTCCGCTCCACTTCGTGAACACACACTTCAACGGACATGGACGACCACCTGGGGGGGAGGAGGGCTTGTTGCCTGCGGCAGGCACAGGGGGGGAAGGGGGGCAGCAGGAGGCAGAGGAGAAGGAAGTTGCAGTGACCCAGGGTGCACAGCGGTCCTTGGAGGCCTTGAGCAAGGAGATAGTGAGCACAGCCATCTCCACTGTGGTGCAGAACACTCTGTCAGCCCTGCTGCGCTCCAGTGAGGCCAGCGAGGAGCCCGCCCTGGCTGAGTTTCTTCCCACTGAAATCCCACTGGGTGCCCTAGAGACCTCCGCCCAACCCACCGACACCACTGCTAACACTACAATTTCTACAACAGGGGCGCTGGGGACTGATGAGGACCCGGATAAGGTGATGGCGACAGAAAGCGGCGCCGGCGAGGAGATGCCTGATGACACACTAGTACCGACCGAGGAAGAGGACTTTGAGCTTCTGGACCAAAGTGAACTGGAGCAGTTGGATGAGGGGCTGGACCTCAGCTCTGACAGACAGGTGGTGGGAGGAGCTCCAGAGACACCTTCATCTCCCCAGCATCAACCACAGTCATAGCTTCCCGGTTACCTCCCCCTACCCCCACCTCCAAATGTTATGTTTTTATTTGTACGTTAGAGCTTATTATATCCCTACATACTGCTATATACAAAACATTTATCAAAGAGTTTGGCGTTTAATACGGTTGGTTGGTGTGTTGGTTGTGTGGCAGATTGATGAGATTACTCGGTGCGCTCTGCTTTCGTAGCCTGTCATTACAGGGGGTCTGTTCAGCCTCGTCACATTATCGGGATCATCAACTACTATCAAGTGGCATTTATTCATAATGACACAGCTTTGACCTGTGCAGGTAACTATAACAGAAATCATCAATAATGCATTTACAGTAATGCTTTATGTCCTACAGTCTGCTGGCCCCGATAGTGTCATGTTCAGTGAGAGCAGGTTCAGGGCAGACCTGGCTTAACAGTCATAGAGACATCATTATTGTCAGGGGTTGTGAAGCGTTGTTAGATATGTTTTTGCTTTATCATGTAGCATTGACGTTGGCAAGCATTTTTCTTATAGCGTAGTGACAACTCTGCCCATGTTCAGTCTCATGTCACAATAATGATGCCTTTATTTTCTTCTTCAGCTAGGACCTTAACCCTTCCACCTTGTTCAGCAGATGTTTATCTAGTTGGTGTTTATAAAGAGTTGAAATGTTGGATTATATAACTATTAATATATGCCATAAATTATTTAATTTAACTGTCAGTTAATAAAACTTTATTGTCGAGATGAGGCGGAGTTTAAAAGTAAATGTAATCCCTTCAGTTGCCCATAATGATTGTAAAATTGTTTTAATGATGACACCGTAGAGCTACAGGTTTAAAATGTGTATTCCCAGAGTTAGACTTAGTAAAACAATAGTATTATCCTTCACTTTATCCTCATCTCCAAGGTCTTCAAGGTTACAGTTTTGACAGAAGCATTCAGTCATTAGTGGTCTTTCACTTGTTGCCTGGAAATGGAAACTTAATCTTTGACATTGTTGGATGTTGACAGGTAGTAGATCTTCACCCATACACGTAAGTGACTTTGGTGTGGCAAGATAAACAAAAATGTTCCTGACTTTCCTCTCTGTGGTTAATGCCTCATTTTTATTAAAATTTGTTAATAGACTTTAATTACATACATCCATATGTAATTGGTCCATATGTAGATCTACAACTTTGTTGAAAATCACAGGCTTCTTGAGAGAGAGGCCCATCTATACCCAACTATTTGTACGTGTATAGTCGTCACTGGGATATGTATATCTACCAAATAACCTCCTTTGTGCCACGGCAGGTCCATGCATGCCATGCATCACGCATGTATTTACCATGATCAATATTTGAGGTCAATTTTCAAAAGAGTGTTACTTTTACTGGAGCTTCTTTTTTCCTGTTTTTGGAGGGACATTAGTTAAATTAAACATTATGTATCTGGCCGTTGCAGGGAATTTGAGGAAAATGTTTGGCAAGACGAAAAGCAATCTAGCACTATGCTTGACTGTATAAAGAGGCCAGTTTTGCTTTTGTAAACCACTCTGCATCCAGATCTCAGGGGTGGGTTGTACAAATTGAATATAGCATTGCAGAATATGTGTCCATTTCCCGACTTGTCATAGTGCATTGTATTTGTACTAACCTTTCCCTTTTTCAGTCAATGCCTCCTTGTGTATAGTGTAGAAATGCTAAAAAAAAAAAAAGTGTATATTCTGCATGTAAAAACAGCACTCTGTTCAAGTTCTCCTTGTCAGCTGACAATGTACTGCACAATTTGTGAGAGGAAAAAAAAATCAATTTGAATGTTTCAGGTTAAAAGAGCCCATTAAATTTAGTTTGTTTAATATTTAATTACCAATGAGGGGAATACAAGTTTTGATGTCCTCATTTTAAAAACTGCCCAACTGTAAATGGAAACGGGTGGCAAGTGATCAGATTTAGAGAAGGATATTAACAAACTAGTTTGTGTATGGTATTAGTGTGTTATATGCTTCAAATATTGCTTCTTGAACTATAAAAAAGGCACTTACTGAACAGTACAATTTAAAAAAAAAAAAAAAAAAAAAAAAAAAAAAAGGAATATATTTTCTAATTTCTCCTTTTTCCATAAAGTACTCAGTTTGATCTTTTACATCTAAAAATATAATGGCAATGGATGAGTTTCGTAAAGCAGAAAAGATTTATTGTCATTAAACTGGTCAAATAAAAACTGCAACTCCACATGTGAAAGTAAGAGAATAAAAGAACAAACTGAAACAAACTTAAGATGTGGCACTGAAATGTATCTGGATTATTTACTTTCATCATTTTAATCAACTTCTAGACTATGATTTTACTATGCGTTGTCAATAGGCAAGTGATTTTAAAAAAATGTCTATCAACTGTCTTCTTTATTCATAACAATCAGGCAATTTTCTGACGCTAGTTCTTTTTCCTGGGGAAAAAAACAACTGTTAAAATCTTTTTAGAAACATTTTTTGAAAACACCAAATGTTTAAGCAGATTGTAGCCATGAAAATGTTTGTTGTGCAACATCCCTCGTTCTTTTTTCTACCTTGACCTACCTGCCTGAGTTCATTTGCAGAAAGCTGAAGTCTCTCCTTCAGCTCGTCTCCAACAAGCACATCAGACAGCACAGACCATTTACCATCTCCGAAGGTTACTGGAACTGAGAGGACAACACCTTCTGGGAGATTGTAGTAGCCTACAAGTAGCCAAAGACACTCATATTTTAACACAAGCAAAATCGGTGACAATATGGAGAAATAAAGTATAGATTTGGATATGGATCCCTCATTTAAAATGTTTCTTAAAACTTAAAACTTCATCCCTGCACATACCCCCCGTTCCCCGTGTTTGTCACACATTGTGCTTGGCAGTGTCATCACCTGGGCAAAGTGCACCCATAGAGAAGACCTCATCTGGACTACAAATGCCATTCCAAGCCTTTAGGACAGTGAGGATCCCATTGGCTGCTGACATGGCAGCTGCTCGGCAGGTCTTTGAAACCACAGCCGCACGCTGAGAACATACCAAGTCTTCAAAGTCTTGTTGCAACCATTTCCTGCCAGAGAAAAGGAGATGATTGGCTGTTTTGGCATATCCCTGTTTTTAAACAGAACTGTCAGAATGATGGGTCAGATGTATTGTGCAATAAACACTGGCACATACTGTACTCAGCAGGGTACACATTGGTAGGCAGTTTTGTGATTTGGTGGTAGATGAGTGCCTTATATTATTATATATATATTATATTATATATGTTTGTTTAGCCTGCCAAAGTGCCAGATTGGTGGAGTTAACCACTACAGTTAGATATGTCATTAATCTAGTGTTTTAAAACACATAAATAATTGCCTATACTTCTGAACCAGGAGTCTGAAGAACTTACTTATTGAAATCCTGCTTGTTATTGTAACAAACCTATCATGGAGAATTGTTTGGACTGGTTGGGAAAAGAAAGCTGGTCCTTTGATTGCCCCACCATAGTTGAAAACCTTTGCCCTCTGCAGGTCGATGTAGAAACTACCACTGATGTTTCCCCACACAATGACATTTCTAACATCTAGAGCAGAAGAAGAGGCAATAATGATTCATCATCAAGTGACAATGGGAATATGCAGTAGGTAAATGTGACTGAGTTTCACCAAATAGAGTGAGGGGATTTACAGTATCTACCTGAAGTTCTCACTTGAAGCTTCTTTGCAATGATGGCCCTGGCTTCATTCTCCAGCTGAGTTGTTGTGGTGACAAACTGGCGGCTGTCAATGGAGCGTGCATTGTCCAACAGAAGTGAGCATCTCAGGTTGATAAAAGAGTCACCAGACACAATCACCTTCACCTCCTTGTTGGCCTTTGTGTCAATCAGTTGTCCATACTCTCTGTACCTGTCTGAGATCCCTTTTACCTTTCTCTTCTTCTTTTCCTCCTCATTCTCATTCTCTGTATCACAATGGACATCAGACCACCACTCATCCAGCAATACAATGACATCTGCTTCCTGGAAGGCCTGTTCCAGATCTGTGTGAATGGTCACCTAAAAATGAATGATAGTTTGATGGCTTTATTTTCCTTCTGATATGGGTCAAAAACTGAAAAGTTCCTTTAAAAAATACTATACTTGATGAAGCAGAGGGAGCGCCAGGTCCTCTGTCTCCATCCTCAGCCACTGCAGTCCCTCCTCATTTCCCTCCAGGTCCAGTAGGTGGAGGCTGATGGCAGAAATGTGGGGGAACACCTCAGTAGAGAGCAGATTGGGGATCAGGAAGTGGCAGGCTGGGCTGAGAGCACTGGAAAGGTATTGAAAACACACTTAACAAATTTCCAAAAATTCAACAGAGGGGGTATTTTTGGGGATTTGATTTTATCAGACTAACCCACCTACTGATCCATATGTGAAGGGGTTTGATAAGACTGACACGATGCTGCTCCTCTACAATAAGATTCATCTCGGTTTCCAGATTCTCTGCTGCAACACTCAGCATTATATCTGTAGGCATGTCTGATGTGATGTTGTAATAGTCCTACACAAACCCAGATTAAAGAAAATTGCAGGTTTTGAAGTGATTTTATTGAGAAATCCTAATCTATGCCTACCTGACAGTGCTCTAGGAACTCACTGAAGCCGCCCAAGAGCACCCCTTTCCCTCCTCGGGCCACCAGTTCCCTCCAAACCAAAGGGGACTGCTCATGTTTCCAGCCATTTCTTCTGCATGTGGCCTCCAGCCATTCCTATCAGAGACCATTGAGAGGTCACATTAAGGTGACGAATATGTAATGTGAATAATATACTAAATATTTGTAAATATAATAAATAGTTAATAAATAAGAATATGACCTTCCATTTGTCTGGGAGGATGGATATCTTGTGGATCCTGAAGTTTGGCAGAGATTGCTGCAGACGGTCAGCTAATAGTTCTGCTTTGGCATAATGTGGGCAGTCTGTTTTGCCTGTAACAATAGAGAAATGCGATATTTTGATATAGCTACAGTTAAAAGCTAAAAGCTAAAAGAAAAAAAATATCAAACTTTACCCGCAAGAACAAATTTGGCCATTCTATCCGGATGTCGTTGGTTGCTAGGAGACCGCGGATGTTGCGCTTATTTGAGTCCGAGTAGGAAACAATCCACAAATACAAAATATCAGGACGCGTTACGATGACTTTGAGACCTATGAATTAAAAAGGCCCACACATATATTCATTAACCGTAATAAATATTATGCTTGAGATGTTTTATATTCAAATAAAAACTGGTTATTATATTTTCACAGTAAGTGATTTAACAAGTTGTGCCAGACGGACTAAACATGGGAGCGCACACAGCACGAATTATTGGCGTGAGAGTGTCACGCTAGCAAACATGAATTGGACCCTCTTTTTAGTGTAACGTACCTCTGTGCCTCTTCGCTAAACAGTGATTTCACAGATAGATTTTACAGGGTTCAACAACAAGTGCCATGTGGACAATTGCTTGCATGTTTCCACGGTTAGAGTAACAAGGTAGGGGGCATCACTTAGCTAACCCTAGCTAATGTAAGCTAGCCAATGTTTGAATAACTTAAAGGAGGGGGTCTGTTGGCCTTGACCTTGTTAGTAACTTAGTCGTAGCACTTTGTAATTCATCATTTGTACTAACTAACGTTACTTGCATATTTTAACACTATATGCAGCCTAGAATGTGAAGTGGAAACATTAACATAACCCTAATTGATTAACGTTAATATAGTTGCCATTACTTTGATTCCATCTACATAATTTGGTAAAAAATCTGTCATCTGGCACATTTTCAACCCCTAAGTTTTAGAGAACAATGTCTGTCTGGATGCGCTTTTGTAGCCGCAGGTCTCTATGGCAGAAACGCAGTTTCCCGGTGACAGCATCAGTCAAAGACACATCTGTCCGAAGTCAACATTTAGCACACACTTGGGGCACCGGGCATAGTCAGACATGCCTGGCTAGGAGTCTTGTGTGTTCAGTGCGGTTTTACTCACAGGATAGGATTCACAATGAGGACTTGGAAGAGAAGGAGCTTCTCTCCTCTCCAGGGACAGAGTCTTCGCTGCCTGCTGAAATCCAACCTGACGAGACAGTCTCGATGCAGAGAGAGAGGAGGTCCCCTTTTGTGGACCATCTGCGGCGCTGTGGCTCCCCAACAGACGTGCTAGACCTTACCTGTCAATACTCACCCACAGTTCGACAGGTCAGCAACTGCCTGACCCACATGTGGACCACCACTAAGAAGATGTCGGAGGAGCAGAGACACTATGAGCTGCAGCTGATGTTTGAGCATCCTGCATTTGACAGGCTACTGCAAAGGGCCATGAAGAGTGTGGGGCACATGCGCAACGAGGACATGGCTTATTCTCTCATGGGTATGGTCAAACTAGGTGTTCCCCAACGTAGCCGTGTGGTCCAGACTTTCCTCCGAACCTGCCAGGTAGGCAGTGAAGGACTTCTCAATCAGCAAGCAAACATGTTGGCAGTATTTGTTTTGTTGTGTGTCCCATATTAAATGAAATTATTGTCCACTAACAGGAGAGACTGAATGACTTTGATGAGAAGGGCCTGTCAATCTTGGCCTCCTGTCTGGAACATATGGGGGACAGCCCCAATGTGGCTGCACTTAAGGCGGGCATGAGGTCAGGATTATCAAATGGTGCATATGTCTTAGCCAAAATATAAGCATCAGAATTTTAGATATCCATGCCACATTAGACAAAGTTTTCATAAAGTCCTAGATTACTAAATAGATTTTTCAATTTCAATTAGCATTGATTTTTATTGTGGTTATGTCTTAGGCTGGTCGTTGAGGCTCGTCTTCCCGGGATCAAGAATGTAATGCCTCTCCAGACCATGATGCGTCTGTTGGGGAAAGATGTCCCACTGCACCTTAAACTGAAGCTAGAGGTTGGTTTATGCCTCTTGGTTTTGAAGATATTTGGAATTCTAATCTCCATATATGTGTTTGTAACATTATCCAGAATTATGATTTGCTAGCTCTCGTGCAAGCGTGTCCTTGACTGCTTAACATTTTCACTACAGTTTGCAGTCTATATGGTGTCTAATTGTTACAGGATTTAGTTTGATGATATTCTGATTGTTGGGAAACAGAAGAAAAAAGTGTTTGTGAATAATCTGCGTATATACTAGTGTGCATGTAAACACACTCAAGGACAGATCCAACCTTTTATTTACTTTGCTTCTGTCTCAGTGCCCCTTTACAATGTCTGTCAATCTCACCATTTTCTTTGTTTTTGAACTACAGGGCATGACCAAAAATGTCCTGTATTTTTGTACCTGTAGTTGAATCCATTCCACATTGACGTTCATTCTGTGCACTGCTTCCTCCAGGGTAAGGCTTTATCAATGACAGACCAGTTCAGCCTTCCCAATACCCAGTATATGATCTCCACCATGGCCACAATGGGCTTCTACTCCAAACCACTGCTGGACGTCTGCAGTAAGAAGATCAGAGGTAAAACTTTTCCATGAGATAAAATTTTTAAAGGAAATGTGTGGATTTCATAACGGGTAATGACATTTGTATGAGTGTGTGGTCATCCTCTTAAATTGAAGAACCTGTTAAAGGAGCATGAAATATTATATCATAAAAAGACTTCTTTTTCATAGTTTTGCCAACCTGATATCCCTCTTTGGTTCTTTTTCCACATCTGTCCTCTCTGGTAGAAAACCTGCACGGAATTCCTTTCAACAGATTGTTTACAGTTCTGCAGTCCTGTAGGGATCTGCACTACAGAGACTTAGATCTGCTCACTGACATTTCGGACTACATTGCTTCTATGATAGACATATGGACCAACAAACAGGTGCTGCAACAGACAACCGTTCATTAATATTCTTAATGCTACAGGGTGTTTAGCAAGAATCTAAAAGAAGCTAATGCTTTTTCTGTTCTTGTTCAGTTGATCCTCTTCCTATCTGTGTTGGAGAACCTCATTTTCTGTCCCACCGCCTTAATGGAAGTATTTGCTGAGAAGGTTATCGCCAATCCAGACGCCCTGACGCTTAAAGACCTCCTCTGTGTCCTCAAGGTTTACTCCTCTCTTAACTATGATCTGCAGGACCGGAGACAACAGTAGGTCACGCACGTGTCTCACACATCTTTTTCCTTGTACACTGGCCCTTCAGAATTGTCTACAGCTAATTTAATAAAAATGTCCATTGTTCATCATCAATTGTTTTTTGCCCTGCTGTTACTTATTAATTACTTACTTGCTAAATCTAAGTCTGAAATATACTCTCAAAACCAGGACAGAGGATGTGTAATTTACCACATTAAAATGCCAAGTTGCACAGTATAAAGTTTGTTTTTAGAGCTACTACTTTCAAAAGTAGGATCAGGGGATTACAAGTGAAGGTAGTCTTTGGTAAAATTGATGAAATTTACAGAAAAATTATTATATTTGAAAGCGACCTTACAGTCTCTCACAAACATACCAATTGACAAGGCCGCTATCATGACAGGCGAACAATCTTATAATGTTTTTTTTTTCTCGTTATCGTCAGACAGTATATTTTGCATAACTTCCATGTCTATTGGTTTCCAGGCTTGATGTCTTTGTTGGGTCCCATCTTGCTGTTCTAGGTTCCTGGAAAGTCTCTGCCAGGCTCTGAACTCCTATCTACCCAAGATGTCCGGGTTTGAGTTGTTAAAGGTTGTATACTATCTGTGTCTGCTGGGCCACTTCCCCTCTGCTTTACTGGAGCAACTCCTGCAGGCCAATACCCTGGAGCAGTTTAATACTACAGGTAACACAAAGACAAAAGACTTCTTATTCTTCTCTCTCTTTTTTTTTTTTGTCTGCAGCTTCTCTTTATTTTTTATTTCACATCACACAATTACATCCATCTGAACTTCCTCTATTTCTCTTCAGCACCCAAGTTTCTCCATAGCCAGGTGAAAATGTTTCAGACAGTGAACATATGCCTCCGTCTTGACCGTCATCTGCTCTCTCGGACCCTGACTGTCCCCCGATCTCTCCTGGGAGACCTCGGCCGCAGCAGTCCATCATTCAACCCGTGGCTCTCACAGGGCCTGCAGAGACTGGTGGGGGAACAGACAGACACAGTGCTACAGGAGATGGTGGAGGTGGAGGACTTCTACGTCATAGGTAAAGACAGAGCTAGAAGTGAAGATAAGCAGACTAATCTTTTTTTGGTCTTGTTATAGAATTGATGATTACCCCAGTATCAGATTATTGTGCCTGCGTTTTGCTCTTTAGCTTCAAGAATACGGCTACAGAACACCACTAGTTCTGAAAGAGTGATGCTAGCAAGCGCCTGTGTTTGTGTGTGTGTTGACTCTCAGATGGTGTGATAACCACACCTCTGCCGAACCAAACCTCTGTGACTGAAGTGAGTAGTTGTGCAGGAGAAGAGTGTTCTCCAGCAGGGAGCAGTCAAAGGTAAGACATCAACATCAGTTTGCAGCCGGCCACATCACCAGACTCAATCTTGAGCAAATCTGCAGTGGTATTTTACTTTCACATTTTGTTTTTGATTAAATGTGCTTATGTCATGTTTGGTAAAATTTGATGATGTGAAATCAGGTGGAGAGGATGTTTGGCCTTTTTGGTAGTGACACTGTCGGGCATTGACGCAAGCCATGATTGCGTAGATTAAATATCTTATTCTATAACTGCATGTAACAAAGCGCATACAATCTACATTTTGAACTAAGACACTTTAAATATATAAAGGGCATTAAATAGAGCTCTAAAAGCCAGACTGCTTGTTAGTTGTATTGACCGTCACAATGATTAGATGCTATAGAGTTTAAATCCCATATTTAAATATTTTAAAGGTTTGAGATAGGAAAATCGCGTATAACTTTCTTTCTTGCTTTTTGTAAACAACATTAGACATGGTTGAAAATTTCATGTATAAAAGCTTAAGCCAACAACCATTTAAATAGTGGATATAGCTTTACATTTAGCATTTTTACTGTTTTGTGCACTGACATCTTTTTCTTGGTGCCTTTATTATATGTCTTTTTGTTGAACTCTATGCAAGGAGTCTCCTAAGTAGTAATTCCTCACTATCTCTCTTTGTCTAATGCAAAAAAAAAATTTTAAATAAATTTTTAAAGATGAAATGAAATAAAATACAGTACAGTAACTGTAACTTACAAAAATAAACAAATGAGGAGTTGAAGAAGCCTCTTGGATGAGAGGTGAAACTCTGAGTATCTTCAACCAAATCCAGTTGCCCTTGATTTTAACCGTCCTTTTTTTTGGGCTGTTTTTTGTATATCGTATGTAGAAATGAATGTGATTTTTCATTTGTATTGCGCAATGCCTGTTCTGAACTTCAATCATTGTTCATAAAGAAGTAAAATTTAAAGACATTTTGAAAGATGAATTAAAATACAGTACAAAACAAACAAATCTAAAACTATAATAACCCTTCTAACTAAATATCTGTAGTTCAGTATAAAGTGCTCCAAGCACAGTGTTGCCTCAGTAAAAAGAAAGCCACAATGTGCTCTGTTTTGTTTTTCAGCTTTCAGATGTTTGCCTCCCAGTGAGGTTCTTCTAACCGAACCTCCACTTTCATCCTGTCATACCTGTATCTACATTCAAATTTTGACCTTTTTAAAGCTGAGAAACTCTTGTCTTGATATCTTAGAATTGCAGTAATTTGCGCACCACTCTCTGGTTTTTGCTATGGTACGTCCAATCCCCGTGGTCCTTTGGCTGTGAAGACTCGCCATCTGAAGATCCTGGGATATAACCCCATCTTGGTGAGGCTCGAGAGACGATCAAGTTTGAGTTTGGCTATTCTTTTTCTAAGGATCCAGTAGTTACTGATAATTTCCAAGTGTTACAATACTAATACTACATATAGCTTTTCTCATATGCCGAATTTGTTACAAATTAGTTGTAGCCACCTAAATTATCTTAATAAAACCTTCAGCCACATGTTCTTTTCAGATGTCCGTGTTAGCATTTTACTGTCAAATTACCTCTGAACCTTGGTATATATTTCCCTCCATGATAATAGCTCACTGACATTTAGGAAAAATGCTTCTTCAACAACCAAATTATACAAATACAAATGGAAGAAGTATCTGTGTTGAGTGCATCTGAGTGATGGTGAGATTGATATTCTCCTAATCCTGTTCTCCAGGTTACTGAGCAGGAGCTGCGGTCTGTGTCTGAAGAAGAGAAGACAGAGTTTCTCAGGGGACGGATTTTTCCAGGACACCGCAGATCAGACATGCAACCTAAAATTGAGCTCCTGGGATCTTGAGGACAGATGTCCCTGTTAAATGGATTCCAAGAGCCATACGTGGTTCCGTGCAATCGCCATGAACACACAGCTTTTGGTGTGCTATTCAAAGCTTTGTAAACAATTAAGAAGGAAAACCTATATTAAAGTATTTAAATAAACTTGGTCCCTGGAGAAGTTGAGTTGTGTCACACATGAAGGGTCATTTATCCATCTGTGAAAAACTGTGTTGTGTTTACAGTGATCTTTTTTCTTTTCTTTTTTTAACCTCCTACATAAAGAAAGAACGTACATGTTTGCCCGGCGTGCGCGCGAACAATAGTTAAATCAGTTGTTTCTGCAAGATTTAAAAAGACACAGCCTGGTGACAGCATAAGACTGAAATATTTAAGTGTTCCTATCTTGTAATTAAGCTTCAACGGAGGAGTGACTGTGGGGGAAGGAAACAGTCTTTTATCGTAAGTGTTTTTAATCATCTCTAAGTCCCAAAATGGGTTAAAATCTTAACAGAAACAATGTGTTAATCTTGCTGATGCGTATGGTAGTTGATGAGTAACACTGCTGCTGAACGAAACCAATAAAACCAGTGTGCGCTTGCAATAACTGTACAGAAACTGCAAGGTGAGCAAGGTGAAGGTAGAGTCCCTTTGAAGCAGCTACAATCTGCAGAAAGCATGAGGGAGGGAAAAGTAGAGGGAGGAAGACAGGAAATTGTGCAGATTGTTATTGTTTGACGTGTGCCTCTCCCTGTTGTATATGTGATTCTCATCAACCACAGTGATGGTACTCTCCGAGAACACTGATTTCTTAGAAATAAGAGCGTGCAAAGTTGAACATGTGTGAATTTTGACGCCGTAGTTTGTAGAGGGCTGGCTGTACGGGCTTGTGTTTGTAAATTTTGTGAAATTGTGGTGCCTCTCCAGATTTACGTACTGAATGAACCCCTTTGGATGTGGTTAGACCCCCTCATGCAGACACCACCTTCTGTTTCGACCACAAAGATGGGGGTTCCAGCTGTGTGTGTGAGAGAGAGAGAGAGAGACAGGCTGGTAGATATAGTGAATGAAACAGGAAGCCAGCCAAACCAAAACTGTTAGGCAAGATATTTTTTTATTGCCTCATACAGGCACAACTTTAAAAGGAACTGCTACTTTCACTGTGAAGATACAAAACAACTATAACTGACAACAAAATATGTAGAGGGCTGGCTGTATGGGCTTGTGTTTATAAATTTAGTGAAATTGTGGTGCCTCTCCACAGATTTACGCGCTGAATGAACCCCTTTGGATGTGGTTAGATCCCCTCATGCAGACACCACCTTCTGTTTCGACCATGAAGATAGGGGTTCCAGGGGTGGGTGGGTGTGACAGGCTGGTAGATATAGTGAATGAAACAGGAAATGAGCAAAACCAAACTGTTAGGCAAGATATTTTTTTATTGCCTCATACAGGCACAACTGTAAAAGGAACTGCTACTTTCGCTGTGAAGACACAAAACAACTATAACTGACAACAAAATGAACTAAACAACAACCTCACACACAATAAGGGCTAACAACTACAAGGACCCCCCTATGTTTATAACTAAACTAATGGGGATAGCTGTGCAAATGGTCAGATGATGCACGGGTGATCAGAAGTGTCGTGGTAGGCCTATATGGGTTCCAGCCCCTCTTTTCTTGTTGTGGCCCCTGGGTGCTCTGGGTTTGGTGTTCATGTAGTCACTCTGGGAATCTGTCCTCCTCAGTTTGACCTGCAAGACGCGAGAAGACCGTTAAACAACTGCATCATGTCTGTGAAGCTTCATAATGTGTCACACACAGTATGGTTGTTAGCGTTGCCAGGACTGTACCTTGTACATTGAGGACATATAAGGATAGAATCTTAGAGGTAGTGAATAGGTTTGGTACATGTTTACACTTATTTTAATATTCCAACTTTGAATCGTTCTGCTGCCAGACAGCATCAGATGTTACCACAAGAGAAAGGAGGAATGAATGCATTCCTTTGCATTTAGTGTGCCGTGTTTTTCCTTTATATTCTTTAACATGCACAGAGTGAAGAGCTGGACCCAGTTCAGGGGATCCGTCTTTCAAAAGAATTTTAATATGTTGTAATTTTAGTTTGAGGGCCACTTCCTGGTGAAAGCCTGCAATAATTTGACTTGACGTGCTCATTTGAAGCTCCTGAACACACTGTGATATAAGATATGAGGTACATTTTTATTTTATGTAGTGTTGGATGTGGACATGTGTGCACAGTTGAAATATTGCCCATTGTTAAAATGAAAGATTTGGACATAAAGAGTTTTATAATAAACATTTTGATCAGAAAAACTGAGGTTGCAATGTGTTATTTCTTCTGACTCCAGTAATATAAATTACATCTAAATGAAATAATTTGACCACTTAATATTGCCAAAACTTTTGAATTAAAATTAACAGGTTATGTTGGTTCAAATTAATGATGCTTTTATTGTAATTGAAAAGTTACCCATGGTGGGAGTTATCAGACGTGGCTGACTATGTTCTGGCCAAGAAAAATGTATAAATCTATTAATTGATAAGTATTACAACAAATTCCCTAACAGAATTCTCAAAATTCTTTGCTGAGATGTGAAAGCTCTTGGAGAACAGTTTTAGACCATCTTGGTGGCAATTTGGGACATGCATTGGTTTTTTGAATTTATAAAAAAAACAGAAATGAGAAAATAAAGCAGGGTTTTTTGTGAAAAATAATGGTTTACAGACATCCTTGAAGTCAGT
Organism: Micropterus salmoides; assembly: GCF_014851395.1. Taxonomy (NCBI): domain Eukaryota; kingdom Metazoa; phylum Chordata; class Actinopteri; order Centrarchiformes; family Centrarchidae; genus Micropterus; species Micropterus salmoides. Next base: position 13,942,338 of record NW_024040040.1, read on the forward strand.
CAAATGATAAAGACTGTTCTCTAAATTCTAGAAAAATGCTAGAAAGATGCTAAAAAGATGCTTCAGATGATCTTTCGAAAAAATGGGTGATGTTAAACTAGCAGGTGAACTACAGAATATGTACCCTCTTCTCTTACACACACTGTCCATTGGTTAAAAGACTAAACGTTTTCCCAAAAGGTTTTGAGTTGAATTCTTTTTTCTGTGTCTAAAAGGTTTAAGTATTTGCTCAGAATGATTACTTCAAAACATAAGTTTCTCTTTGTTGTCCTGAGGCATAGCTTACCAAGCTGATGATGGCGATAACTGTGACAGTTATGCTGTAGATGATGAGACCACCCACCACAATCCAAATCCAGAGAGATACACTAAGCTGAACTGTTTCAGGAACTTTGCAGTTTTTGCAGTCAATGCCTTGGTGTCCTGGAAGAAATATATTCAGGAAGTATTCAGTGTATGGGACTATGTGAACATGAAAATGATAGGATTGGTGTAAAACCTCTGCACCTTCAAGGAATATTTACCTTCTACAAGTACCAGGATCCTTGAACCATATGCTTTTACAAGAGGAGGAGGGTACATGACCGTGCCCTCACATCTGTAGATACCATGGTGACTGTTGTTCACTCCAGTGAGCCTGAACGATTTATTATCTTTGTTTTCATGCATTTCCACGTCCTCCCTGGTGTATGGTGAATCACTTTTTGATACATTGTTTTTGTGGCTTGAATGGGTGTAAATTACTTTTTGCTGCTTTAGGAGGTTAAATTTCAGGTGTTCACCAGTCAGCTGTGGGCATGGCACGGCCACATTGCCTCCAGCAGATACGTTGAAAGTTTCCAGCGTGTCTGGAGAAAAGAAATGTAATAATGATTCAGGGTACCATTTTATATTGATTTCTGATCATAGGTGTCTCTTACACACACAGTATAATTTATAATAATATAAATGATGCACAAACAAAAGCTTGCAAATACTTAACACATTGAAACTTTGGAATAGAGAAACAGTTTGCTAAGCAGAGAGCTAGAGGAGCCTAGCACTGCGTTTGTTGTTGCAGCAAACCAAGTAAGGATACCTGTGTCTTTGTCTGTAACTAAACACACCTTTGCAAAGGAAATGGGTTCTTAGAGCTACAGGCTGCAACTCAGCTACAAGACTGATTTATTTGCATTTATTTCCCCTGGCTGATATTCAGGCTTTGAAACTTATCATTTCACATTTCACCCCCACATGGAATTTTTTTCAATAACAGCACATCTAAGTACATTTACTTTTTTTAACCAGTCTCACATTTCACATGAAAAAACATTGAATGTGAGTGGCATACTTGAGTCAGCCAGTGACTGACTCAAGTATGCCACTCACAAGGTTGTGGTTTATGTAATGTAGTGCTATTTGTTGTATGGATCAGTGTTGAAATGAATGCCTTCTCCACTCTATGGAAACAGCAATTATCCTTGAGCTGGGGAAACACTTTGGTAGATGCTGGTTCACATTAATATGTGTCTGAACCCACAAATACACATATTCAGCCAGCATTATGAGACTTTAAGTTCATCATAGGTGGTAATCAATAGATAAACAGCCAATAACTGAGGATAAATCTACCTAAAACCAATTACAACAAGCATTTTTTTAAATTAGCTCGAATTTATGGGTTGCAGTAACGTCAACAACTTACCGTTGCCGGCGCAGATGTTTTGAGACTCGGCAGCATGAGATAATCTGTAGCCCATAAGGATCGTGAACACTAAGCAAGCACTCATCTTGATCTTTTGCACTGAGAGTGTGAACTTGCCTCCAGCAGAATGATGTCCTTGAGGCTTTCCCTCATCACCTAGAACTTTAAGCTCCTCCAACAAACTACATTAACCTGTATACTGCAGAGAAATCTGATCTGGTAATTAGATTTTATCAACGCTGGTTCCGTGCACGCGTTTCTTTGACTGCAATGCATCATATCCTCATTCTGCCTCTGATTGAAGCACTCCCACGGTGCTGCAGTGACTGAGCCGCACACATCTTCTCTGGAGGGAAAACATCCTGTGGCAGAACCGCCTTCTCTTCTGAAGTTTCCGCTCTCTCCCATAGTTTGTGACCTTTGATGCCTTAATTGTGTTCTTAACTTAAGACTAATGTTATGTGTTAATTTAGACCAAGATGTCAATGCATGCCAGTTCTGTACATATTAAGTATTTTGCAAGCTGATGCATATTTAATTTGATGCGTTATATTGAATCATTGTCTGGAGACAAAGAATAAGAGAATGGGGGAGAGAAAAAAAATGTGGGAACCTCACCAACATGCAGGGCGGACTTATACAAAACATCCTCCTTTTATTACCAAATTTAAACATTTTAAAATACTTATTACTTATAATACTAGCATGCAATGCAAATGAGCACTGCTAAAATATATTAGAGAAAATACACTCTAGCTGTATGTGTTCAAGTAGATGTTGCAGCCACAGTTGCAGTTGGAGCGAGTGACCTAAAGTGCAATGACCCAGTGTGCCTTGTGGAAAGGTTTGCTGAACATAATGAGAAGCACCACCAAACAGATATTGAACAGATTTGAACTGACATGCGTGACTGCCAAAATATCATTACCTCACAAAAAGACAGAGGAAGCCCAGATGCTTAAGTGTAGGGGAAGTGAACAAGAAACCATCTCCATACTGTATGAGTACAGAACAGACACTGGCACATAACATGTATGTTAACATGTCAGTTGGGGAAAATACTGTGTTTGTGCTGTGAAGGAATATCAGCTATAAGAGAAGGTAACTTGATTTTTCTATGGTTTAAAAACCTGTGTCAACAAAATGGTGATGGGAAAGTGCAATAGCTTTCTTGGTCCACTAGATGACAACAAAGCCTTTTATTTTGATCAGCATATTAACTGCTACAGACCTGGAAAATATCTATTTGCTACAATCTTATATTAATTGCAACATAATGTCCCTTTGCTTCAATGCCTTTCCTGTTTTATACAAGTTTAACTACCTAGAGCAGGGATTAGAGACCATAAAAGGGTGGAAAGTATCTACTTTGTGTGGCAACACATGGCAACAGATTCAGGGGGTTGTAAAGTGGGGATTAAATCATTTCTAAAATGTTGTGTTGGGAATGACAGGTTAGTAATGCCATGTGTCCATATGGATAACATGCAATAATCTCCTAATCTGGAACAAGTCCCTTTTGTCTGGTGGCTTTGGGTGAGCATCAGCAAGAACCCATGCAGAGCTCCAGTCTGGTTAAATGTGTCTGCTTCACTCAACTTAAAAAAAAAAAAAAACATATTTCGCCTTGATCTTTTTATCTTATAAAGAGCAATAAAATATGTATTTTATTTTTAGCAGTATTTTATTATTATTAGTTTAGCTATTGTTATGGTGATGATATTGGTGCTTATTATTATTATTATTATTGTTGTTATTATTATTATTATTATTATTATTATTATTATTATTATTATTATTATTATTATCTACTTTCACTAACTAGAGAGAATAGCTGCTGGATGCTGATGCTGCCTTCAATGTTTCTGTTATCTCCGACTTTCGACTTCATAATCTGTAAAATAAAAACTCATTCCAGTGCTTTTTGAGATGGCCCAAAACACCTTGAAAAATCAATAGTTTTCATCCGTTTATATAAATAAGGAGCGATGAATAATTATCGGCAGGACGAAGGTATACTTAATCCAACACAAAACTGCACTAAAATGTGTGAGATGTTAAATTCACAGACCACAATTCAACTCTTTTCCAGTATATTAGCTACTGTAGCTTCTTCTCTGCGACCAACTCTAATATAAGATAATTCCGACAGGCCATGAAGGCAGCGTTTGGGTTCTGGGCTGGACAGGAAACGACGGAGACGCGCAGCGTGTCTCCTCAGCAGCTCCGGGAGAGAAGAATGGGAAAAGGGAATGTGACTGTATATGTAGACGAGCCAATGTGGGAAAACATGAGCACAACGGGCAGTTTTTAACTAGATTCCTCTTTAAAACAGATAATTACACATATCATAGACTATCAGGAGTTTTTCTTCTTCTTTTCCCTGAGGAGAGGGATATTTGCTCCCATTGGAGAACACAGGAGAGGAGAGGATCCTCTTTGTGAATCTCATTTGACTGTAAGTGGATTTTTCTTTACTATTCCGGCATGTTTTAATTCACCAACACCTTTTTTCCTAGTCCTTTAAATAAGCATACTCAGACTAAAAATGCCAATCATGAATAATATCCGTTTATTATGCTATCCACTGGCAGCCCATCCTAGATTGTGTCTTCTGGAAAAGAGACAGTGGAGTAGCTGTGCTGTATGCTTACTATGCTTGTTAAAGACAAGGACCACTAGGTGTTAAGAAACAAGCCACCGTGAATGTGTTGTTGCCTGTTACAGAAAGTGTGGCTGTTTGAATGGGGGTTTGTGTGTCCCCTATGCGGCCATTGAACGATCCTTTTCTTGGGGATAAAGGGCGTGTAGCGTTTTGGCCGACTTGGAAAAGAGCCGCAGCTTTCAATCCAACACGAGCCTTTTGTTATGTTGTATTTGTTAGTTATGTGGCTAAAGCCAAGCCTTTGGGCTCTGTCGTGGCCGGCTGGTGGCATTTTCAACCTAATTTTCCTCCCCTGCATCTCAGTGAACAGGGAGATGTATAGTCTCCACCCTGTTTAGCGGGAGGAGGCTATCTGCTTCTGGTAATGGCCGATGGTTTTGTCGCGCTAATGAGCTGGTGGGTTATTCAAAAATACTATATTTTGTCTTTATAACCCTGTAAAATAAGTTGTAATGTATGTTAGTGTGGCTGTGTTGAGTTCATCATTAGCTACGTCTTTCACTGCAGCACATGAACACTGCTTTAGTTCCCTTTGTTGGATGACGCCGCCAGCAGGTTGGATAACATGAAGCCAGTTTGACCAGTGACTATCCAAATTAATGCTAGCATCCACTTTAGCCAGGAGAAGTAGCCTAAATCTTTTTTTAAAAAACGACGCAGTGTGTTGTGTTTGTTCAGAAGCCGTCTGGACAAATAAAGCTAGACAGAAGTGGAAAAGTTAAATCTCAAAACACATATTGTGTTTATACTTTTCCGCTGCTTCACTGGCAGAAACAACTAGAGGTTCACAAATAACCAAACTATTGCAAATTATCTCCACTGAAGTCAAGCCACTTTTCCCTCCCAAGTCTTAGCCTCAGACTTTTATTGCATTCAGACATTAACACTGGGAAGATAATGACCCTTCATTGACAGTGGGGTTCAAAGGTCATTTGTAAAGGGGCTGTACACCATGCTGCTGTCTGGTTGGCCCCCATATGGGCCCAGATTTTCACCCAGTAAACGTTCCCTGCCTGTGTGTGGGTGTTATTTACACAGCCAAGGCCTGGCCAGGGCACCTTCTTAACTGTATCTCTTCCGTTCAGGGGTGAATAGACAAAACAAACTGTATTGGCTCCAAAAAAAAGGCCACTTGGCCCAGCCTTTTTTCCCCACAGTGGCATTATAATAGACTGTCTGTGTCCTTAAGGCACGCTTGATTTGCATTCACAAAGCAATAGACTAGAAGCACATTATTCTGGGCATTGAGACAGTGCAGCAACAATGCAACCCATTCGCTTACAGTGCAGTTAATGGGTTGAAAATAACTACTGACCTTCTGGTTGCTTCCCCTCAGGCAGATGCCTTTAGGTTTGTCATGTTTCTGGAAAATAACAGGAGTTTGGAGTCAGATTTCACTTGCCGTCTGGTCAGAGACACATAAGAGGACAGAAAATGAGTGATGCCACTAGCACATCTGGAAAGCCTGGTGATATTTTGTATTTGTTCCTTTGGGCATTTTTATTGTGTTTCTGTTTCCTGCTCTGTGTCTGTGTCCCATTAGTGTTTCTTAAGAACTTAATTATCAGCTGTTTTGATGAAATGGAGGGTTTTAAAATATTTTCTCTGTTTTTGATGTTAGAGGCAATCTTATTGGGTTCATTTTAGTCCTTTGGCTGAATCCCAACAGAATTATTGTCATTGTAGGTGTAGCAATATCACATAATGAGCAAGATTTAGTTATGTTGGCATTGGTGCGAGCACATGAGCAACTTAAAAAGAAATAGATTCAGTAGAAAGTAATAGGATCATACAAAATATTTACTTGGTAGAGTTAATAGTCCCGCAGTCATTGCATTCAGGCAATATGATATACAGCTCATCCATAAAAAGCTCAGTCATGGATTACATTTCCAGCCACAGAGGTATAACATGTTAGAAGAGAGCGTGTCATTTCACTACCCCTGTTTTTAAAAGCACATGTAAGGAATTTTTCACTGTCAGCTTTCTTTCCCGAGGCTACTGAAAAGAGAACCAAGGGAGAGGGGCTATATATTTTGGAGGAAACATCAGCTCAAAATACATAACCAGGAACATGGTTTTCTCATTCACCCACTCTGTCTTGTTTTGCCAAAAGAAGAAGGGAAGAAAAAACCCTTCTGCTTTCCTCTCTCCAACCCTCTACTCTCTTTCATTCTTTTTTTGTATGCTTGATTTCCTTGGGATGTAGTTGATTCCATGAGAAAAACAGTTGTCAAAGAAATTTTTGGCATGAGGAATGATCCTCAGAGACTGTGTGTGTGTGTTAGCATCTCCTGCGTGCTAGCCTGTCCGTCTGTCAGCACTTTACTGGCTCTGTCGTGCGAGTTGCAAGGCCCATGTCTGACTTCCGCCCATCCATCTACCCATGTCCCTGGGCATAAGACTTTTCTGCACAAAAGCTCCAGAGATGCAGCTGGGGGGTGGCAGTGGTGGTTGGTGTAAGTTTACCCAGGTTGTGTTACAGCCGCAGGTGTAGGTGGGTAAAGGAAGGCAGGGGGAGGATGGCACTTCAAATGCAGCCTTCTACACACCCCATGGAGAGCTGGAGGGGAGAGTGTAAGCTGATATTTCCAATGATAGGAGTTACTACTGTGACTTGGGTCAGGGAGTGGAAAACAAACTGGAAAAGGCATCAGGGCCCTGCTCCTTGATGCCAAACAAGATGCCACATTAGGGTGTGTTGTGTGTTAGTGAAAGTGTCTATGTGTCATTCAACCTGGGTGTGTGTCCCGTCCCCCCCCCCCCCCCCCCCCCCCCCTCTTGTCACCCGTGCGTGGTCCCAGGCTCTATAGGGCCTTGTTCTGGTAACATTTTGCTGACCTTTGGTGGCAGCTGCCCCTGCCATTTGGAAACAAAGACAAATGGCTAACCAGCCCGCCTGTAGCCTGCAGAACCTCTACTGTTCCAGATAGAGTTGCTCTTCCTGTTGGCCTTTTCATACGTACAGAGCAACTTATATCAGTGGCAGGAAATCTGTTGTTTGAGATCTACAGCCTTTTCTTTTGTGATGATTGATTTCTGTCCTTCGACAAGGCTAAGGGTAAGGTGGGGGAGCCTGAAAAAAACATGCACTTTTACTCTTGTGCCTCAGTTTCTGTATTGTTTTTCATGAATATGAACCCACCGCCAGGAAATGTGGAAGGTGAAGAGATGTGACGGTGTGTCATATCATCCGCCAGTGCATGGACAACACAAGCCTCTATCCTCTTGCTGCACTGCTTATTGGAGTAGGCAGATGGAGGGCACCCTCCTCTCCTTTCAGGGCAATACATGATCCAGGTCCTCGTTCAGCAGGTGCACTCAAGCGCACAGGCACATACACACCGCTATATAAAGACAACTAGTGAGCCAAACGGCGAAGATTGACCTACACTTGGATGTCTTTGTTCGTTTTAATATCTGTGCCTTTGGGGGAACCTTTTCTCCCGTGCCAGGAGTGTATACATTTTTAGTACAGGTCAGCCCTGCTGGGAATTACAGTCTTAAAGGAAAGGAGTTATTTTATGATGAAATGTTTTAATTTCCCCTAAAACGGCCTTGTCTACCTACCTACATTTCCCAGATTAACTTCGGAGAACAGGTCTGCACTTGTTGCATCTAGCTGTGGGTGATAATTTGTAGGTGGAAAGTGCAAGTTTTCAAGTGGAGAAAACATTATGGTTGCCCTCCTTACTCAATACACACCATTTCTGGTTGTGGTTTCATTGCATTCTGGTCTACTGAAGCTTCTATAATTGGAGAAAGTGATACCCCTGCTTCTTTTAAGATGGATTTGTCCCTGTCAAATTGTTAAGCGTCTGTAGAAAATTTGTGGGTCCAGAAATGAGTCATTGCTTTTTGATTTAGAGGGAGAGGCACCAAGAAATCAGTTTTTGTTTCTGTATTTTTAAGGAGAATTGGAAATCATTAATAGGGTCTTGAGCCATCTATTACACTATATGACAACCTCAGTCTGTCCGTCTTTATCTCACAGTGTTTCCTATATGTTCATTTACGCTGACCGCCACAGATTGATTTTCAATTTTTTTTTTTTTACTAGGCCTATTTAAAATTGTATTTGATTGCAGAGCGCCGTAGCGTGTTCCCGCAGCACATCCCCTCGCTCGTCCCTCTCTCTCGCTCTCTCCCTCCCTTATGAACACAGCTGCACGTTGTCAATGTAGGAGAGCCAGCTTAAAAAAGTTATTAGCAAGCATGTACACTGTCATTCTGTGGGAAACACTGTCTCACCACTTATTCCATGACCCATTTTCCTATATTTTATCTGATCTGCTATGATGCATGTCTATCCTGTTGTATTGTTTATTCATTAATTGTCTCTTTTGTTTGCTACCTCTTTCTTTGTACCACTGTATGTTTTGTTTAAGCAGCTTAGGCAGCTATTAATCAGTGTGACTTTGACAATGGCAGGTGGCAGATTCTCACTGGTGCCACCAGCCCCACCCACCCAACCCCACAGTATTACAGATGGTCTGTCCCATTCACTGTAAGGGGTCAGTCTTTGTTAACTTAACAGTGCATGTGACAGAAAATGGTGAGCCCTGTAAAAATTGGGCCTTTTGTGAAACATACTGTCGTGAATGTTACTCTTTGTCACGTCAGTTGATCTTGCAGTCTGCATGATCAACACCTGTGACTGCCACAAAACCTTGAGGCACCATGAAACTTACCTTAGCATCTGAGGTTGGAAAAAATATCATCCCAGTGGGAATTCGCAGCTAGAATTCCAGCATCCGCATCAGGTGTTGGCGAGTAGAACGCAGAGGGTGGAGTGGAGGAGGTGATTTATGGTATCATGTTTCTTTCTCTACCACACCTGCCTATGTAATCCACTGCAAAATCCAGTTAAAGCAACGGGATGGGTTGATGAATGGGACGGCCTGTCTGTGTGGATGGACAGCCTTTAGAGGTGGGCAATGGAAAATGGGTCTTTGACATGGAACACAAAATCCTTAAGGCAAGCAGGAGTGCTTCAGAGAGAGAGAGTAGTAGTTAGAGCACACAAAGTGCTAACTCAGAGGAAATATACGTGGGCTGTCTGGCTGCTGTATAGAAAATATGCATTATTGACTTGGTGATGTATGATCTGTCTGGTCTAAGACGTACATATGGAAGGAAGAAGTGGATTTATTTCCCACTCACTGTATTGCTTTCGCATGCGCTATTTTGCATCCCTAATTGAATCAAATGAAATGGCCTGTTCTTTGCACCGGGTCATGCCATACCTTATAGCATGGGATAAACACCGGGGCATGTGTCCTTTGTGTCTGAGTCCAGCCTATTCTCATGAAACAATAACAGCAGTTTCCGTGTCTACTTGTTTATGTGTGTGCAGGCTTGATGGTGTGTGTTTGCCTTTTTTGCCCGCCTCTGGTAACACTTAAGAGTCCATTATACAAAGGGTTTGAGAGCGAGACACCCCAAACACACACAGATGCAAACAAAGTGAACTGTACTGTTTTCTCTCACCCCACTGTGAAATGCCTGCCCCTTGGCCCAAAATGTTTAGATTAACTCTGTTTTGATGAGTTTATGCTTGTACAGTTTCTAACCATTGACATTCCAGTCAAATCCACTGAGGATTGTGTGCCACTTAGCGTACACTAACAATAGCAGCATTATGAGACTATCAGAGAAAGTCAAGGATGGAGTTACAGTGATTACAGTGTTCTTTTCTAGTGTCTCTTTTAAGAGGTTAGCATCATATTGTGTTGGGGGTGTCATGTTTGTGTGCGGTTACAAAAGCAGTGGCATATGCCTGAATCATTGGAACAAATATCCTGCCACGCATAGAAAATAGATTCCAGACCTGAGCGTGCACTGAATTTAAGTTGTCATCCTCTTGAATTGTAGGGATTCTGCTACACTACATTCATACACTGATACCGAAAACAGACTCACACTTAAATTATTGAAACGTGTTTCTGTGTTGAGTTCAAGCCACGAACTAGCAGTGCACCAAAAACTAGGGCTGAAATGGGCTTGTTTTGTCATTAAATATGCACTCACTGTAGCCTACTTTTCCCCCCTCAGAAAGTTTAACTACACTCTCACCCATAATCATGAAAGTTACCCCCTCTCATGTCTGTTAGAAAGTAGCTACACTATCCAGGCGGTACTTAAGTGTGCGGTGAAACCTCAAGGAAGGGTAACGAGAGAGGGGGTTGGAAAGCAGCCTGCCCTTGTCACATTGCCCGTTCAAAACATCCCAAGCCAAGAGCCACAAGGTTGACCGCACATCGCCATGTCACTAGTGACTCCAAAAACGAGCAAGCTGCCAAAAAGACTTTGGGGGAAGTGGAAGAACACCTGTGAGGAAGAGGGTGAAAAGTGTATCAGACAGATGAGGCACAGAGGGAAGGAGAGGACAGGACAGAGAGGTTCATGAGAACCAATAAAATGTTCCTCAGTGCAGCTGGTGCCATGTGAAATATGACAGCTTGGAAACACTGAGGTCATTCTTCGTTTCCCTTGCGTCCTCTGCCAATGTCTGGAAGTCTCACTTTTTCACAACGCTTGGCTTCAAGCTACTGCTCTGCATTTGCTGTACAGACTGATGTTGGCTGGCTGCTCCATTTTTTTTTTTCTTTCTACATCAGGGTTCATGTAGGACACTGAAGGAATCTAGAGTTTCAGTCAGTGACCTACAACGCAACGAGAGAGAATGCAAGTGAAAGCAGCCGTGCTTGCCGTGGTAGAAGTGGATTGACACAGAGAATCCCTTGACAGTCACTCAAACCTGCAGACTTAATCCCACAAAATAGCGCTGTGTGGGTGCGCTTGTGTGGCTTCCTCTTGCCAAATCTCATTGACTAATACCCTGGCAGCTATGCGAGTGAGCCCGAGCCTCTATTGACTGAGTCTCTGGGTTAAGTTAGTGGCTGAGTAGCTTGCTAATCTCTCTTTGCTCCGCTGATCTTCACTCTCTAGTGAGTTCAGATTATTTCGGCCCATGTGCCACACAGGCAACTCAACTCTACTATGTGACTGAATAGAGGCCTGCCCTTGAGTTTGGCACCATGACCGACTTTGAGGCTGTGAGGAGGGTCACTGTCATACTATTTGTGGACACTCGGCTTGACCCCTCATTGCTGCTGTGTAAATGAGGAGTGAGATCTTTAAGCTGATAGCTGCGAGCAAGCTGTGCCACTGATCAAGTTTGAGCACACTGATTTCTTCTGCACGCTTGTTCAAATGCTGACACAAAGGACTATTTTGATCAAACGCAAAAGGGAACGGGTCCAAATGTAGACTAACACTAGAGGCATTTGATCACGTAACTCTGTATGTGTGTGTTACATTACCCATAAACCCCACCAGCCAGCCAGTGGGACCTCCATCAGATCCCACTGGCCATCGTGGGAACATTCCTGACGCAGCATTATTCCATAATTCCCACCATGTGTGGATTTTCCAGAGCCGAGTGCTCGCTGCACGGACCGTGGAGAATCCTGTTGAGGAGAGGAGATCAGCTCCTTGTAATCGCAACCAGACTTCACTGCATGATAGTGGAAGGTCACTTCAATAATACCATCACCACGGGGTAAAGCTCATTAAGAGAGCATGTTGTTTGTTTTGCCCAGGTACAGAGAATGACATGTCATGTGACTAGGGCTGCAGCGAACGATGATTTTAGTATTCGAAACTTCGATAGATTATTTCAACTATTCATCGATGCGTCGCTTAAGAAGTACTTTTGCTTGGCTTTCCACGTTTATAGTGTGTCATACAGTGACAGTGTCATACTCGTGCAGACTACACGACTTTCAGCATCAGCCAATGGCCGTGCCGTTCACACAACTTGCCGTCATATGACGGCAGTCTTGTAATTGTTGTGGCGTTCACACCATGTGACTGATTAGTGACAGGGACACACACAAACTCTACAGGAGCTGACAAAGGCTATGGCACCCGAAATGTTATTATAAAGATGGCGATAATAAAGACAAAGAATATAGCTGAAAGGATTGATTAGTACAAGCAGGTAGCAGGGATTGTCTGAGCTACAGAGAGAGCTGGAGGGGAGTTAAAAGGTGCAGCTCCCCGACACCCACCTAACTCTTGACTTTGAGGTTCCAACTCACGGCCCAAAAAGGAGAACAACAAACGCACGTGTGAATATTTTCAGCTGAGGTCTGCGGCTTACTTTGGCTAACCTTCAACTAGGGCTGGACAATAAAACAACAATAATTATCGCTATATAATTTTTTTCAATAATGATATAACAAATGTTCAATAAATGTTTGGTTTTATTCATTTGAATCATACATGAATTAGGACTTAATTTTTCTTATTAAGATGTTTTATTCTTTTGAGGAAAATGACTGAAAAAGGTTTTACTTAATTTTACTTAAAGATATTTGTTGACAAAGATTTTATCATAAATATTTTGAATGTTCTATCTCAGATTTGTGATGTGATCCACTATTTGGCATCAAGTGTTGACCATAAAGAAAAGTTTAAACCACAGTTAACCATCAGGTCTCTTCAACTTTCACTCAGGAGCAAAAATCAGCCTTTAAACTTGAAAGAAAAAACTATTTGATACTTATTGTGATAATTATCGATATCGAAAGATATGAAACTTTTTATCGTGATAACATTTTTGGCCATATCGTCCAGCCCTACCTTCAACTCAACAATCAATCAGAACTTCAGTTAAATGCTAAAGTTGATGTTACTGTTACCTTGTCTGTGGTCCGCTGGCAGAACACCGGCTGCTTTTTGTTCAGGTGCTGTTGCGGAGGCGACATAAGTTTCGTTTTACGGTGGACAGACGGTAACGTTACAGAGTTGTTGTTTTGTTTAGCTTGAAATAATCCCATACATTGGACACTTTCTTTTTGGTCCCTCGCTGTTTTCTCTCTCTTCCTCCACTTTTCAAACAGCTCCGTTATAATCACGTTGTGTTCACACGTGTTCGCGCGATGTGCAACAGTAATAAATGTCCGTGTGAAACACTGTGCTGTAAAGTTAAATGGATTAAACAAAAAACTTTTTATTAATCAATTTATTTGATGAATCGTTTCAGCCCTTCATGTGACCAAGAGGCACTTTAGTGTGTGTAGATGTTGAGCACACTGAATGAAATTAAGTACACATATGGGTTGTGTTTATTATTAGTCATAATAGTCCTGAATCACTTCACTGAAATTCCACTACTCATCAGGAAAGACTACCCAAAGTGTGACATGGATGTGAAAAGATTATATAGAATTTTATTAACATATCTTTTGTACAGTGACGTGGCGTGTGCATCTTCATTTGTTCCCAACTTTGATAGATCTAAAAGCAGGGGCCTTTCAGACTTGAAACTGTTGAAGTGATTCTATATTGAACTGTGCAATAATGGAAGCAGTTGCTTTTATGAGTTGCACTTGCCTTGGAATAAAAGCAATGCTCTGATCAATACTAATGCACCTTCCCAGTGAGGACTGGGTTTGAACCATCATTCAGCTGCCTGATGGTTTACCTCGCTGCCCTTGCAGGACTCTCAGGGTCACTGCTAAGGCCTTATCTTGTTCTGAAACCAGATTAAGATTCTGTTTAGTGTCTGATCAATAAGTCTTCCTTGATCCAGCCATTGATATACAGATTGGTGAATTAGGGAGTAAATCTATGTTGCGTTGTGAATTAGAGGTCACTACCCACACAACGTGATAATATATCCCATTTCCAGATTTTATTTTGTCGTGCAATACAAGACTGAGCGTACTGCACCTTTTAATCATTAACCTGTAGTCTGAGTTGCGTCACTATGTCATGGGGTTTCTGGTTTTTTTGGGGTTTTTTTTGTGCGGTTATGATTAAGATAGGTAGGTAGTTTTATTGTCACAATATTACAAGTTATAGTGTGAAATTGTGTTTTGTAACTCCCTTCTGCTACATAGCAGACGATATACATTAATACAGAATCAATGGTAAACCGACATAAACTATCATCACTGGAGTATTGATGAGGATGAATTAGAGTTTAAGAGGCTTGGGGCGAAAAAGCTGCTCTGCAGTCTGGTGGTTTGGCAGCAGAAACTTCTATATCTATTCCCAGAAGGCAGCAGGGTGAACAGGCTGTGGCTGGGGTGGTACTGTCCTTTTATGGTCCTTTTCCATTACCAGTACCAGCTGGCCTCTACTCGAGTCTACTCGACTTGGTTTGGCCGTGCTCCGTTTTCCATTGCAGGTAGTACCCAGAGATACTACGCTTAAATATAGCTGGTCATCATAGCGACGCCACACACAACTGCCGCGATGTAATGTTCAATGTGACACACACACACACCAGCGATCCACATACAGCTTTCTCTTTATTTAAGTTAAAACTTTTCAGCCTTACTCAGAATGTAAAGACAGATAAGCTGTATGAAAACACCTGATGTCTCACCTCAAAACTTCTCAGAAGTGGATTTTGTGATGAAATAAAGTACGAAAATTGTAAAATAGAAAACTTTCTGTTGCTGGCCTCTGTCAGGCGCGCTCAATGATGATGCAGTGAATAGTGACGATTCTCTCTGACCAATCAGCAGTCTGCTGTGTGCACGTCACATTTTAGTATAGTCTCAGCTCAACAGTGGTGATACGAAAAAAAGTACCTGGAAACAGGTACAGGTACAACTTTTCCACAATGGTAAACCAAACAAAGGTGAGTCGAGCCGAGTCGAGCTGGTACTGTGCAGTGGAAAAGGGGCTTTAGTATCCTTTGGGCTCTGCATAAGCACCTCATCTCACTGATATCACTGGTGCTTGGAAATGGGCACCAATGATCTTCTGAGCAGTTTTAATCACCCGCTGCAGAGCTTTCTTCAGCAGACTGTTGAGCAGACTCCTCTCTAAGATGGTTGTAATTATAATCCTTAAGTGTGAGTAGATGCATTATCTCACAACATTACAGATAACTTGCTGTGTCCAAAATGTCTAGACACAGATTTAAATGAATACATTGTATTGCAATCTGTTCCCACTACCCTGCAAGAGTATGTTAAGATAGGTGTTGATTCAACTGTGAAGAAATTTTTAAGGCTATAGTTTTTGGTGGTTTTGTACTGGATTGTATTCTGCTGTGCGTTCTTCCTGTTATTTTGTCTAGATAGTGTTAGTGTGCCAAAACCTAATGGAAAATCCAGTTTTAGTTGGTTTGACTTTCATTCCTATTATCCATGTTAATTATATGGTAGTAGAATGAGTAAGGAAATGTTTCATGTGGATTGGGCACAGATGGCCGGTACACAGTCCATTTGTCTGTATTAATGCTAATACCGATCAAATATATCAGATTTGGCAGCACTATGTGTAAAATTATAATTTATTTTGTAATGTTGTGTGTTATAAAATGGAAAATTCAACAACAGATGCAATGTTTCTGGTATGATAATTTAAAATAAAGCTGTGTTCATTGGCAGTAAAATCATTTTAAAAAAGGCAAACATGATTACAGTATATATTAGTGTACATAGTATATTTTACAGTATATTCTTTCCCAGATTGGGTTCTTTGTGAATGAATAGCATAACTGAAATCAGCATGAGGGGTATGTGCTCTTTGAATGGGGCCGACACAAGTGCCCAAGGGGCATAATGTACACTGATCTGCCCACTTAATGTGGGGTGTCATCCTAACCAACAAAAATGCTGTTAGTAGCTTGTATGTCATTTTTGCCCTTCTTTAATGTCAGTTTGGGACCAGTCTGTGATGTGGTCATGTAAAACCCATGTTACAGCATGTGTCTATCACGCTACAGTCTCATCACAGGAAGTACTTCTACAGTACAGTGTGATTAGTGGAAGTGACATATTTGGGGATTTGACAAACATACAATACCAACATTCACTGTACGCATCTACTGTGCGTTTAGCCCTGTGGAATGGCCCTTACTCATTTGCTGTGCTCCCCTTCAACAGTCCTGTCTTTCTTTTCCTCCTGTGACATCATCATCACATCTGCTAGCTCAGTGCCCTGCCCTCCTTCCCACTTCCTGCCCCGACAGGAAATGAGCTGCACCAAAGGACTGCTGTTAATGGGAGAAGTGTGGGTGGACAAGGACACACCTGTGTCTTACTACATTGGACTCTGTGTTTAAGAACAGATATTTTTTCCAGAGCTTGTTGCTCTATGTGGCTTAATGCACGGGCTCCACATACACAAATCTGCTGATGTAACTATAAATGTAACAATACCGGTGTTAGCTAGCAGCATTGGTGTGTTTTGTTAACCTAATCTTGGTTAGACTCACCTCTGTATAAGTGTATTGTTTCAGGTGATACATGAACAAATACACAAAATGGTTTGACACTATAACAACATTTTGACTGTGCATACCGATATGTTTGCCAGTTTTATTACAGAAGAATTTGTTGTTTGATTTGAGTCTTTTAAAATGAAAATGTGTTGTACAACTATTTGCTCTTTGATCATAAGTTGGTTATGTTTTTGTGTGCTGCAGGCCTGCCTTTGTTTTCAGCATTGGAGCAGCTGGCGGCCGGCCCCTGTCCTGTTGTGACTGTAGCAACTGTGTTCCCTGCAGCTGCACAGGGCCATGTGTCACTCCCACACCTGTTCAATGGCCTTCTGTTGACTGAGTGATATCACACATTAACTGTGTGCAAATTACACTGGAGGGATGGAGGTGGTGGGGAGACCTGTAATCTGAGCAGGCAATTGTGTGTGTATTTTACACACACACACACACACACACGTCATACTCTACCCGACACACTCTCCCCGTTACAAGAAGTCCGTTTGCTGTGAAAACACACACTCGCACACAGACACTTTTTTGCCAAGAGAGGGGCCACATGCTGTGACTAAACAACAGTTGGTGTGTAGAAAAACGAAGGGACAGCTGAGGCCAGCGGGAATAGCTTCCTAGTAGTTAGCCATAACATCAGCTGCCTGCCTCACATACACACACTTTGACCAAATCATGGCATTGATATTTCCTGTCCACCTCAGCATGTTGTAACCGACAACCATCAGACTGTGTGACATGCCCTAATTATATTTTATTACCAGTCTATGATTCAGCATCTAGATTGTTTTACATAAAATAAGATTAGGCTGGTATGAGTCAGCACCGTTGTTGATGAGCTGATGATTCGGTGAAATGTTTAAGGCTGGTCAGCATTGTTGGGGACCCAGTGCAAACTGTTGAGTCATAGTCAATACAGTAAGAGTAAGAGTTTTGACAAGGTGTGAGTTTCTTCACTGACTCATGCTGTGAAATTATTAACCTGTGGTGCCAGTTGTCGTGCTTATTAAGGGGTGTGTGTGTGTGTGTGTGTGTGTGTGTGTGTGTGTGTGGAAGGGGGGCTGAAAGGCTTTGTAGTCAAATGAAGGAGGCCTCTGCAGCTCAAATGTCACATTCTTAATCTTGCAGTAATGATGCGGAGAGTTTATAATGAAGGGAGAACTGCGCTTGATTGCTTTCAGAGCAATAACTGTCTTTCTGGCTGTGCGTGTCGTTTTTTTGTCTGTGCTTAGTTAAGTCTCTCGCTCAAGCACCCTCTGTAGTTAATCCCCTGCATTCTTGTGACAGTGAAATCGGTCTGCTCTCCTCCAGCTGTATCGGCTGAATTCTCCTGCAGTGCAGTGATAATTTAATCATTTTTATTCTTCCTTTTTTATTTCCAGGGAATAAGAGCCCAGTCATAGAGTGGAGTAGCTGTTTCATCTGACCTTTAACCTCAGCGGGAAGAAGGGAAAGCCACTTCAGAGGTAAGAGTTCCTGTAAACTGGAGTGAGTAAATGGTGCCATTGCTACTTTCTGTGGGCAATAAATTCTGAAAAAGGAAAAACGGTAACGATTGCTGCCAGTAAGCCCAGCAAAACTGACTATTCCTTGCACAAATGCCACAGAGATTGTTCTTGTGACACAAGTTGCTGCCAGAGAACTTCTGCCTGAATGTCTGAGGCATCATGTCGTCAAACCAGATCATCTGTCATGTTACTGCCGTGCCTTTTGAAGAAAGTGGAATCCCCAGACAACAGTGTGGATCCATGTGTTTGTTGTTTGTTGTAAAAAAAAAAAAAAAAAAAGAGGTAAATCCAGAGTGTCACCCCCCCCCACGCCAAAGCCTCCATCAGAAGGCCTTGTAAATCAAATCAAAATGAAAGAGGAGTCAAGCTTCTGAGAAACTTGTCAAGGGAGAGTCTTCCTCTCGCCGACAGAGATAATTCCTGACTTAAGTGGAACCATGTGAGTCTATAGCAAAGAGGTGCTCCTTACAGTGAGCCTTTATTCCCTCACTATCGCAGATTCTAAGACTTTCCACTTATATTTATCCAAGGGAGACAACTTTCTTTCTCAAAGATCAAGTAATTGCATAATGTACAAATTTTCAGATTGATTACTCGCAAGGCAAATATATCTATTTTTATTACTTACCATTTTGGCTGTGTGACAGTGTGAAAATGCAAACATGACTACATAACATCAGCATCTGGATTTTATTTCCCATTTACATTTAAAAGTTTTGTCAATAAACACACTCAGTGTCAGATTTTGATACCAAGATTTTTTTCTCAACTCACAAATGAGAAAATGAGAAAAAAATGCATCATAATGTCAATAGGGAGTTATGGCTTACATAACTTGCCCGGGGCAGAGCAACAGAGTGCACAAGACCCAGAAGATAAAATAGCAGCCTTAGAAACAGAAGCAAAACTTCCAACAACTCAAGAAATAAAAGGACTCCTATAGGCTGCTTTCTTCCATGAAATCTAGTTTGTTATTAAAGCTAGCTAATGTAACTAATCAAATGTTCCAGAGCCAGTCAGGTGCAGTCTAGCTGTAGTGGTGGAGAACTGAGCAACCAACCAGAACCAAGGATTTGGCTTGGGTAAATTGCTTTGTTAATAGTGTTACTGGTACATTAGGTTCTTTTGCCTACATAGGATGCGTATTACTGTATTGAGTAGGCATACTAATTATAGATTAATCGGTTACTTGTACCTGCCCTAATTAATACCTAGACATGACATGAATATAGTGTTATTTTTCATGTTGTAAAAGTTAAAGAACCTTGGCTTGTCAGCTGGGAATTTAACGTCTGGATGAAGTATTTAAAAATGAAAAATGTCTAGAAAATATTAATTGGTGGAGTGAGTGGACAAAAGCCCAGACACACATAGTATTATTTTCATCTTGGAAAACAACCCATGATGTGTAAAAAGCCCGGCAGTGAGGGAAGGAAGCCGGGTTTTTAAACTGGGACCCCAGCGGTGATGGAGCTTGAGGCTGGGAGGGGGAAGACTGCTATCCTAAACTGTTCCAGGAAGTAGGGATGTTTATGTGTCAGAGAGGTTTATAAAGAGCTGTGTGTGTGTGTGTGTGTGTCATGTGTTTTAAGGGGTTGGGGGGGGCCATGTGAAGATGCTTACTAACTTTGACACTCAGCTGTCAGTATTATTCAACATGTACGTCACACATGCAGCAGGGCCATGGTTAACATTTCATTGTTAGGTGACGCCGTTGTCATGGCAACTGTTTCATTCATGCATTGGACGTTCTTAAAACAGGCTGTCCTTGAAACCATACCCTGGTCTCTTTGGTCCTTTTACTGCTAGTAAAAAAATTAAGTGTGTTCCTTCCAAAATTTAAAGGATGGCAATGTTGGAGGTGGCGTGGCGGGAAACAGGCCGGCCCATTTTCTGTGTGTGTCACACACTTGGACAGTTGCTTTTAAATTCAGATGACAAGAAGCTTCTCGACAGTAGCCAATCAGTGGCCAGCTGCAGGGGTTATTGGTTATGTGAAGGACTGAGCAAGGGAGAGATGGGGAAACGTAGTAAGCTAGGAAGACATTCTCAGCTGCTAGTGGCTTGTGTGCAGGCGTGTGCGTGCGTGCACGCGTGTATGTATTTCTTTTCGCCTTTAGGTACTGCACACGGCTGGCTTGTTGCAGTAAGAATGTGTTGTTCACGCACCAGTTATCCATCCGTGTGTGTGTGTGTGTGTGTGTGTGTGTTTGGGCATGTGTTGCCTGTGCTGTATGCTGTACCTACTGTGCTTTGTATTCCCTAACAGGTGGCAGACGTAAGCCTGCTGTTCTGCTAGACCAAGCAACTAAAGGTTGATGAAAAATTCTATCTGTTGGCACCATAATGATTCCATTCATCTAGAGTAGATGATAACAGAGGATGAGAGGGTTATGAACATTTTCATTAAACAGTGCAGAACTTTTGTCTCCTACTGTCGACGCACGCTTATGACGTGTGCCTACAGGTGAGCTCGGCCCAGGCTCGTGTTCAGAGATAGAAACATTCATTATTTAAGTAGAGTAAATGTAATTGCTACATAGCCTACTCCACATATTATACAAATAGCAACCTGAACTTAGTTTTTTTTTCTGCATCTGAAACTTTTCTTGGATGCTTTTTAATGTTTTTCTGCCATACTCCTAGCTGCTACTTTTTTACAGCAATGGCAGACTGTGGAGCTCTCTACATGGCTCTGGGTTGGTGCTCTCTTCAGCTCTGGCAAACCAATCATTACTGCTGCGCCAGCGCGGTAATATCACAGATTTAAAAACTCCATCATATTGTCATACGTTGGTTGTAAAACAGTTATTAAACTGCATTCTATGTGGTCTCAAAAATAAGTTATAGCAGGTTCTAAATGTTTTTAGGGCTACACTATCTGACCAGGCACAAAATGAGGTATTGCATTACTAAGCAACACACTTCAGTTTCACAGAAAGAAAACAGGGCAACATCAGTTGAGGATTTACTTCACAGCAGAGGCTCTTTTTATTTTATGTTCTAAAAGAGCAGCGGGCCTCTCATCTTTTGAAAGCAGTGCCTGTTTTAAATGTTTAGCTAGCACTTCCCTGCAGTCGGTCTTTGTTGTTTGCTGCTGCAGTGCTGCATCATGTTTAAAACTGTCTGTGACTCCACTGCAGCAGACCACCTGAGCCTGTGTGGGTGGGAGTGTGTGGACGCCTATGTGTGTGGATGTAACCCAATCTCCCGAGGGCACGGACAAGACTATTGATTTCACGTTTGGACTGCTGCCCTGGAGGGAAGCAGGGAAGCTGACACATCCTAGGTGCGCTTGTGTGCAAGGGGGAGAGAGTGAGAGAGGGGAGATAGCCAGACACAGGGAGAGAGAGAGACACGCACACACGCAAAATTAGACAAGAGCAAGGACTTGAAGTCAGTGTGAAGTCAGCCATTTTACCCAGCAAAACCACTGCGGATTTTCTTTCTTCTTCTCTTACCATGACATGAAGTATTGGGAAATTGTGGAAATCTGGGCAAACATCAGCTGAATGCTCTGTGGTTGTATGATAAAGCAGATGGACACCCTGCGGACAGGGATGTGGAAACATCACGTCAATATGTTAGTTATTACAGAGGATCTAGGCCAAGCTCACGGTGAAGCCTTGTGATAGCCACATGTCTGTCTGCGGAGCATGTCAACATGGAGATGGAGATGCATGTGTGTTGCCATGGCAGTGGCTGTTCGAATAGATGCAGGGCAGCTGAAGTTTGGCTTGCTCTTAGATTTGTGAGCTGTTGAGTCCTCACACCTACCGCCCACCACTGTGACCGTACATTTTCACACTCCCTCTCTTCCCTTTATCGTGCTCTCTCAGCCACCCACCCCCCCTTCCCAAACACACACACACACACACACACTCCCTCTCCATCTGTCCGCCTCTGACATCCTCCTCATCTTTCTCCTCTCTCTGCCCCTCCATCCTAATTGGCGGTAGAAGCCAGAGTGGCTTGCTGTGTCACGCTGTGCTTGAGTGAGCTCAGATGTGTTTGTGGATCCATATGTGTGTGTTTGTATGCGAGTTCCTCCCGTGCTTGCAGGCTGTTGGTCGTGCTTGACTAATGACACTGTTCTTTTGGCCAGCAGGTCCTCCCCTTTATTCACAACCTAATAGCTCCCCTCCTCCATTATTGAACCTATCCATCATTCCCTCCATCACTCCCCCTGCTTCCTTACTTGCCTGTTACACATCTCTCTTCCCCTATCAGTCCTTCCCTCAGTGCTCTCTCTCTCTCCTCCTTTTTATGAGACGTGTATCAAGTTTTGTTTATGTTGTGTTTTTTAATTCTGTAGGACAAAATTGTCTCGACATTAGTGCACATTTATATTAAAGCTACCTTGCTTTGGGAAAAGGGTATGGGCGATATTGTCATAAAACAATCTGATAATGATAGGTGATAATCATGACGATCTGATAAAAAAAAAAAAACACATGGTTGAGGTGTAGTAGTCTAGTATAGCTGTTATGTCTATCTGGGAGTGTTGATTAACCCCTCCACAGCAGAGCCAGCAGCGATGTCAATTTCGCAATCCTTTTTAAATATATCGTAAATACACATCTCAGTATTGTTAATATCAGGATGTCACATTTTTAAAAATCATACAGGCATGTTCCTGTTTGGGTATTAGTTTTACTTTAAAGGAGGATTGGCTTTTTGATGTAGGCTCCTTAGACAACATGGACAACAACAACTTTGCACTGCCTTTTGACAAGAAAAAAACCCAATTCAGATTACAGTGTTTGGGACCAATCTGCTGAAATTTAACATTTACTCTGACTAGAATGTACTCATTCGTCTAGCTGCAAAGAAATACATAGGAAACCGTGTGGTGTAAGTGCGCAGCCCATCCTAAAAATGTCAGCAATGTTCAATACAGCTGTTAGTTATTGGACCCATTTTGTTGTTTGCTGGTGTATTTTCCCTCTGCACTAGAGTTTAAAGCAAAACAGGCTAAAACATCAACGGTAAATGTCAATCTTTGGTGTTAGTCTTTCAGACTTAGAGCTAGAATTGCTGTTTAGCTCTGGCACTCAGTGAATACCATGAGAAATCCATTAGTGAGGAGGTAGAGAAAGCAGCTACTGGCACAAGCCTCAACTGACCAGTATGCAATGTAGTCTCAAGAATACTCTGCATTTTCTCAGATCATATTGATGTGTAAGTGTCATATTTATATTCTGTTTTTTTTCTCGATAAAGTATGGTAAAGCGCAATACTCATATGAAGATCTCCAAGAATTCTAGTGTATGCGGGTGGATTATTCCTTTAAGCTCCTTGCCATAGGCATTTCTTGTTTTCCCTCTTGCTTCTTTAACCTCTAAAGCTGCATCCACCCTACATTTCTCACTCATCAAGGGTGAATGCAACACACACACACACACACACACACACACACACACACACACACACACACACACACACACACACACATATTATGTCATTTTCTGTGTCAGACATCAGTGGCCACCACAGGTTAGTTGAGGTTGATAAGCTAACCACACCCAGTAGACTCTGGACAGCAGCCGACTAGTCACGCCATTGTTCAAAGAGTTTGTTCACTGGCACTGCTAGCTACAGCGCCTAGCGAATTTCCTCTGTCCACTTTTAACTTAATAACGTCCATTTCCCACAGTGACGTTGGTTTCTGGTCTCCTTTTCTACTCTCCTTGTGTAACGTCCGTACACGAAGGGAGTCGACCTAGAAAAAAGGGCAGGGCAAAGAACGAATGGGAGCAAAAATAACCACAGACTGCGCTGAACACATGAGACTGGAAATAACCATTATTACATGCTCACACGTTTACAGCAAGATTGTATCTGTTTTATGTCTCAAAGGCAGTGAAACCAAACATTTAAGAGCAGCAATAAAGCCTTTGTTCATTCCTGACGGATGCCTAGCCTGTCTAGCCACACACAAGATCACAATACGCACTCGTAAATGTGTATTAGCTTTAAACGGCTTTACTGCAACACCGGGCGTCATTATGATATCCAGGCAATTGGCATTTAAGTGTGCCTATTTTATGGCTTGAGTTTATAGGCCTTGCAGGCTATGACGACACTCAGACACGTATGTATAAGAGGTGATTCATAGTCTGTCAAGCCAGAAGCACAGTTCACACAAGATGATAGGTTGACATTGGACAGTGACGGAAAGGAGGTCAGGAGAGAGAAGGTGTGGTATGAAAGATTTTTATGTATTTGAAAGTGCAGCAGATGGTAAGTTGAGTATTGGTGATCCATCTCCCACAACAACATTTGACCATGTAGTATCTAAAAGTAGTTGTTTTATTTCTATGGATGGGTATAAGCTATCCTGGAAGATTACCATCTATTAGAATATTGTGTAAAACATGATATAAAAAGCATTAATTTAACATGTTTATTTTTGTTTGTTTGTTTATTTGAATTAAAGTAATCAACAGTTTTGAAATTAGTTGCAGATTCAGGAAGAACTAGGCTTACAGTTGCTGGATTTTAACAAGGAAGGTTTGACATGAAAATATTTGTTTGTATTTGCATATAAACAACAGTACTGGGACACACGACAGCTTTGCTTTTAAAAGATATTATGTAGCTAGGGTGCATCTGGTATATTTTCCCACGCTGAGTCTGGCGGAAATTGAAAGTGGCCCCTTCAAACATGCAAAACCACCCCACTTTGCCTCAAAATTGTGCACATGCACCAGTCACTTTCACATTTTCTCACACATAATATCCCCAGAGTCAGTCAGCAGCATTTAGAGTGTGGGCTGTAGCCGGGCCGGCCTGCTGAGTGACTGTGTTTGGAGCTATTCCTAGCTGTGGGTATGCTAAATGTTTTACTTGCTCCCTGTGTTTGAGCTTTGTCTGCATGTGCCCCTTGGAGACTCCTGTCAGTGTGAGCGTTTTTGTCCCACTAAACTCTCAAGCATTCCCACTCTATGTTTGCAGCTGCGCTCAGTTCACTGAGTTTCTGTAACCGCTGTGCTGTTTTCTAGCCCCGTGCCCAGCTGTTTCCGATCTCTTTCTTCTCCGTTTTGGCTTACTTTGGTGGGATGATATGTTGAGAATATTTTTAGAAGAGAGGTGTCAGACATTTGCATGAAGTTATTTTTGCAAAGATAATTTGAGGGAAAAGGAAAATAGCTGTGAGGACAAGGTGGCTTTTGTAGTTTGTGTATAACTCACCATTTTTCCGTGGTGGACGTGATGAGAGCCAAAGGACTAATGCCTGGGTTCTTGAAACTCTACAGTCCTCATTGCAACCTTACAACACTTAAAACACACACACACACACACACACAAAATGTGGTTAGGTGGAGTATTTGGTCCAAAAATAGTCTATGTAGATGTGCTTGATGAAAACATCCAATCAATCATCATTGCAGCAGGAGTATCTGGCCACAATAATGTTTACACAGCTAAGGTCATATTCTACATCCAAGCCCTCGTATTTCCTGTGTGATTGAAACATTAAAGGACTTTATTTGTAACTCATATGTTAGAAGCAATTCATCATTTGAATGTCATTGTCGATGTGGGAACAGGGCAGGTGGTGCTGAAACAGTCAATGAATGGCTGTGACATTATGTTTTCCTTTATATTGTTTTGTATTTTGGGATTGTATGGCTTACTAATTAACTTGAGCCCAATAAACAGGATTAGAGCATTCATATAAAACAATATGGGGGGAGAAACATAATATAAAAAAGGGCAGGAAGTGATGCACTCTTTATAGCAGTAGCAGTGTTTCTGTTTTGTTTTTACTAATCAGAAGAAGTAGGTAGGTAGTACGCATGAGCAGTGATAGCTACCTAGCTGTATAGACAAAGAAAAGTTCAATATAGAAACTTAGCACTTACCAAAAGCTCTATTTTGGTGTTGACTCATAATAAAGGAAATGGTACCTGTGTAATATTGTGGGAAAAGGGCAATGAATAGGGTGATACAGTCAAAGTGATTCTATCAGGCTAGTCTTGGAATGAGTCAGTCCCCTATCTCATTGCTGTTAAAGTGACTGCAAAGTGAGCAAGTTCCAGTGCGTAACAATACCTAAACTTTCCAAAGCACAAGTGCTACTCCTCTAGCTAGTAAGGTGAATCGTAAAAGCCATGCTTCCCCATCCCAGAGTAAGCTTAATATGAACCAAATGAACAACAGTAGTTTGTTCCCACCATGCAAACTGAATTAGGAAGGAGCGAGCCATGGAGACCTTATCTGACCTGTGATGTCATGTTGCCCTCACCCTTTTTCGTTCGGTCACATCCAAATACTTGTGCGTCTTTCTCTTTAGCTGTTTTTCTCAATCCTTCTCTTTCTCTCCGTATTTCTGTTTTTTTGGGGTAGTGGTTAGCACTGTTGCCTCAATCACAAAGTTGACCCCCCCCCCAACTAGACGAGTTTGTATAATCTTTGGGTGCCCCAGTTTCCTGTCAACCCAAAGAGGAAGTTAGGAATACACACTTTGCAGTTTTACCTCACAGTTGAATTAGGTCCTAAATATTTAGGTTGGATCAGTTGCTGAGGATGTATTTCCCCGGGAGAATTAATATGCTATCAATAAATCTAAAACGTCTCTAACCCACATGTCTGCAGTTTGGCGCGACTACATTTAGTCAAGTTTGGTGTGAAAATAGCACTCAGTCATTGGAAGACGTGTGACCTAACATGTGACGAGAAGTCAGTGAGTTTACTTTTGAACCAATAGGGCGGTGTTTACTTGCCCCAAGCGAAGGTACCCTTTCTTGTTTATTAACCTACTTTCTGTCACTAAACAACAGTGTGGGCTGTAATCAGTGTGCATGATTTAGGCCGGGGACATCTTGTTGTTTGACTAAAAACTTTACAGTTTGAAAACTATTGTCTGATATTTAGTAGGATAGTTGTTAGGTGAATGAACTATGGAAAACTATTCTCGACACTCTCTACTCTTTGTACAGCGACTTAACATCTAGTCTTCATACCGCTCCCTTTCCCAATCCTCTTGACACTCTCTGATATGAACGACTTAGTCTAAAGATAGACATGTCACCACCTCCTCCTCCTCCTCCTCTTCATCCTCTCCAGCACTGGATGGTTTCTTTAAGACTTAGTGAGATTCATCTTCCCTTCCCCTCATTCCTCATCTCACTTTGCTGGCGCTGCAGCTTCAGCTGGAACTGCGAGTGTTTATACGGAGCTGAACAAAGGCTGCACAGAGAGACTCCACTGGGGAGACCTTTTGACCTTTTAACCTTTCACCCTAGACCTCTGAGCCACCCAGCAGTGACTGGAGACAGATGAGTGCTGGTCATGCTCAGACAAGAGAGAGGGACCGTGCAGTATAAGGAGGGGAGAAAAGGCCAAGGCTGTTGTTAGGTTTGAGATGATGCCTGTGGGAGTGCATTTATACGCATGCACACACACACACGCACACACCCAGCTTCCTCCCATCCCTGTGTCTCTCAAGTCATGCTCCACAAGCTTAAAAGCAGGGCCTCAGGTGGTAGTTCACTTAAACTTGCAGCATCATCTGCCAGTGTGGCTATGATTCCATTAGAATGACCGCAGCAGGGCTATTTTCAAAAGTGCTGTTTTGTTTTTGTGTGTCCATCATTTTTGTTTTCTGTTCTGTTTTCTTCTTGCGGTTATGTTGTTACATACCTACTACAGCATATGTATATTTCTCTTTGTACCCATCTGCATGTCTGTGTGTGTGTGCTTATGTATTTACATATGGAAGCACATCCAGAGGGTTTTGGCAAACACAATGCAAGCTCATTTGATTCTAGCCATTCCCTCTTCCTGTGTGCTTCCAGCCAGCTATGATGTCATGCCTTACAGCAAGGACATTTTTCATACTGGGGAACCCCCAAATAGATATGTCTGTGACCAAAGGGCGCCATATGGAGCCATGTTTGAGGGTAGAGAAATAGACAAACCATTCTTAAGTGGTAGTATGGCACTATGTAATTTAAATTATGCATTGTATACTTTTGTCATTTTTCTGGTATACCACTAGGTCAGCCTAAAAGACACTGTTGATGGGTATAGGGTTGGAGGGGTCTCCCTCCTCCTACTTAGAAGTCCCTCCCGTCCCCAATAAGTGGCACGGATAAACCGAAGGACAGCTGGAGTTTCCTGCCAAGGAACAGGCCGTGTGGGGAAATTAGGAATTCTGTACATCCTGGCCATTTCCTGTTCGGACTCCCACACACGCTCAAGTGCATGGATTTAATATCTCTCTCTCACTCACTCACTCACTCACTCACTCACTCACACACACACACACACACACACACACACACACACACACACACACACACACACACACACACACACACACACACACACACACACACACACACACACACACACACACACACACTCTTCATTGACCTGTTTTTGTTTGAATACTTCTCGACAAGATGTCCATGTCCCTCATGTGTTTGATATGTGTGCCAAAACAGGAAGCGATCCGTCATCAGTACTGTAATGCACACGCACACAGCAGTGGCATCTTTGGCTTGTAATACCAGCTGTAGAGACACAAGGGAGGGGATGTGAGACTGGAGGAGTATATTTTGTACATGCACTGCATACAGTGACTTTAAGGAGCTGACTGGAATGTGACTTCTTCTGATCTGAAACAAGCGCCCCTCAACATTATCTTTCACTGACTGCCTTTTATTACCTGCTTTTATCACCTTCTAACAACAAAGCAGGACTTTTAGATTGCTCCCAAGTATTATGTGTAACCATAAAGGCTCAGACACACAAAAACACACATACACCTTAAGCCACATATACACATGTTGCTGGATCAGAAGACCAGGGGTCGTCAGAGGGGTTAATCCTGGCTTGGTACAGTCCCCACTAGTGTCTGACACCATACACCGTGGTTCATAGAAGGGAATGACACCGCCTGAAAACATCAATGGGATTACCCAGGAATAGTCCATGTGAGTGGACTGTATTGGGGGGGCCCGGGACTTCTTGTATCTGACCAGGCATGACCCCTTCTGTGCTTGACCAAGCTTTTCTTTCCACTTGTCAGTCATATCGCCAGATTAGACCGCATTCTTCCTTAATGTACGTTGGAATTCATGGGTGTTTATTCATTCCCCACGTTGGGTAATATCAGATCATCTAACAAGTCTGACTGTAGCATTTCTAGGTCAGTTGTGTTAAAAAAAAAAAAAAACAGGCAGGGTGGATGGCTCACACTGACTCTACATATTTTTTCACACCGCAGAATGGATTTATTTTTGCATTGTTCTTGAAGCCTTATCTGTTATGGTTTGTCTCCTTGATTTTCATGTTTTGATTTAGTGCATTGTTTACTGAAAAGTGTCCTTGTGTACACTGAAAAGGGTTGGGTAGTTTGCATTCAGGGCCTTTGCATTTGAACTCTGCACTAGAAAGCTAGGCACAGAATTATATCTGCAGTGTCTTGTCTATATGTGCTATAAGTCAGTTAAAAAATGACTTCGTTTTAAAGATCCTCAGAATATATCATTATTCGTAACCATTTGATATATATCCACAAGAATGACTTTCTTGTTGTACTGTGCGTCAATGTTCAAATGCTTTTCGGAGACCATCACCTGCTTCGGGGTGGGAATTGAGTCAGCCACACAGCTGCATGTTTCTTTGTTTCCAGAAGAGGGAGCTCTGCCATCACCTTTGACAGAACACAGCTTGGCTCTCACAACCAGCTTGCCATGCCTTCCTTCACTCACAGCGCACGGCCCCATATAGCCATTAACACCACCCACTAGTGTTGTTCAGTTTGGTTTGATTGATATCTTCTCCATGGGGATGCCACTGGTAAACAGATTCACTGCAGGTTTATAGATCCCCAAACCGCTCAGTGTGTCAATGTAGGCGACATTGACTGGTGTTCTGCTCCTGCTTTTCTTCCATCAGCATCTCTGTCTTCCGGATCCTTAGAAGTAGAGGTGTTGGGAGTGTCAGCAGTGAACCGCACACACTAGACACTACAGGGCACTGCACCGATTAGACTGCACAGGGTGCCCGCTAGAGCTCCATGAGCGGTTGTCATGGTAACAGGCAGTGAGGTTGGCATGAGCTTAGCTGAAGTTGTTTTTTTTCTCCTTTAGATCAATTTTGCTATGTGGGTGTGATCAGATAGCGTGTGAATTTGTGCACATGTGTGGAATTATCTGACAATTTCTGATTTGTGTGTGCACACAGATGGAGCAGGTGTCAGATGATGAGTTGGACCACGGAGCAGAGGAGGACAGCGATAAGGAGGACCAGGACCTGGACAAGATGTTTGGAGCCTGGCTGGGAGAACTGGATAAGCTCACACAGGTTAAAACACACACACACACACAAAGAGAGGGGGGTTGGTTACACAGATACAGACTCACACAGGTAGAAGAGCGGACAAAAATTGAGGCGCTGTATCCATAGCAACCTTAACACTGCTAATCCTGTCTCCCTATACTGTATCCTAGCAACTCCCCTCCCACCACCACTTTGTATTGTGTGCGTGCGGGTTTGTGACTAAGGGGGTCTAGCAGGCAGACATGCTTTGACTGTAATGTCAGAATGTGTGTGGTTTTTGCATATGTGCACCTCCATGTTTTTTGTGTGTGTGTTCTCTGTAGAGTCTGGATGATGGCAGGCCACAGAAAACACTGCAGAAGCCCCCTCTCAGACAGGAGACAAACATGGCCAACTTCTCCTACCGCTTCTCAATGTATAACATAAATGGTGAGACATCACTCTCTGACACACTGTCCAGATCAAACTAATAACAGTACAGATCAAAAAAAGATCAGATAAATGAAATCATTAACCCCACCACCACCTTCACCTTGCCCTGCTTTTATTTTTGCTTCCTGCAGAGGCGTTGAACCAGGGCGACACAGTGGACCTGGACGCCCTGATGGCTGACCTGTGCTCCATCGAACAGGAGCTCAGTACCATTTCCAAGCCAAACTCCACGTCTCGCGGCCAGAGCAAAGGCCAGCAGCGGGGCCCTGGGGGGCGCAGTGCCAGTACCAAGCACGCAGGCACCAGTGGAGGGGGAAGCAGCGGAGGTAGTCCTGCTGATTAATGTACTTCATGTGGTATTTTAGCAACAATAAAATAATGACTCCACCAATTACTAAAAATAAATATTATTGTAAACAAATACGGCTGTTGTATAGAGCCCTCTGCCATACTCAAACGCTTTTTATTTTACATAGCAGCCCACTTTGTTGGCCTTGGATAATGTTTGGATTTGCTATGCAATACAAAAACAGGAAGATGTCATTCTTCTTCTGGTGCAAATGGTGTTTCTGGTTGTGGAAGAGCCAGAAGGTTGATTGAGGAGAGGGGAGAGGAACTCTTCCAACATATGTCTTTTTTACTGAAGCCAAAGCAAAAACAAACACATGCAGAGTAATAATACAGAGGAGGAAGGTGGGACAATTAGCAGCATCCTGTTTGCATCAGGGAAATGTAGCCTTTAGCATACAGGAGCGATGACTGTACCACTGGTATGATATAATTGCAGCCAGGTGTTTTTGCTGTGGTCTTATGTGGTAATGATAAAAAGTTTACAACCTAACCTAATTTATGGTATTCTAAAAACAGTATATTGATGTTTTAAAAATGCTGCATTTAAAACAGAAAAATGCTACATGTGGCACCTGAAATCCATCTGGTATGGTACATGCAGTGTAATTTTAAGAAATTCCAAAAAAACATCACGTATCCCTTGAATTCCAGTCCCATCCACTTAATTTCTGCTTCCATCTGAGCTGCCTTTAAACTCCCCAACAGGAAGCGCCAGTAGCAGTACCCGGGCATCGCCGGCCAACACAGTACGAGGCGGCAGTGTCGGCGGCCGCCCCGCAGCCTCCAACATCTCCCTGGATGACATCACCTCTCAGCTGGAGAGAGCCTCTCTCAGCATGGATGAAGCAGCACGTCAGACCTCTTCCTCCTCCTCCTCTTCCTCCTCCTCTTCCTTCTCCTCCACCACGCTCCGACGGCCCTCGTCTGGGTCATCTGGCGGCGGGCAACACCGGAGGACAGGCTCAGTGGGCACGGTCAGCGAGCAGGAAGCTCCGTCCCAGCGGTCCAGTGTAAATTCAGCATGTGCCTCAGCGTCCAGCATGGACTCCCTTGACATTGACAAAGTGATGGCTGGTGGAGAGGTGGAGGGCCAGAGCAGCTCAAGCACGCAAGGACAAAACCAGACCAGCACAGAGGTATGACACACAAAATACCAACACAGAGATAAAACACACACATATTCAAGAGGTAGACATAGTATTATGAGCTAATGAGAAAGTGTGAAAGCGTGAAAGACTCTGTACATTTCTACATGTAATGGTAAGTGAAATGTGTGTGTGAATCAACTTTGGGGTCAATTCAGTTTCTGGCATAAAGGACAACAAAGAAATCATTGTCAGATTTTAGTTTCAATAGAAAACAAGCACACTTTACCTTTTACTGCCCTGAACTGACCTCAGTCCGGCTCTGAACCTGCATGTTTAACCACACAGCATGACATTTGGAAGAAACCGCATGCCTGAAGTGCATTGACAGTCAATCCACAATACGGCCTGTGTATTGTGCATTGGATGGTGTGTTGACACATACATTGTAACCTCCTATAAGGCTGGTGTGGATTACAATGTTCATATCTACCATTTCTGAGCTCTTTTGTTCACTCACCAAACACCTTGGCTCTCTAACAAAAGCAAAATATCCTCGACATTTGAGAAGAGTTTAACATGTTTAAGAAACAAAGACCTAAGCTAATATACAGTATATAAACAGATATGTATGTTTAGGTGACTTGTAGGAGAGGGAAAAAAATAGAGATATGCGAGGAGAGTAAAACCCTGATGGTGAGATGGTATTTCAATTCAGAAGAAAAAGTTAACACAGTATCTTGCATGTCCCCTGTCCCCCCCGCATGTGATCATATTATCTGTGTTTACATCTTTCCTATCTGTGGTCTCTATCCACTCCACACACACCTTGCCTGCACCTCCTGATTCTCCCAGCATGTCACACTGCGACGGGACAATGGTAAAGCAGCCAGGCGGCAGCTTGACTTCACCTCACGAGAGGGTGAAATGGATCGGGCCACTGTAAGTGCATGTGTGTGAGCGTGCATGCATGTGTTTTGGCATTTGCCCATGTAAGGCTGCAGGTTACTGTTTTAGAGCGTAATCGTATATCACACTTATGTGAAACAATGTCACTTTTGAACCATTTCTATTCAATTAGTTTGCAACATAATTTTTTACAGTTTTAATTCAATTTAAATTGTTGGAAGAGCAGAATTGACATTTTAGCTTTAGTGTGGAGCCTTTGTGTAATGTATCCACAAGCATTGACGTGTGTCTGACATGAAAGTTGGATTGTGAAAGTAGCTGTAGGTTTTGTAGCAAACCACAGTATGCTGCATATTCACAAACTCCAATCTTTTGCAGTCATGTTTGCTCTGTACATGTCTACAGTACTTCTCACAATCATTGCTTCTTTACCCACAGCTGCAGCTAATGACAACCACCAACTGCTGAGCGCTCCATTTATGGAACCATCTCTCGCTTCCACGCTTCTTTATGCAAAAAAAGATCAAAACACCTGCGATTAATAAGCCTCCAAGAATCATCTGGCACTGACTTTTCTATATGTTGTCTGTTCCTCTGCTCTCCTTTTTTATCCTCTCTTCACCCAAGCACTCCTATCTGGACCGAGAAACCTCGCTCATTTTGAAAAGCATAGCTGGGAAGCCTTCTCACCTCCTGACCAAGGTGACTTCCTCGTACACTCGCTCGCGTCTTTGGTTTTTCTCTCGTGTGTGTGTGTGTGTGTGTGTGTGTGTGTGTGTGTGTGTGTGTGTGCGCATGCACTGCTCCTCTCTTCTACTTTGCATGTCTTTAAGTGGGAAAATCCATGCTTACAGGACTGTTGAGAAACACCTGCTGGAAATCAGACCAGCTTATTTATTTACTAAATTAAAAAAAGGCAAAGATAAAAAAAAAATTCAGCCAACAAGAGGGCATCAGCTTTTCTCCCCTGGAGATGCACTCTCACTGTCTCCAACAGAATCAGGCCTGTTCTGTGAGGGCTGTCTAAAGGCCAATTTATACTTATGCATAGAGTCTGCACCGTAGCTGATGGCATAGGCTATGGGCTGTCATAAGCAATGAACATGAAGGTCTAAATGTTACATTGTTCTACATAAAGAAGACAAATAAAAAAAATAGTTTTTACAAAAGCTATCACACAAACACACAGAGTACAGGCTAACTTTACTTAGCTAGCAATTGTTATAGACCACAAATTAGCTTCAACATTATAATTATTGAAAGCTAACTTACATTGCAAGGCTCAGCTTTACTTCTAACTGAAGACAACAAAAGGGCTAGTAAGCTACAGCTCAGACAATATACATGATCAAAACTTACACTTTAATAATCTTGTAGAAATCCAGTTTCCAGCAAAGTTTCCAGTGCTTAGGGTGTCAAAACGGCTTGCTGAACTGAACAATATCTGGGGCACTGAGCTGTCACTCAGACGCTCACTAGCCAATGGGTATGCACCCCTGAAAAGTCCGCCCATGAGAGAAGTTTGTGTCAGAACTGCAAACAAAAAGTCGGGCAGTGCAAACAAGCGAGCTGGCAGCGAAAC
The DNA here is from genome assembly GCF_014851395.1 of Micropterus salmoides. Lineage (NCBI taxonomy): Eukaryota > Metazoa > Chordata > Actinopteri > Centrarchiformes > Centrarchidae > Micropterus > Micropterus salmoides. The sequence goes on from NW_024040040.1 coordinate 13,977,113, forward strand.
TGCAAAGCTGACAGTGAGAGCAAAAGTCTGATCAGGGAGAAAGCGTAAAAGACCAATTGTTTGTTTGCATGTTCTACATTTTACTTTTAATTCAGTTAGTTTTATTGTGTCTCAGAATCTTAACTTTTGTTTGATTTTTAAGGAGTTTTGTTTGGCTAAATTGGCAAAATCTGATTCCATAGACATGTAGTTAAATTTTTGGGGAGGTGTGCGTCGGCCTACAGTGTAGGGTATGGCATAGGGTACGCAGCTATACGTAGATTTGATGCAGGAGTTTAAATTTACCTTAATAGTATGCTTGAAAATGCACAAATGAAGAAAAAACACAAGACAAGATGAGAGAAATCGGGCATGCCAAAAACAATGTATAAGACCATATCACATGAAATGTAAATCAAATATTCAAATATCTAACAGGGTCTATCAGCATGGATTTTTCCTTCACATCATTTTCCAGCATGTACCATGCTTACAGATTATATACACTTGTGTGTTCTTGCTTCCACATTTATCTTTCACTGGCAGGTGGTCTTTGGTTCATGGGTTTCTATTTTCATTCATTTTTACTCTTTCTCCATGTAGCTGGCTTTTGATTTGCACTCAGTCTTCTTTAAGGAAAGCTTGTGAAGGGGCAGCAAGTGTTTATGAAATTATGTTATTAGAGCTGTGACAATTAGTCAGGAGAAAATTCATCTAGATTTATCGTTTCAGTCACTTATTAGTCAAATACTCATACCATTCAAGCTCTTCCAATGTGAGGATTTGCTTTTTTTCCCCTCTGTTTTCCAATATATCCAATATAAATTATTTTAGTGTTTTGAAGTGGTTGGTCGGACAAAACAAGACGTGTGAAATAGAGAGTGGATGTTCTTTCATTATTTTGGCACAAGTAGTTTTACCAAAGGATTTTAATAGTTGAGATTTCAGTTGCATCTTACAGTCACCCCCAGCAGATGGGGTTTGCTCAGACGGAGGACCTTGACTTACAGTGGGTTTTTTTCTGACATTAAATAGACTAAACAATTAATTGAAGATTAAAATAATTGTTAGTTGCAGTCCTATATGTTATCTCAAAGTTTTTTGTGTGTTTTCTGATTTATTGCATTTGCTTTGCTACATATATAAATAAATAAAAAGTATACGCATGAACCTAACGATGCTCATACAAACACAAGACAATGAAATGCACAAACATCTGGCAGATGTGTGCCAGAAGAGTGGGGGAAGAATCATTTTAAATGTGAACCCTCTGTGCTCCACTGTCTGTTTATCCATTATGTGTTGGTCCTCCGTAGCTCCCAACTTTTCCAATGCTCTGTTTTACTGTAAACCTCTTGGCAGCAGTTTTCCCAGCAAATGTATTGGTTGCAGCCTTTTGGCTCGCTTGCAAAGCTTATGCTGCTCAGATGTGTGCAGATTTGTGTTTCAAAGTTGATTGTGATTTATCCCACCATTGCTACATGACACGTAGAGTGCTTTCCAAGTGCAAAGCAGTGGATTCCAAGAGAGGCAGAAGATGTAGGCCAGAGTTTCTTAAATCCTATTGAGATTTAACAACCCAAGAGCATATGCTGAATATGAGGCAAACCACAAATTATACTAATCTTGGACAATATAAGGGTTCCTCTATGGGTCTGGAAACTTCTGGAAAATAATTTTAATTGTTTTCAGGACTTTAAAAGTCCCTTCCTTTTAAAGACTTCAATAAAAAAGAAAGCTTTTTACTATTCATGTAAGAGACTATGATGAGAAACATCTCCATTAGCGGTCATTGGCATTGAATTGTAGATGTCTTTCCAAAGCCCTTTCTGTTATCTCCGTTTACTTGAATATAATGGCTCTCTATCATGAAACTGGCTGACTCTCACAGTAATATCCACATAGTTCATCTGCCTTTAGATTTTAGAGCCAAAATCTTGGAGGGGAAGTTAGTTTCTCTCTTTGTATAACAAAAGAATCGGAAATGATTGTTTATTGTGTTTCAAGGTAATAGGTTTCTGGCATATCTGGCTCTCAGTCTATCTGTGTATGCAGAGAGCATTGGAAGGTTTTTTTAAACGGGGCAGAGGATAGATTGCCTGCGGTGTACAGGCTGTGAGGGAGTTTGTGTTCGTGTTAACACTTTTCACCAGAGAATGGGAGAGTAGGAGCCGTGATCACCCCGGACTCGCAAATTCTCTCCCTCTCCTCGCTCGCAAATCAGAATACTGAATGAGCGCAGGATGTCTGGGAACAAGCGAGGAGAGAGAGAGAGAGAGAGAGAGAGAGAGAGTGGAAAGACATCAAAGGGAGAGGGTGCCAAGATTTTTTTTTACCAGGCTAGGCAGAAGAGCCTTTTTAAAATTGACTCTGCTGTCGCTGAGTGTGAAAGTGGAAGGGAAAACGCCTGTGGAATGGGAATCAGACTAGTTTCTATTAAAAAGCAGGGTTTAGGTGTCATGTGGAAAGGAAATAATGGAGGGGAGAGGCACATGTGGGGGGGGGGGGTTACACTGACAATTATGGGGCTAAACCTACAGCATGACTCAGATTGACTCTGGACTGTAATCTGTGCAACCCCCGTGACCTCTCTTCTCCCACAACTTTTTCTTACTCGCACATGCTCACGCTTGACTGACTAAAAGCTTGCCATGTGTTGGCCCAACTCATAGTGGCTGGTCATGTGGAAAAGGTAGTCTGGGTCAAGGTGGGGTGGTGGTGGGGTTCTTGAGATAAGAGGCTTGGGGAGCGGTTGTTAATACCCCTCATCCCCTTTCTTTTATCTCACTTGCCTGTGTATACACACAACTTCAAATATTTAGCACCTCAGCTTCTCATTCACCCAAATTCCACTCTCCGTCCTTGTCACTGTAGTTTAGCTCCGGGCACCAGTGTCGGTCACGGGCCTCCCCTCCTCGCCTGATTGGCTAAACAGTTGAATGTCTTGCAATAGGGGCTCGCTGGTTGGCTGGCCCCCCATTCTACAATTTTTGTGGGGATTATGTTCCATCGATTGGGCACGCTCCCAAAGCCCTGCATCTGTTATAGAGGGAGAGCGAGAGAGACAGGGAAGAGGAAGCAGGAAGAGCGTGTGGGAGGGTAGAAGGGGGAGGGGCATCGTCTTCCCTACTGTGTCTCACTTGGGGTTTTAGTCAAGTTGTGCTCATCTCAGGCGCACATGTCTGCGTGTCAGTGAACCTGCGCTGCCACAAAGTCTCTGCGCAGCACATCCTCAGCTAGATGATCCGCTGTCGTCTTTGAGTGATGGAAGATGTGGATGATCGGCTGAATTTCACCCACTGAGGATAATTGTGGAATAACTTTTAATATGGCAGTCGCCTACTGTGAAAGGTGGCAAGCAGACAAAAACCCCCATTTTTTTCTTTATCTTGAAATGTAAAGACAACCGTTTTTTTCTTCTTCTTTTAATTCATTAGTTATGGACGTTTCTGTATATTTTGGCCCTGAAGATCCGAATATGATCTTTGCAGGAGATCGTTGCATCTTTTGTGTGGAGGGTATTGAGGCTTTCTGAACTGATCCTACAATCATCCGCAGCCTCTCGCCCTTTGGGGATCTTCCACTATTGTTTCCCTTCTGCTGTATAGCGAGATCAAAGGAAACGGCTGCAGCTCCTTATGAATCCAATATGGAACCGTAGACAGCAAATGGAGCGCCATATTTGACGGAACACCAGACCAGTGTCACAATAGCAGCGATTTAGCATCCCTGCGTTTGTTAGTGTTTGATCAGAAAATTCACTCACAAGTGATTACAACACACCCACTTACACACGTGGAAGCACACACAACTTGCGGGATGGAGGTGATGGCATCTTGTTGGAGGGGGCAGGTAAGTAACCCAAAGCATGAAAAAAAAAAAATGGATTTCATTTGCGCCATCATGCCAGAGGCGTGTGCATTTAAATGGTTCAGAAGGCTGCTTACTATTTAATGAAGTTGTGTGCATGATGTCTTATTCCTGCCAGAGAATAATGAAAGACATGCGTTATGAGGATGAGGCAAAGCTTTGAAATCAAAAGGCGTTTCTTGTCAGTTTTCTGCATGTGTGCGATTTATGTGTATAACTGTATTAACCATACTCCTGTGTGTCCATCCAGGAGGAGCAAGCTGCCAAACTGAAGGCAGAGAAGATCCGAGTCGCCCTGGAAAAAATCAAGGAGGCACAGGTCAAAAAGGTAGGACCACCTCTTTGTACACACACTCTCACTTACTGACTAAGTTTCTCTTTTAAATGACTATTCTGACTCATAATAATTGCTGTCTTGTCATATTCACTGCACACCACATTTCCCTGTGAACTTCATTCACAGCGAGGCGGTGAAGCGCAGAGAAAAATGGGTCATTGCAGTGTTTGATTATGTGTGTGTATGTGCTGGGGAGGGAGCAAGAAATCAGAAAGAGGCTTCAGAAAAAGAGCTCTGCAAGACAATGCAGACACGTTCTACACAAAACATCCTATTAACCCCAGTCAACCAAACAAGTGCTGTTTTTTCGGTGAACAACTGGGACGCCTTGCCCCATTGATGACAATGGCATGTGTATGTTTCCATTGGGAAGCCGGTATGGGACCCCACAGACAGGCCATTTTTACCAGTGCTTCCGCCAGTGAATGAACTGCCTCTGTGAATGAGAGCAACAGAATGGTGTCCTTTTTCACATGCAATGAATAGTTGAGACCCAACAGTGTTTAAACAAACAGGGCTAGACTTCACTCTACCAAGTGAATACAATGTGACAAGATAAAGAGTGCTGGTACAGCCGGCACATAAATGGAAAATGCTGTGATGTGATAAATTATTAGTCCTACGGTTGTAAGCGGTCTACACAGCCAGCTATGCCTCACAATTTACTACATTTTGCATACATGACATTGAAGCAGTTGTATGCATTTGGATGTAAGGTTCAGAAATTGATCTCGTAGAAGCAGTGGGGGTTTTTTTTGTTTGTTTTTCTGCCAGGCTAAGGGGGGGTTTAGGGGTCTTTCCTGTGAGAAATGTAGGTCAGACTCCTCATGTCTAAGTCTCGCAGTTCTCCCAGCATTCTCATTGGCCCAAGTCTCTTGTCAATCAGTTGTACCCGCATACCCATTGGATGTCAGGGTCTCGGTGGGAGGGGACAAACAGGAGGTCAAGGAATTGAGGGCTTTATTTGGTTTCACACCAGGACAAGTCTTATGTAGGCTGCAATTGTGTGAGGCTGGATTTGGCACGTGTGTGCGTTTGTCACATCCAGATTACTTTAAGCTTGCTTGTTATGGAGGACTTTTGGTTGACTTTGGATGTAAAAATTTGGCCAGATTATTGGATTTTAGTGGTCATATATGCAACATTGTCACCGTAATGACCCCATAAAAAGTTTGACATATTTGAAACAAGCTTTAAAAGCACATGATTAGATTTCATCCTCCAAGTACATTTAAGCTATTTATCCCCAACCAGATTCTGTGGCTTTATTTGATATGGGCTGCTGCAAAAAAAAACATTGTGCCTTCAAACATGTTCGCATAACTTCATTTACTGCAAATTGTTCAAAGAGCATTGTGCCCCAGAGGCTGATGAACTTCTATTGTTTCTTTGGTCAAGCTGCCCGCTAGGTGATAAGAGATGACGATACCGGCCCATTTATTCCCAGGGATTTCTGTCCCGTGCTATTATTATGTCAAAAGTGATCAATTTAAAACATGTAGCCGCTACAGTGAAGCGTGATTAAGTATGACTTACTGTTCTTCTTTACTTAATATGGTGGGCAATAGATAAAATGGAATAAGACTATAGATAAGTAAGTAATAAAGAGAAACGCTAACTTATGATTACATTTGCTGAAATCATTTAAAATAGTTTATACTAAAGTGCATACATGGGGATTTTATTGGTGCCTCTTGTCCTAAATTTTTGCATTACGTTAAAAAACAAGCTGTTCCCTTTTCTCCTCCTCTTCTTCTTCCTCAGCTGGTGATCAGGGTCCACATGTCAGACGAGAGCTCGAAGACCATGATGGTGGATGAGCGGCAGACAGTCAGGCAGGTGCTGGACAGCCTGCTGGATAAGTCACACTGTGGCTACAGCCCTGATTGGTCTCTTGTAGAAACCATCACTGAGCTACAGATGGGTAAGGGAGGAGCCCCAGATAGTTTGCACCACACCTGAGTCAAATAAACATTGTTTACGGTTTGCTTTAGTCTGCACTGTTTGCATATGGATGACACATGGCATTGTGCACGCGAGCGTGGGGGGGTGTAAATTATATGAGTGACAAACATGTACTGTAGTATAATTATCTGTTGTCTAAGAATAGCCACTGTTTGTGACTTCAAGCTAACTGTTAGGCTTACAGTTAAAGGTTCTGCCCCACCCAAAAAACCAGAAATCCCTCCAGGGAGGAAATTAAGTGCACATTTGCAGGTCAGCCAAAAATAAAAATAAAAATGCATATCTTGCACCTTATCTTCATTACTCTCTTTTCTCTCTCTGCCTCACTCTCAGAGCGTAATTTTGAGGATCATGAGAACTTGGTGGAGAATCTCTTAAACTGGACCCGGGACAGCCACAACAAGCTGATGTTCATCGAACGCATCGAGAAATATGCTCTTTTCAAGAACCCTCAGGTGACTGTCCTACACTTCAACACACACGTAGCACGAGAGGGAGGACAGATCATCTTCTTAATACCCTCCGTAGCCACTCTGCATTCAGTGTGTAAATGCTGAAAGCGTATGCTATACGCACAAACACATTGTGTATGCATGCTCAGTGCCTGCACGGCCCAGGGAGTGAACAAGGGAGTGTGTTTGTGTAGGAGAGTTGGAAGTAGGTCAAAGCTCTAAAGCGAGTAAAGGTGAATAATTTATTTAACATAAGACGAGGTGAGCCGCTGACTTTACACTCCCCCCTTCCTCCCCTCCCTGTCGTCTATTTACTTCAATGTTCCTCTCAATTATCTCCAGAACTATTTGTTGGGGCGGAAGGAGACATCCGAAATGGCTGACAGGAATAAAGAGGCTTTATTAGAGGTGAGATGATGAACAAGCACACAGACTGTTGACTTTATCATTCCTACAGATCTGGACTCACAAGATAAATTTTGACATCAATTTCTGTTTGTGTGTCTATCAGGAGTGTTTCTGTGGCGGCTCTGTGTCTGTGCCAGAGATTGAGGGCATCCTGTGGCTGAAGGAGGATGGGAAGAAGTCATGGAAGAAACGCTACTTCCTCCTCAGAGCTTCAGGGATTTACTACGTCCCCAAAGGCAAAGCCAAGGTCAGTGAAACTTGAGATGGTGTACTTTAGGCATACAGTCACACCACTCAGACAAAATGAAGATGGGGAACAGAAATGTAGGTTGGGGTTATGAGAACCAGATTACACACTCTGCTCTGTGGTATTTCCTGTTTAGTGCTTGATCACTTTGAACAACAGAAACCATGCATGCTTTTTTGTTTTCGTTCAACCAGGGAAGATTTGTTGTGCACATGTGCTCTTAACACACTTTTTCCACAGTCTTCAGTGACCACATCAGCATTCAGTAGCTGCACTACTAGAGACCAATCTTGTTTCTCATTTTGTTGCATCATTTAAATCCTGCAATCTTCTTTGAGCTAAAAAGTAGGTTGAGTCCTTTAACACATTATGGTGCAATCTAAGGCATTGAATAAAGCACTGTACATTTAGATCTGTGTAATTACCCTCAAAAACATGTAGACACAAGACTTGGACTACAGTGGGACTTAGATCCTCTTCGCATGATTATTTAAATTTAGAGCAGCTTCACTCAAGCATAGAAACAGAATATGCTCCTAAAGTACTTTGTTAGACCAATAATATGTAATTTTGTCCAAACTGTGACCAGAAATGTTAGATGTACCTGTAGGGAAGTCTCAATGCCTCCAAGTTATTCTGGCATCATGGACAGCACGCGACTTCACCACCCTGCACAGAGCAGCAGCTTCACTCAGCATCCGTCCCTTTTGTGAAGTCAACCACGCATCAGTCCCTCCTTCTCTGTCTCCCTCTCTGCAGGCATCCCGAGATCTTGTGTGCTTCCTGCAGTTGGACCATGTGAACGTGTATTACGGCCAGGACTACCGCAGCAAATACAAGGCTCCCACTGACTACTGCCTGGCCCTGAAGGTGAAGCACTCTCCCTATATCTTCCACTGAATGGAGATATGCTGCTACGGTTTCTATTAAAAGCACAAATTGCTTCCAAACAAGTCAATGTGATTGTTTAATATTATTGCCATTTAATAAGTAGATAACTTATTATTACTCGCTGTCTTTATGTAGAAATTTAATGTCCAGAAGATGATTTAAAACCAAAAGATTTCCAGCCCATTATATAACGAAGAAACCTTGTATCATTTTTCAGTGGACTTTTGAGGCACTGCTGGATAGTAAAATACATATTTACTTGTTTTTGAAGCATCCACAAATCCAGAAGAAGTCACAGTACATCAAGTATCTGTGCTGTGATGACGTCAGAACCCTGCACCAATGGGTGAACGGAATTCGCATCGCCAAGGTGCGTCCAAGCTTGAGTGTCTGCTCTGGTTTGTTTAGTCTGCAAAAAGACAAACAAATTGTTCTGTAACACTTCTATGAGGAATTGTGTTCATTAATTCATTAAATGTCATTGTGTTTTATCACTGTGTGTGTGCAGTATGGGAAGCAACTATATGTGAACTACCAGGAAGCCATGAAGAGGACAGAGGCAGCCTACGATTGGTCATCTCTATCTACCTCCAGCATCCGATCAGGCTCCAGTTCTGCCAGCATACCTGGTTAGTTCATAGTCAAATCAGGCTGAGCATCAGTATAATACATTTCAAGTAGAGATCTAGTACATGGTGATTGACATTTGAAACATTTTTATAGGGATACTCCAGTAATTTTCTATCACATCAGAAGTTGTGAGTCTTTCTAGAAACATATTAAAAGAAGAATTGTCGAAATTAAGGTCACAGCGGCAGATATATCCTGATTTTTTCACTCTTAGTATGGGTCAAGCTCCAAAAACACTAGATCCTACATTTCCCGTAATGCAACACAGTAGTCTTTCATTGAACCTTCCCTGCCTAGTAAATGCCCGTCTTCAAGCCCAAACGGAGAAAACCCTGATTACATCAGTGAGACATAGCCGGGGTTATGTTCCTGAACTTTGAAAGCTAGTTTTTCTTTTTCCTCACAGTTACTGCAACAACATGTGTTCTCAGAAAAGAAGAAATTGATGGTTTTGATTGTTATTACCAATCCCATTATGAAGTGTCTGTGGGGATGTGTACTCAAATAGATACTGTCTTACCAGTAGTCTGTTATAATTCAAGAATTGAACAATTTAATACTTAATATACATCATACTTTTAAGAATACACTTCTCTGAAAGTGTCTCACTGTCAGATATGTGTGCTTCTAGAGTCCCAGTCTAATCATTCAGGCCATTCAGACAGCGGGGTGGACACGGGCTCTTCTCATGGCCGGTCCCAGAGTGTGGTGAGCTCCATTTTTTCTGAGGCCTGGAAGAGAGGTACCCAGATCGAGGAAAACACTAAGGTATGGCTTTCTTTCAAAGACAGCGGGGCTTGTCACATGGATTTTAAAATCTCTGTTAAAGTTGCTCATTTTACACAATATTTCATTCACTTCACTGAGCTCACACAGTCTCTTTCCAGCAGATGAGAATGGAGGCCTCCAGAGGGGCCACCCTGCCGCATGCTTCCCACAGTCACCGGCATCACAGCCAGCATTCAGTGGATCACCCAGCCCTGACGCCCCAGCCTCATCCCCAGCCTCATCCCCAGCCTCATCCCCAGCCTCATCCCCAGGCTCAGCAACCCCAGGCTCAGCAACCCCAGGCTCAGCAACCCCAGGCTCAGCAACCCCAGGCTCAGCAACCCCAGGCTCAGCATCCACCAATGTACCCCCAGACACCGACCCAGCCACAACACCAGCACCAGCCTCAGTCTCCTCAGCCGGCCCCACAGCCGCCCCCCCAGCTGCATCAGCGCCCTCAGCAGTTACCGCAGTCTTCACAACAGCAGCAGCCACAAACTATCAACAACTACAACCACATGCCCCTACAGCAGCAACAGCTGGCCCAGCCACCCCCACCTCCTCCTCCACCGCCTCCCCCTCCGCCCCTACCCCCAGTTCAAATGGTGTCGCACCACTCACCGGCTCCCACCATGTACAAGTACAGCACGATCACCAGGCTGCAGAACCAGAAGCCCTCCCAGGCTGCCAATCACCACAAGTTGCCCAGTCACCTCCATGCAATAGCTCACCAAGTTCTTCCCTCACCACCACCTGCAGCACAGGTCAAACCCAATGTGAATCACATTGCAGCAAGGACTAATGTCCCGCCTCCTCCTCCTCCTCCCCCTCCACCCTCCATGCCAACGCCTGGGTCAGCCATGGCTGTGTTAAAGCTGGGCCCTCCCAGCCCAGCTGCCCCGCCTGCCTTCATTCCTCCTCCCCCAGCCCCTCCACCTGCTCCACAGACCAATGGAGTAGCATTTCCTCCACCTCCTCCTCCTCCCCCACCCCCTCCTGCACCAGCTCCCATGAGTGAGCCTGTGTACCCCAACGGGCTGAAGCAGGCATTGAAGGAAAGGTTTCCCAGCCCGCCACGGGACCTCCTCTCTCCAAATGGAGGCCTTGAAGAGTCCCCACCGCCTGCCCCCGCACCACCACCGCCACCTCCTCCACCTCCACCTCCGCCACCACCTCCTCCACCTCCCCAGCAGTTCCCAGTGCCAGCCCAGTTCCCACCTCCTCCTCCACCGCCACCAGCGCCACCCAAAACCTTCACACCGGGCTTTGTGCCTCATCCTGCCCCCAAACCTGTGTCACCTGTTTCCCCATTCCCTCCTGCCCCACCTTCTGCTGCCCTGGGTGGCCCGGCCCCGCCGCCACCTCCACCCCCTCCTCCACCTGCACCCTTCAAGAAGCAGTTCAGCCTCCAGGCAGGCCACACCTCCAGTCACCCCCCTCCGACTCTGCCAAAACAGCACAGCATGTCTAAGCAAACACCCATTTCCACAGGATCCCCTCCTACTATGTCTTTGGTGAAACAACTTGCAAGTCAGTTTCCAGGAGCTTCATCCCAAGTAGCCAATCACACAGAGAGCCCCAAAGCCCCCCTCTCCCCACCTGCAGTCAAGACCAAACCAAAATGGCAGCCAGGGGGTGGCCAACAGCTGCAGTCTCCAGAGTTCCCTCCTCCTCCTCCAGACAGCAACACTGGTTTCCCTGCCCCTCCTCCTCCTCCGCCACCTCCTCCAGCCCCTGTCATGGGACCAACTCCACCTCCTCCTCCTCTCCCTCCTGGAAACCTTGGCTCCCCCACAAAGAGGTCACCCTCTGGCTCCTCCAATTTGGCAGGCAAGAAACCTCCTCCCACCCCGCAAAGGAACTCCAGCATAAAGTTCAACTCCTCAGCTTCCTATGAAGAATCCAGGAGAAACTTGCTCAGCAAGTTCGCTCCCAAGAGCAACACCCCTCCTTCCTCCCCATGTCCCACCTCCTCCTCCATTGGATCCCCTTCCAAAGACCCCTCAACTGGACCCCCTGCTCCCCCAAAACCAGGCAAGCTTAACCTGTCCAACCTTCCCTTGGCACTCCAAGCCAAAGTGAGCCAGGCAAAGCAGTCCAGTGGCGACTTCCCGTCCCCACCACCTGAGTGTGCTTACTTCCCACCTCCTCCCCCCGCTTCTGAGCTCTTCCCACCTCCTCCACCTCCTGGTAGTGACGCACACAGTGGAGGACCTCCTAGGGTAGCTGTGGTCAACCCCCAGCCACAGGCTCCCCCTCCCCCTCCGCCTGTCCCCCTTGTCAGCAACTCATCATGGGGGAAGAGCTCATTGAAAAAGATTCCTCCACCCACACACGTGCGGCGTAGTAACACCACCCCGGAGCCCCCTCCACTCTCACCACCTCCACCCACCTCCCCAAAGGGCAGCTCAGGCCAGCCCAATTTCCTGGATGATCTCCACCGGACACTAAAGCGAAAGTCAGTGGGTCGCCAAGGTTCTCTCAACTCTGTTGGTCTCACGGGCAAGTCTGAACCGGCGGGAACTATGGACGACATGGCACTGCCTCCGCCACCCCCTGAGCTGCTCCTGGACCAAGGAAAGCAAAGCAATGGAGGAAATGGTGGCTACATGTCCGGAAACATCTCAGGCTATGCAACTCTACGACGAGGACCGCCACCTGCACCACCGAAACGGGGGGACGCCACCAAACTTACTTGAGAGTGTTGAACTTGGAGATCAGGACACAACAAAGGTGGATGAATAGACAATGAAGTGAACACTCATTTGTGAAATGGGAGTGAATTCCTTCTGTCCTCTTGAGATCACAATAATAAATAGAAGACTGTGTATATACAAAACCCAAACCAGACCATGGTCAATTAGTGTTTTTGCATTTTTTAACATGCTTGGTATTCTGGATGAGTGGGGTTTACAATAATTGGGACAATTAAGACTGGAGCAGGTAAGTTTGGGGTCACAGAAAAGTCACAGAAAATTTTCTGCAATTGTCTAAACTCTCTGGAAGACATTGAATTGCCCTGTATGGTAAACCCCACCCATCTGGTACACCAAGCAGGTTTAAATAAATACTAATAAGAACTGTGCAAATATTAGTGGATCCAGGTCTGAGCCAAACCACGTGTCCGCTTCTTTGTCATAAGTTTGTGCCGCATACTGGAGACAAAAAAAAACCCACATCATGATCGTTCTGCTTTGGTATTGCATGGACCTCATGTAAGAATAAGCTGTAAAACATGAAGCTGTTCCGGTGTGTGAGCATGAATGAGAGAGAGAAACTGAGACTGAATATGCATACATGCATTGTGTGCATGCATGTATGTATGATTTTATGGTGGTGAAGTAGTTAACAATTAGGGAAGGCCTTCGCGGAGCGGGGATGGTTAGGTTTGCTTTTATATAAAATATTTAATGATTGATAAATGGAAGGATTTTTTTTTGTAAGTCTGTCTTTTAATAGCTGGTCAACAAAGTCTAGTTAGGAACAAAACATTAGGGCACAATGGAATGTATATGGGAAGGTGAGTTTGAAAACAAATACACACCAAGAAGGCAGTTATTCAGTAAAAAAAAAAAAAAAAAACACTCAAACCGATAAAACTTTGAAATCTGTTTTCTCAGACTAGACTGTTTCACTACTTGGCAAATGCAAATCAGAAGGAAGCCTTATTCCCAAAGTCTTGCGCAGAGGTCAAAGCAGAAAGGAGATTTCTTCCAAAGGTCCAGCAGAGTCTGGACTGTGCAACTGGAAAAGAAAAATACAATTTGTTTTATTTAATGGACTCCTGTAAATGGAGAGGGGAGGCCTGTGATGGTATGTCTTCGTGGACTGTGCGAGTTCCCCGTGCATTGGCTTGATTTTGGACCTTATCCTTCAGTTTGTGTCTGTACAGTTGCAGCTGCTACTCCGTTATTGTCGGTCCCCGCCGCCTTCTAAAGTCACATGGTATAACAATTCAGGAAGTAGAATGTACAGGTTGGATTCAGTCATGTGAAATAAACTCTACTTATCCAAGGTGACCCGGTTGAAAAAAAACATACATTTGTCTGGTTAATGTACAGAGCATTAAATCATGTAGTCAATAACAGAAATCATTTGACTGTCATTAGACTGAATGTTGCTTTCAACTGTGTGTCTATCGTATTTTGTTTCTTCATGGTGCCATTACTACGTCAGCCCGTGGTGCACATGGACTAAGGTTATCCCTTGATTTTGTACCTACAGAGTGGATCATGAAGGGTTTTTCATTTCTATCAGCAGTGCTGGTGCTAGTGCTGTCCTTCAAGGAACTCATTCTCAACATCCTTGTGCCATGGTGACATATCATTAATATATCATTAATATTTCAGACCATTCAAACTGGTTTTAATTTGGCTTTAGTGTGGAAATGTGTGCTGTGAAAAAGGTTTACATGCTAGTGTTCAGAGGAGACCATTACATCCACATGTCCAGTGAGCTTATCATGAAGATGGTATTGGTTGTTTCCACACGAGCCCTGTTCTTTTGTCCCACAGTGGTTTGATTGCCACTTGAAGGCAGTGTACCATGTGTTATAACTGAATATCATTGTCCTTAACAGGATGTTTGCTACAGTACAGTATGTAAGTTATTAATGTGCTGATGTGAACATGTGGGGCCAAGTGAAATGAAGAAAAATGGTTGCAGATAGAGTAAATGTGTCCCCTTGCATTTAAACTGAAAACCACAATATAAATGTTCAAACTAGACCTCATTCTGTCTCCGTCCTCATTTGTTCAAATAATTTAGATGAGGGGTAAACGTTTGGTAGATGAACCTTACACTCCCTCTAGTGGTCTTATTCTGCCCTACACTAAGAAAAAAAAATCAGCTTTTGCTCAGCATTCCGGAGCCATTATAGCCAAATAAATAAAATGATGGGGGATTGAACCCTGAAAAAAGTCATGAATTATTAGGTTAAATGTGTTTTCCTTTTGTGGGTCACTGATCTACCAGCAGCTCTTTAAATCTAACTCATTAAATATCGTAAAAAGGGACAAAAACCACAATGTGCAAATTCTTTTTATCAGCCCCTAAATGTCTCCAGAGTGAGCTGAACTTGAGCTGGACTTGTCCCCTCTGAGCCGGACCTCCACTGTCTGCCTCCGGATGGAGCGGCCGCGAAGGAATGGCGGAGGAGGTGAAGAAGGAGCCGGGACTGTTGGAAAGATTGGGGCTCTGGTCAGTTACATAAAAACCATTAGCATCATCTTTATGTTTGAAATAGCCTGTAAATTTTAGGCAGCAGTTTTGTCTGAAGCTCGTCTCAAAGTGTGAAGGAGTTAAACACTTTAGTGACTTATTGTGCTGTACCATCACTAGTTAAAAATTGTGATTACCTCTTTTTGCAAACGGGATATTGAACCGGTGTCTCTCTCTTGAGAACATCTGTGGAATCAAATCCTTCATTATTCACATGCACTTTGCAGTTCAGCTTTATAGAAAGCTTAGCTCTTTTACCTTTTTTATTTTTTACCTTTATGTAGGATATCGGTTTATTTAAGGTTAGTTTGCTGTTTAATGGGAAACTACCTTTTTGTCACCAGCAACTTTTTTCACTTTATTTTTGTTATACCATCTAACTTAACTTGCTATGACTCAAACAGGAAAAGGGAAAATGAGCTTGAGGAATTGTGACAGAACTGTTGCTCTCAGCCACCACCCCTCACCGTTCCTCCCCTCTCCACCCCCCATCACCTGTCTGTGTCCTCACCTCCTCACTGGACTCTGAGCTGGAGCTCCAGTCGTGGCCGCATCTCAGAGAAACAACCTGGGTTGAGGTGGCTGAAATTCGAACCCGACTGAAGCAGGAGAAGGATGGCTAAAGGGAAAGAATAGAAATGGAGAGAGGATGGTGTTTTTCATATTTTATATAATGCAGATATTATTTAGTATTTGTTACAGCTATTTTAGTTTTTTATGATCAAAAGCTGCTGTCTAATGCATCATGGAAAGATAACAAATTTGTTCGATGCACTCTCTCCCACTAAATTCATGCCAACGCAAACAGTGGGCTGCACCAGTTTGTCAACGTGTCTTAAACCAGAATTGAGATTTACGGTGAAATATTGAACAATCAACATAACAGTCCAGCTTTTGACTGTGATAATATGTAACTGATGAGTGGTAACTTGCATAAAAGGAAGTGTTTTATTTCAGATATCATTAAACATTTCAGCTAAGCACAATTTTTTTCTAAGCGTTTTGCTGTATTCTCTTTGTGTTATACCTCAACCATGTGGTGGCAAACTAAATGGACAAAAAAAAAACATAAGATGTAATTCGGGTTAGGTTTTCACCCCTGATGACATTAAACGTCTCACCTCAAAGAAGTCAGGTCTGAAGGCGCATGTCTGGGGGTCGTTTCTGGAAGTCTTTACACACTCAGTCTCTTTAACACAAAATATCATCAGCAGGTCAACGGTGTTCAGGCCCGCGGGGATAACCTGGCATGCATGTGATATTTGTTATAAACACACAAATAACCAATATATGGAAGATGGGTTTAGTCACATTTCTTAGACTAGACCCTCAAACAATCAGAATCAGAATGAGCTTTATTGCCAAGTAGTATTTTACTTGTAGGCTAGAAGGAATTTGCTTTGGTGATAAGGTGCTACACGTAAACAAATACACAGCTGACATAAATAAATGTAAAAATTTATAGATATGGAATAAACAGGTGCAAGTTATAAAAGAATCATAGAACTAAGTGTAGATCATATCATAAAGATTGAAGTATGTGCAGACTCACACTTGTGACAAAGCCCTGAGTCACCCGGTAAAGATGGCTGACGGCATATGCAGAGTTGACCTCTGCCAGAACTGCTCCAAGACCCCATTCTGCCATGGACTCCAGCTCAGTGTTGTGCAGTGGGATTCCTGCAGGGTCAAAGGGCAAAGATGTGAGAGGAAAGTTGGTGACAGTTACTGCATCTACTTATTAAGTGATCAGTACAGAGAGCCACTCACCTGAGCATCCCAGAGACTGCAGCAGAGCTAAGAGAAGCACGTAAGACTTCATCTTGACTAGAACCAAACCAAAGTGTTTCAGTCCTCCTTTTACCTCCCTCTAAATACATTCAGCTTTTGTCCTAGCACACCTATGCACCGCCTCTTACCCTCCATAACACCTAAAAACAAAACTCCCTCCCCTGCTGTCTGTCCAGCTTCCTTCATGCAATAGCTGTTAACCTTTGCTCAGCACTATTGATCCCAGGGTGAATTAAACAAACTCTGTAATAAGAATTTACATCAGATTTCAGTCACAGCCTCTGTCTGAAATACTTTCAAACTTGTTTGATTTTGATGAAGATGTTAAAATGTGATGAGTTCAGTTCATTTAGCAGCTTCTAAAGGCTCTTTAGGCCTTTATTAAAAGAACTCTCAGGCTGCTGATCTCATCACTGCTTAAGCTGCGCAGTCACGTCCTTGCAGTAGCTCACCAAGTTCTTCCCTCAGGTCCGACACAACCTGCATCACAGGTGCCTGTCAAACTCATTGTGACTCACATTGCAGCAAGGACTAAAGTCTTGCACCGAGGTCAAAGCAGAAAGGAGATTTTTTCTAAAGGTCCTTCAGAGTCTGGACTGTGCAACTGGAAAACAACACTTTCTTGTAAATGGAGAGGGGAGGCCTGTGATGGTGTATCTTCGTGGACCATGCGAGTTCCCTTTGCATTGGCTTGATTTTGGACCTTATCTTTCAGTTTGTGTCTGTACAGTTGCAGCTGCAACTCCGTTATTATCGCTCCCTGTGGCCTTCTGAAGTTAGCTGGTATAACAATTCAGGAAGTAAAATGTACAGGTTGGATTCAGTCATGTGAAATATACTCATCTTATCCAAGGTGACCCGGTTGAAAAGATGTACAGCATTACAGATTCAACACTGAACTCCAAAAAGTCATGAATCATTAGGTTAAATGTGTTTTCCTTATGTGGGTCACTGATCTACACGCAGCTCTTTAAAATTTACCAATTAAATAGGCTATCATAAAAAGGGACAAAAACCACAATGTGCAAATTCTGTTTTTTAATTAGTTTTTTCTTTTAAACAGCGCTGAAATGCTTTCAGAGTGAGCTGAACTCTCACACCAGGAAGTTGCTGAAAGCGTCCCCTCTGGGCCGGACCTCCACTGTCTGGCTCTGGAAGGAGCGACCAGGCTGGATGGGTGGAGGAGGTGCAGAAGGAGCCGGGACTGCAGAAAGATATTGGGGCTCTGGTCAGTTACATAAAAACAATTAGCATGATCTTTATTTTTGAAATAGCCTGTAAATTTTAGGCACCAGTTCTGTCTGAAGCTTGTCTCAAAGTGTGAAGGAGTTAAACACTTTAGCGACTTATTGTGCTGTACCATCACTAGTTAAAACATGTGATTACCTCTATTTGCAAACGGGATATTGTACTGGTGTCTCCCTCTTGAGAACATCTGTGGAATCAAAGCCTTCATTATTCACATGCACTTCATTGTTCAGGACACCCTTTATATTGACGATTGCTTAGAGCTTAGCTCTTTTACCTTTATGTAGGATACAGGTTTATTTATTAAGGTTAGTTTGCTGTTTAATGGAAAACGTCCTTTTTATGATGAGCAACTTTTAAAAAAAATTCTGTAGCCGCTACAGTTTGCTTTGACTTGAAAAAGAAAATGGACAATGAGCTTTTGGAATTTTAAATAAATGATAAAGACACCCCCCACCACCACCACCATTTATCCTCCCTCTTCCCCTCTCTACCCCATCACCTGTGTCCTCACCTCCTCACTGGACTCTGAGCTGGAACTCTCGTCATGGCCGCATCTCAGAGAAACAACCTGGGTTGAGGTGGCTGAAATTCGAACCCGACTGAAGCAGGAGAAGGATGGCTGAAGGGAAAGAGTGGAAATGGAGAGAGAATGGTGTTTTTAATATTCTATATAATGCAGATATTATTTAGTATTTGTTATAGCTATTTTAGTTTTTTATGATCAAAATCAACTGTCTCATGTATAGATAACAAATTTTTGACACACTCTCTCCCATTAAATTCATGCCAATGCAAACAGTGGGCTGCATCAGTTTGTCAATATGTGTCTTATCCAAAATTTAGATTTACGGTGAAATATTTAACAATCAACATAACAGTCAGCTTTTGACTGTAATATTATATAACTGGTGAGGGGTAGCTTGCATTAAAGGATTATACAAGTGTTAAAGTCCATTTTCTTTATTTCAGATATCATTAAACATTTCAGGTAGGCACTATTTCTTCTAAGCGTTTTGCTGTAATCTCTTTATGTGTTATACCTCAACCCTTTGGCAGCAAACTAAATGGACTAAAACAAACCATGAAATTATGTAATTCGGGTTATTTTTTTACCCCTTATGACAATAAACGTCTCACCACAAAGAAGCCAGGTCTGAAGGCGCATGTCTGGGGGTCATTTCTGGAAGCCTTTAGACACTCAGTCTCTTTAACGCCAAATTTCATCAGCAGGTCAACGGTGTTCAGGCCCACTGGGATAACCTGGCATGCATGTGATATTTGTTATAAACCCACAAATAACCAATATATGGAATTTGACACTCTGCATAAAGATAACACACCTGCTAATGATAATATCTTAAAGATTGAAGTATTTGCAGACTCACCCTTGAGACAGAGCCTCTAGTCATCCGGTAAAGATGGCTGACGGCATATGCAGAGTTGACCTCTGCCAGAACTGCTCCAAGACCCCTGTCTGCCATGGACTCCAGCTCAGTGTTGTGCAGTGGGATTCCTGCAGGGTCAAACGGCAAAGATGTGAGAGGAAAGTCAGTGACAGTTACTGCATCTATGAAGTGATCAGTACAGAGAGCCACTCACCTGAGCATCCCAGAGACTGCAGCAGGGCCAAGAGAAGCACGTAAGACTTCATCTTGACTAGCACCAAACCAAAGTGTTTCAGTCCTCCTTTTACCTCCCTCTAAATACCTTCAGCTTTGTCCTAGTACCCCTACGCACCGCCTCTTACCCTCCATAACCCCTAAAAACAAACCTCCCTCCCTTGCTGTCTGTCCAGCTTCCTGCACGCAATAGCTGTTAACCTTTGCTCAGTACTATTGATCCCAGGGTGAATTAAACGAACACTGCAATTTACATCAGACTTTCAGTCACAGCCTCTGTCTAAAATACTCTCTAACTTGAAAATGTTCAAATCTGATGAGTTCAGTTAATTTAGCAGTCTCTTTAGGACTTTACATTGTTTTATTTAAATTAAATGAATACAATATGCCTAGAAAATTTGTTTGACTTTTTTTTTTCAGTATCTCACAAAAGTGAGTACACCCCTCACATTTTTGTAAATATTTGATCATATCTTTTCATGTGACACTGAAGAAATGACTCTTTGCTACAATGTAAAGCAGTGAGTGAACAGCTTGTATAGCAGTGTAAATTTGCTGTCCCCTCAAAATAACACATCACACAGCCATTAATGTCTGAACCGCTGGCAACAAAAGTGAGTACACACGAAAATGTCCCAATTAGGCCCAATTCGTCATTTTCACTCCTTGGTGTCATGTGACTCGTGTTACAAGGTCTCAGGTGTGAATGGGGAGCAGGTGTGTTGAATCTGGTGTTATCACTCTCACAAAGTGTCATTTCTTCATTGTTGTCAAAAAAATATATAATCAAATATTTACAAAAATGTGAGAGGTGTACTCACTTTTGTGAGATACTGTATATAACTGAGGTCTTATCACTGGAGGACACTGCGTCACCAGCAACCCAGTTTTTTCTTTTTACTTATGTATCACTTTAACAAACCACTGATTAGTTATTTTGGGTTCCTAATGTTTAAAATGACTGGAGCTGAAATGATAAGTCAGTTAAATGAAATTAATCTGCATCAACACATTGATGATCAATTTTTAAATACGTTTTTGAACAAAAGTATCAAGTTTCAGCTTATTTCAGCTTGTGTGTGAAAAGAATAGAATAAAATCAGCTGCTTTTCACAGTCTTCTAAGATAGTTTACAGACATTTTATAGACCAAACAATTGATCAGTCCAGAAAATAATCTGCAGATGAATTAATAATGACAATAATCATTAGTTGCTTGCAGCCCTTAAATAACTATTTCACTGATGACTATTTTCAGCTGTTTGGGTATGAAATGCCACTGAAGCCAAAAACACACAAAATAAACTGACTCACTTGAAGCAATACATATCTGAGATGTGTTTTTTCATGAAGCAGTTTTGGCATATAGTACATACTGTATATATGTTCTACATTTTGATCATCTGCTCCTTTAGACCAAATCTAGTGAAGCAGAATATGAATAGCTCCTGGGTGCCACTTTTTCCTCTGAAACAGTGTATTACAGTTTATTTACGGTTATCGTGATTCCTTATTTTCCCTTCTGGGGATCAATAAAGGTTTATCTTACTTCACTGCAACAATCCCTTACCACCATCATATCTTTATTACATTCATCATCAATATCAAAAATACTTCACATTTTGGACACATAGAATTATACTTGTAAACAGTAAATCTGTAAATTCTGTTTAGTATCAGCACATTCTATAAAAAAAAAAAAGACTACTTTGTTCCCATTCATCCATTTTTACCATCCTAAATACAGCGCATCTCTTTTTAATTAAACTGACACTAATGACAGAATGCGTTCTGTGAAAAATGTCACAAGAGCTTGAACTGTGATTTCACAAGATATTTACAAATACAACTCAACAGTAAAGCAGAACTACACAATTTGCTGTGGCGGAATTCGCGCCAGCCACAGCTAATGTTTTCAATGTTGCACAGACAGAACTAGATTCTATCGGTACCTGATTTGCATTCACCTTACAAACATGTGTCTGATGTGAGGCCATGCATCTAAACTGTACTCAGACCTTCATAAGAATGGCTGAAAAACTTTCTTGATTTACATTCAGTAAAAAGAAGAAGAGCAGTGTGCTCAAAAAATTTGTTAGCTGAGGTGATAATACATCCCAATTATGAGTTTTCTGATTCCAATGTACACTGCCTCTTTTCTGCTTTTAGGCAACATCCAAGTATGCTATGCTTTGACTGGTGAGCCAACAACTAAGCACAATCTTAGCATGTGTTAGCAATTTCAGCAGACTTATGTGTGAGCATGTGAGGGATCCCTGCTTCAGTTATAACCGGGTTTTCTCACCAGTCCTACAGTGTGAATGCAGCCATTCAAGTGCATTAAAGTAAAGGTGCGCAAAGTGTCAAATAGCTACTATCACGTCAACTACACACACACACACACACACTTCTTCTCATCGCTCGAGTGTTCCCATCAGAGGATCCATAGCAGCAAGGAAGCAGGCTTCAAACTCCTGATCTGAGAAGCGAGCTGCGGACTGACGTGCGTTGCGTCTGATCTGCAGCCGGCTGGCGGACGGCAGCGCCAGAATCCGCTCTATGGCCTCCGCGTAACTGTCCTCGTCATCAGCCAGGAAGCCTGTCTGGCCTCCCTCGAAAGGTACCACAATGTCCAGCTTGGGACCACCGGACTTGTGCGCCAGAATGACCTTCCCTGCTGCCATACACTCCACTACGCCTAGAGGGGGGAAAGAAGAGTGAAGACGAACTTTTAATATAATTAGAAAAAGTCAAATTTAAAAATAAGAGTAAACGTCAGCTCAGACAGATTTATCACCTATTCCAAAGTGTTCGTTCCACATTGTATGTAGTCCGATGGTAGCTTCCCCCATCTCTCTCTTCAGCTCCTCGAAGGATATGTTCAGTTTAAACTCCACCCTGTCGGCCACGCCCAGCTCCTGGCACAGCCCCCTCAACATGAGCACCCTATCCTCGTCTTCCTGATTCCTGCATCCGCCAATCATAACCAGCTTCAGTCCCTCCATGCTCCCGACCCTCTCCCTCCTCTTGTCTAACGCCTTCTTGAAAGCCCTGATCTGCAGACGGTGGTCCTTCTCCGGCCTGAATTGCCCCACAGAAACGATCGAGTGGCATTTCCTGTCCCCGTCCTCCTCCAGTGGGACGTCCAGGAACGCGCTGACGTCGCAGGGTGGGTAGACCACGCTGGTGCGGTTGGGAGCATGCCACAGTGAAAGGATGTGATGGAGGGTCCAGGAGGAGTTGACCATGATAAGGTCGCAGCAGGAGCCGGCCATGCCGTAGAGCAGGGCGAACAGGCAGTAGTAGACCACCTTGAAGGCACTCAGGAACAGACTGTTGGAGACGTAGTCTGGGTTGTTGAACCTAGGGCATTAATGGTTTGTGTTATTCGAGGAGATAGCAAACAAGTGGTTTTTAGTTATAAGCACCCATGAACAGCCGAATAAATTGTAATTGTATATATAATATAATTTAAAAAAGACCTTGTATGATGTGCTCACAACACAGTTTGCTTTGGTAAAGACACACAGTGATTACCTGGGGTTCCTCTCTCTCACTACAGACAGCATGTCAGTGCTGATGGTGGGGTAGTGAACGTAACTCCCCACACTGCAGCCTCCCAAGTAGCGGAACAGGGGCAGCGTGAAGGCGTAGCCCATGGAGTCAATGTAAAGGTCGGGGACAAACTCCGTCAGTGCCTCCCATCCCAGGAAGACGGAGCCCACGCTCTGTCCCAGCAGGGTGAAGTGAGGAAACAGGCCTGGCTCCACAAGCAGCCGGTGCTTCAGGAACACAAACTGAACCGGCCGGGGGAGCACAATGTTGAAACGCCGCCGAGCCCCTTCCAGAATCTGCTGGCCCGTCACACCCAGGTCCCCCGTGTACACCACAAAGTTGATGTCCCTGTACCTGTGCAGATGTGGGTTCGGATTAAGCAAGACACATTAGAATAAGGTATTTTGATGCCATTAAGTATTACCTACTGTATGCTAAACCTTGTTTTGGTTGTATTACAGAGTCATTTTCCCTCTCTACTCAGCTCTGATTTATGTTTCTTTCCTGGCTAGTTCACTCTTTATATTTAGCTGCATATAATGCTGTCAAAATCTTCCCAAGAAGGCTTTACTAGATGGCAGAGTTTTGACCAGACTGTGTGATGACATGTTGGAAAATGTAATCAGCTTTACCTGTTCTGTAGTGCCCTGATAGCACACCAGAGCACCCTCTCTCCCCCACCACCAGCATTGCAGTAGGGGTGAAAGAAAGCGACCGTGGGACGGCCGTCCCTCGCCCGCCGAGCGTTCCTGCTGCTTTGAAGCCAGAAACGCACCGCCAGCACCAGCAGGACCAGGACAGCGATCAGCAGCACACACAGGAACAGCAGGGGCAGCAGCAACTTCCACAGCAGCCTGAAACACAGAGATACAACTCACTGAATTATACTGTAAGTGACAAAAAAAAAATCAAGCTAACTTTATTTAAATCGCACTTTTCAATATACACATTACAAAGTGCTTTACAAGACGGAGATAAAAGAGAGACAGAAGTTATAAAAGCAAACAGAATTAAGTGCACAAACCACAAAAGATGTAGCCCAAGAGAAAGCTGAAGAAAAAACTTTGACCCTAACGTGCATTTAAAAGACAAATTGCAAACACCTTCAGTGTAAACAAGCTGTAGGAGTGTTATAAGGACAATGCAGTGAAATAGAGGATAAATACTAGTTAACTAAAGTTAACTGTAAGTTAACGTTATACGAGTACATAATTCATGAATAAAGTCATAATAAACTGAAGTCTACAGGAATATAACATGTTGCGGAACATACAGACAGACACTGTACGGATATCCTGTAGGTGATGAAGAGGCGCGGCTTTAGCTCACTGTGAAGAGCTTGGTTTGCATTATAACGTTACAACAAACAGGAAAACCTCCATATAATATATCTAAAGACTAACCTTACAACATAATAATTAGCTCAGTTATATTACCAATATTTACCAGTAATGCCACAAGTTAATACATAAGGAAATGAAACAAGCAAACTGATGTCACGAAATGAAAGTGACCATTAAAATTTTACCCACTGGTGTAAATACTTGGTTTGACACCTAATAAATAGCTCTTACCTTGTTAATTCACACAAACAGAGGACCAGTTGATCGTGGCCCGACATCTTGCCAAGAAATTTAACAACATATCCCCTTTTTCACGTTGTCACTTTCCTCCTCTGCGTCTGTTATTTGTATTTATCTGTCGCCACCTGCCGGCGAGGAGGTATTACTCCACTGACCTTTCTAGCTTGCATTGATGAAGTTTAATTGTAAAGCGTACATTACTTCAGATATGTGTGAATTAAACAAAGTTTTAGACGAAGTTGTTGAAAATGTAGCACCAGCAACATACTGCCCTGCTCCCTCTCAGCTCATGATGGCTGAACTATGTCCTTGTTCTTTCAAAAAAAAAGTAATGTTTAACTTCTAAATAAACAGTGTTTTAATCAATAAAGCCTTGCAACTACCCCTGGGATTTGAAAAACCTCTCTCATTTCCAATCTGGATCCTGACATCATGAAAACTCTTTTAGTTTTGTTTGTTGTAATGAATTTGGACAAACTCCCGAAGACAGGACACTGCATAGAAACGCGGTGAGTTGATTTGGTGACATTGTCTAGGAAATGTATTCATTTGTTATCTGGGAAAGGGCTGGTAACTGTTCTCCATAAAGAAAATAGCTTATGACACACCTATGCAAACACGCACCCTTACCATGTATGTTGTGGCAGCTGAACACAAATGCAAACTCAGTGAGTTTCTTAAAGCTCACACACTTTTAATAAAACATCTGGAAGTCATACACCTCACATTTGCTTTCTGGCATGGTCAATTATACAGGTAGAAACATAGACATGTTAAAGATTGGCCCTAAGAGGTCGGCATAGTTCATGGCGGACATTACATATTTTTGATGTCTTTTTTTTTATTTTTGTTATTTTTTTTATTCAGTGATCAAATTCTATCAATCACCCCTAAAACACCAGAACAAGTGGACATCTTGAAGGATGCGTCCACTCAATATAAGGTAGAGAGTAGATTTTTCTTTGAGTGATTATTCCATTTTATTTTCTTCCTGTGAATCGTTGTCTGATATGTTTTCTTCCAGACAGCCTTATGGCAGCCTGTTTCACCTCAGTACATCAGAGAAGAAACTCAGGTCCACCTGTTTGTTCCTGCAAACAGCTCCAAGACTGTCATTGATCTGCTACAGAAACACGCCATGACACATGAGTATGTTGTAAATATACATGCATTACTCACAAAGCTTTGCATCATACTCCATGCCACATTGTGCACTTTGTGTGGTTGTTATTTTCTTGTATGTTTAATTTAGGGTGCTACTGGCCAATGCCAACGAGTTGATTGAAATGCAGACAAGGAACACCTCCAATGACCCACGAAGCAGCGCAACTTTCTACGAGAGATATCACAATCTGGAGGATGTATGCTTTTCACCTTTACCTAGAGACTCCAGCTTCATTAGAGAGAGAGAGAGTCTAAATGTGCTGCACTTAATGGATATATTACCGTATACATACAAACACATTGTCTCTCCATTGTAGATCTTTTATTGGATAAACAGGACCCAACAGCACAACCCCAGCACGGTCAAAGCCATTCTCATTGGCTCCTCACATGAAAAGAGACCCCTCTATGTTCTGAAGGTATACTCATCCATCACCTAATCAGCTGATAAAGATGCTTGTTGATCATTTTAACTTTTATTTCTGCTTACATTCAGCTCAAATTAATTGTTTCTTTCCGTTAGAAGGATTTTTAGTTGAAGCCTCTAAATGAAGTCCATCAAAGCCACCTCAGATTAATGTTGGACCTCTCCTCCTCAGTTGTCTCTAAACAACAGACCAAATAAGAAGGCCATGTGGATTGACTGTGGGATCCATGCCAGAGAGTGGATCAGTCCTGCTTTCTGCTTATGGTTTGTAAAACATGTGAGTACATTGTTCTAGTATCAATAGGGTGGAAATGTGTTGAGGGAACATTCAGCATTAAGGTTGGTTTCACAGTGGTCTAGCGCTAAAATCAGCGTCCTTTCTCCAACAGTCTTTGTCATTTTACAATATAAACCAAGACATTACTCGCATCCTGGACAACATGGATGTCTACGTCCTGCCGGTTATGAACCCTGATGGATACGAGTACACATGGACGACAGTGAGAATACACAAAACAATTTTGTATATTGTTGAGTGCAGTCGTAAAGAAAGCGGTTTTATCTAGATTCATGATCTGGCCCTGTGTTTTTCTTGTCTCAGAACAGGATGTGGAGGAAGAACCGCTCTGTCAGCAAGGACAGCAGCTGCATCGGTGTTGACCTCAACAGAAATTTTGATGCCAACTGGTGCAGTGAGTCTTCTCTCTCTCTCTCTCTCTCTCTCTAACACTCACTGTCCTGTAATGCAGGATTATTTCAAGTGTAGACTTTAATTTCAATCCTCTGAGAACATGCGCGTTAAAGAAGACATTTGACTTTTAGTATAGTATACATTTTCATTGATCTGTGCAAGTAATGGTAAATTTATCATTTACAAAAATAACTTGAATCAAATTAAACCTATCCTCAACTGTTCTGGTAAGTGCTGTCTTACTTGCATTTAAAAAATATAATTCCGTAATCTCATTGATTTCTTTTCACTATTAAGTAGCCTACTTTAATAAACTGGACAGCCAGTGGTTGATATTTAATGTCCACGTACAATAATATGCCTATACAATATATGTATTTAGCATAATAGCAGTTCTATTAAATCGAAATTACAATCACAATTGTTATGGAAATATAGTGAGCCAGGTTCAGGTGTGATGAAGAATTTATAGAGACTGAAGACTTACACAGCATGGCTTAAAGAGTCTCGGTTGAGGAGATACACTCCCGCGTACAACGTGCACACATGCAATGCCAACACCAAATCTGAAGGAAAGCTCCTGGTCCACAATGTGCTATCCCAAACTGTCTTTGTTTCCATACTAGGTCATCTTTTAACTAGCCTGAACCAGAAAAGTCAATGTGCCTGATGTTTAGACTCCAATTCATAATCTAAGTCATGTTGAAATCTAAAAGGTTCCCAGAGAACACCGATATCTGCTAGCCTGATACCTGAACTACAGTCTCTATCTTATCGGGCCAGCTGTCGTCACCCTAACAATGAGTGAGACAGAGGCAAAGAACTAGGGCTGGAAGGGTCTGTTAATGACCTGTGGGCCTACATAAGTCATACCTCACTTGTTACCTGACCTAAGCCCACTAAGAAATTTCCCCCGACAGCAATTGGGCTAGATCTGTATGACACTCCTGCAGTCCTAACACAAAGTAGCCACACAGAAGGTCTCCCTTACTCTCTCCCCTGTAGAGGCATGAGTCAGAGTAAAACAGAGCTGTCTGCTGTGCTCACTTGTTATTTTATCAAATAAACAAATCTTTGTGAACCTCCAGAAGGTGAACAACAGACCATATGTGTCTCAAGTTATAAGACGTTCTTTCTAAACACAAATGTGGCATTTTAAATGGGAAAACTATGATCCATATTCAACAGTCTGTTCATGAATAGACAAAAGTTAAGTATGATGTTGTAGAGGTACAATAGAGTGGGGAGGTAGGTTGACCCTGTCGTCATAAGACCTCCTCTGAGCAGGGAAAACATGCTCCAAATTTGCTTATTTATCAGCCAAAAAACTGTAGTGGTTTAAATTAAATTCAAGGGCATATAATTTAGTAGGAACATGTCCCTACCAATATACTACTGAATTGTCTATAACAATAATTTTGATCAATACAATAAAATATAGTGTTAACACACTGAACTCTTTCTTCTGTTCATTAATTGATCATTTATAAGAGCCTCCGTAGCATCTATAAGGTAAAGGGATACTGTCTCTTCCAGCGGAAGGAGCCTCTAGTGACCCCTGCACTGAGATCTACTGCGGGGCGTTCCCGGAGTCGGAGCCAGAGTCGCGGGCTGTGGCCGAGTTCCTGCGCAGTCATAAGGACTCAATCCAGCTCTACCTCAGCATCCACTCCTACTCTCAAATGCTGCTCTTCCCGTTCTCCTGCAGCTTACAGGAAGCAGAGAACCACAAAGACCTGGTGAGTGGTTGGGTCAGTGGCTGATCAATCAAACACTCAAGCTAAGTGCTTGCCTATTTATCTATCAGCTCCAGAGTATTTGAAGACTTTTACTTGACTATAAACTGCGTATTTTTTTTTTTTTTTTATAGCTTGAGATGGTCAAAGAAGCTTCCCAGAAAATCAAAAGATATTATCAAAATAACTACAAATATGGTGCTGGAGCAAAGACAATATGTAAGTAGGACTTATTTTTAAAGCCAAATAAGCTTGACTTGATGCAGACACTCACACATCTACACATGCATTGTCTGTTCTCCAGACTTAGCGCCTGGTGGTTCTGATGACTGGGCGTACTACCTTGGCATCAAGTACGCTTTCACATTTGAGCTCCAGGACCTTGGGCGTTACGGTTTCCTCCTGCCACCATCTCACATTCCCAAGGCCTGCAATGAAGCTCTGATTGCTGTGAAGACTGTTGCTCTCAAGGTTATAGAGAAAACACAAGCTCCAACAAGTCATCCTCTAACAGTTTATTAAGCCATTTTTGTGAATGTGAATCATGCACAATGTTAAACATATTCTGATTGTTATTCAAGGTATTTTTGATGCATTCCTCCAATGGGTGTCTATTTTGAGGACATATTTAAATAAATAAAAAAGATTGAAGTGATTGAAGTAACAGATTAAGTGTTTGTCTTTCTTTCTGTTTAGTATTACTTACTGACCACATATGGTATTAGTATGCCACACTTAGGTGAAGTCATCATGCATATATCACACAGATATTAACGGTTGTCATTATTCTCTGGGATAAATTAAGGTTATAGTCATCTTATTGATTGTGTTAATAGGCCTAATCAATTTTACTTGTCCAAACAACGTGAACGAGAAAATAATGTTAAACAATATCTAAAAAAAATGTGCGTGAATGTTTTGTCCACTCCCGTGTCCAAACATACACTGGACAGAATATTATTAGAGACATTTCTCTCAACTTGTGAAGTTTTATTTTGTAGGAGTTCCTCGGAAGTTGCTGTACCCTATCGTATCTTCCTTCTATTGGGCTACTACTGTCAGAATAATCATTATAATAATCAGCAAGTGCCAGTCAATATTAATTACTATGAATACCATAATTAACATCCATATTGGTAGTAACTGAGTTACAACTGTTGCAACTCAGCTGCCAGGCTTTTAACCAGAACAAAGAAATATAACCACATTACTCCTATTTTAGCTTCATTACACTGGCTCCCAGTATGTTTTAGAATTGACTTTAAAATTCTATTGATCACTTTTAAAGCTCTTCATGGCCTCTCGCCTTGTTATATTTCTGACCTTTTAGTCCCATACACACCAGCACGTACCTTGAGATCCTCGGGCAGAGGTCTGTTGTCTGTTCCAGAGTCTCGACTGAAAACTAAAGGGGACAGAAAGTTTGCTGTCAGGGCCCCGAGGCTCTGGAACAGCCTGCCTGAAGAAATCAGGTCGGCTGAGTCAGTGAACTCTTTTAAGTCCCTTCTTAAAACATACTTTTGTAGGAGAGCCTTTCCCGATCTTATTTGACTTTATTTTATCCCTTTTATTTTATTCTATTTTACTAATTTTATATTAATTTTTCATGCTCTTATCTTGTTTTTTTTTTGTATTATTCTTTACACTTGTTAAAGCACTTTGTAACTTGTTTTTGAAAATTGCTCTACAAATAAGGATCATTATTATTATTATTATTTGTGTCGGTCGGTTATTTTGTAGGAGTTGCCCAGAAAACGGTGCATTCTATTGTATCTGCCTTGACGCTTAGATTTTGATAATTTGTTTCCCCTTACTTTTTTAATCACAAACAGACTAACAAGCAGTGAATAATAACAACAACAAAAAAAGACACATGCCTTTGTTGTGAGAGACCTGGGTTCAATTTCCCACTGTGACCCATCCACCATTGTGTCCCGGAGCAAGACACTTAATGTCACGAGGCCCCGGCTGTGAGCCTGTGATTGTTATGGATGTCTGTCTGGTGTGCGTGTGGTGAGCGTGTCGTTTGTTTGTCTCTGCTTGGCTCTTCCTCTCTCGCTCCAGTCTGGGAGCTGGGGGCGTGTCTGCTGCGGGCTCCGCACTCACCTGAGTCCCATCTGCAATCAGCACACCTGACCTGCACTCACCGCTGCTTAAAGGAGAGGCCCCGCCGGATCGTTTGATCGCCACGCGTATGTCCTGTCAACTCCAGCCAACCTTTGACTAGCCTAGAACCTTAGGAATTGTTGCATCTGGTTAACCTTTGTTTCTCTGTCTCTCCCAGAAGACTCCCACCGCCTCAGCAACCACCCGCCTGTTAGCCTCGGTTCCGCCCGCAGCCTGGACACTCCCAGCTCACGGATTTCCCTACACCCCGGACCTGGAGAGAGCCCTAGCCCCGAGATCTCAGACTTCCCTTGCTGAGTCTCTTTGAATAAACTGTCTAACTCTGATCCGCGTTTGGGTATTCTCTGCCTGAAACCTGACACTTAACCCCTAGTTGCTCCAGAGGCGTGCGACCACTGACATATACAGCAATTGTAAGTCGCTTTGGTTAAAAGCGTCAGCTAAATACGTAAATGTAATTTGCTAATCATTAACGAGGTTTTAATAGCTTTTTTTGTTTGATATTTTAGAGACTGGGTCAAAGAGATATTGTAATTCAATACAAAATAGATGGAAAGAGGGAGTGTTTTGAAGCGATCTAGCCTTATGGATGTGAAATTCACCAACAAGACATAGTAGTTTTACAGCGTTATCAATGGGTTGTGAGTCAGTGTTGCACTTTAGGAACAAGACCATTTCTTGTAATATGGGTATTAACGTTTTAAAGCGCCGAAAAATCAACAAAGCAACTTGTATCCAGAATTCCAGAAGAGAATAAGTACAATTAAAGAAAATATGACTAATAGCTTCTAGATTACAGAAAGTACATAAAGGAGAAATCTGTTTTAAATTTAACTGTTTATTACAGGGATAGTATCCATGCAAAATGTTCATATGGACTTATTTTCTTTTATTTGGAATGAGGAATTTGTTAGAATCTGACCAGATATCCTCTGCCAAGAGTTCCGGGAAGTTTAATTTCCATAAGCGAACCGATTTGGGAAAGTTCCTATGACCAGAGGTCAGAAGGCTACTCTTCTGATATGACGATTATTACACATATGATTAAAAATATCTTTCCCACCAAGTGAGAGCTTGGGGATCTCTCCCTTCAAATATAGCAATGCACTTTTAAGTAGCCTAAGAATAGTAACTTTGGAGATATGCTTTTTAAAACATTATGATATTCTTTTCGCGAAGTATCCAAACCCTTGTTGCGGACAAAATCCTCATATTAACAAAATTCGCTCATTATTTAATCATTAAGTACGTCTAGAATAAATATAACACCCTTATCGATCCACTCTTATGTACCTGGACTTGTTTCTAAATAACACATGTTGGTTGTTCCATAATATGCATGAATGTGGAGAGAAGTTGTGTTTAAAAGCCATTCTCCACACTTCAAGAGCTTGTTTATGGAAGTCGGAGAGCTTGAGGGGAAGTTTGGTACATTAATAATTACAGGATAATAATAATAATGACTTTATTCAGGACTCAGAATGGAAGGTCCATAGCACACAGAAAAAAACAAGACAAAACAACAACAGCTACAACATAACAATAAATATACAGTACATAGATAAAAAATAATTTAAAAAGTCAATATCTTTCACTTGTAATATACAAACAGGAGCGCCAATGTCTCCACAGTCTAGATGTATACCTGACCGACCTAAAATTATTGTGGGTTAAAGCTTATATAATTCTATTTTCAGAGACAGACATTCTGCACATGTATCGAAAAATAAGATTTCTTATTAAGGCAGAGCATGTAGGCACCCCAACATTAACAAACATTTGACTAGCACTACACCATCTTGGTTGTTTTAAGAGCAGTCTCATGCCATCATTATACGCTACATTCAGCCTTTGCATGTTCTTTTTGCTGCAAGACCGCCACAAGTGGGCAGTATATAGCAGTGTACAGAATGCTTTGAATAAGGCTACCTTAACATAAGCAGAACACATGCCAAATTTACGTGCAAGCACATTAGCCTGAACATATATCTTGCGACACTGTCTATTGATGTCCTTATCATCCGATAAATCATTTACAATATGATGGCCAAGATATTTAATTTCATCACACACTTTAAGGGCAGTACCAGATAAAAAGAAATCAGGGAATACTAAATTTCCTGTTTTCTTTACTTCTAACAATCATGATATTGCTCTTACTTGCATTATATTTGATATCAAAATCTGAACCGTACTGAGAGCAAACCTTCAACAGTTGTTGTAACCCAGCACTAGATGGGCAAATTATTACCAAATCATCTGCATACATAAGGTGATTAGTGAGAGTATTGCCTATCATACATCCTTTATTACATTTATTTAATTGTTGTGACAAGTCATCCATATACACGTTGAAAGGGAAAGGTGACAAAATACCACCCTGCCGAACACCATTACCAACAGTAAATGGTTCTGACACAGAGCCCCCCCATTTCATAATATAAATTTTAGACAACCACACTTATCAAATAACAGATTAGGAAATAAAACCACTGACAACTGCCTTTAGACAAACACTGCTTAATCCAATTAATCTTGAAAATCTGGTTTATAGTTTGAAAGTCTAATGTATTAAAGCCTCCTTCAGAGTAATCTTCTAAATGTAGTTTGATCATGATCACCGTGAATTGTACTGCCCTGTAGTGGTGACTAAGAGTAACTGCACTATATTTAATATGTTTCCATGATAGACAGTGGGTTAAGTTAACCAGGTCCCTCAGAGAAACAAGTTTATCGGGTGGTTAGTCCGAGGACGCATTTATATGCTCTGTAGTAACTATAACCAACCCCTCTTCCCCCTGCAATATCAAGGCAGACACAATAGCTAAAACACTTCCGGTGAGAACTTTCAAAATAAGACCTAGCTAGCATACAAGCTTTCAAACAATCAACGAATACTGATCACTAATATTACAGCCAAAACGACTTAATTAGTCAAATTAATGAAAGGATTTGAAAGACATTTTTCGAGGAGACAGCTGTCGTCCACAACGGAGCAGTGCGAAAAGCACTGAAAAATAAAAGCGGAAAGAACCCCGGAGGACAAACTGCCTCTACAAACCACAGAAGAAGAAGAAGACCCTCCGCCAATATGAAGGCACCCGGGGCAGCTTCTGCCTTTGATTTTAAAGAATAAGCCGTGTTATGTCTACTGGTGCTGAATCCACTAACTCGACTAAAGTAGATGCGACACCGAATTAATATCTTGGGTGAGACGGCTTTTCTTTTCCACTCGGTGTTTAGCAGGCACGCTGCTGAAGGTGGCTACAAGGCCTCGCGCTGAGATAAAACATGAAGTCATTAGCTCTTTGGTTAACTAACTTTAGCATTAGCCTCCGTTCGCTTTGCACAACAGTTAACGTCAGTCTCTAACATACCGAACAACTGCATCTCACATACACGTATAAGGACGTATGGCACTTAAAACAATAGCATTGTAGTCGTGCAGTTGGCGAGGAACTTTAGCTAACCTTAAGCTAGCATGCACGACTGCTCGCTAGAAGTAACGTGAAGCGCAGAGCAGCTGCACAGACAACAACGGGCCGAGCCGTTTGCATGTGTTTATGTTTTGGATGTGCCGCTACCTATTGGAGAACTAAAACGACAAGGAGCCCAGTCTCTAAACGCCAATCTCCAAAACAGTTGCTAGATTAAAGTGATCTTCTTACTCTCAATTTAGGGTGCTAAAATGTGTGTAGCCCTGCACTCAGCATGAATGAATTCAGAACTGACGGTGTAGTCACACAGCAGAGAAAGTAAGGTGGACCACAGTTTCAGAAATATTGTTTTTAATGTCATTTGATCTGAACCGATTACTGTTTGAAACGTTCTCATTGTTCAGAAGCCGCAGCAAAGATGGCACACTGACTAATTCAATTAGTTAATTAACTCATTATATAAAGACTTTAAGTTTCTGATAAGTCTTACTGTGTGCGTGGTGTATAGTTGTATTGACATTTCACTAAGCATTGTTTGTGATATTTTCCAGTCCTGCAGAATGTCCAAGATCAGGCGGAAGGTAACAGTGGAGAATTCAAAAACCATATCTGATAGCAGCAGCAGCAGCAGCACCACGACCAGCAGCACCAGCAACCCCACTGCCCCCTCCCGCCGGCCCAGTGTGTTCGAAAGACTCGGCCCCAGCACTGGGAGTAATGCTGCTGATGTATGTATAACCTGCAGTCAAAGATCACGGCTGGCCACAAACCTGTGGTCCTGTTGCAGAGTTGTTAGAGATTCAGTACCATTTAGGGACCCATAAGCGGGAGCACCCTTTTTGCGGTCTGATAATATATTTTGTGTGTTATACTGAACTTGATACCCTCTTAGTATCCCTACTGCGATGGCTCATTTTAGTGGGCGGTGCTTTATCTAATCAGGCTCATTCGTTTGTGTTTTTCAGAGTCACTGTAGAAATTGGCTGAAGACCGGTAATTGCAGTTACGGCAACACTTGTCGCTACACACATGGAACTCAGCCACGAGGCAAAGGATTTAGCTTTAGTCGGTAAGATGGCTTGTTTTAGTTGCAATATAATTTAGCAATGAGAATTCGTATTTGATATATTAGGTATATGACTTTCAGGACCCACAATGCTGGTTTTATTGAGTTTCCTTTGTGTTTTTGTGGCCCTGTCTATGTCAAAACAAATGGTTTATCATCTCTAGCACCATATTGTTGACACATTACTTCTGTGTGTTTATGTATGTCTTTATGGAGCAGGTCAGCCGAGAGACCCACAGGTGATCTGCGGGAGAGGATGAAGAATAAAAGACAGGATGCTGACCCAGAAAACCTGAAGCGAGACGTAGACGAGCCCACATCCCCCACACCGAGAGTGAGTTGACATTGTAATAATCTATTGGCAAACGTGTAAATGGTGGCTAATTTATTTTTAAATAAATAAAAGGCCACCACGGACCCTGAATCAAAAGCTGTTTTTTACTTGGAATGTGAAAAAAACACAACCTTTATAAAATAAGAATAAGCACATGAAGCAATGCAACATGTGGGTGTCCTTCTAACATCTTTGTGTGTATCTGTCTACAGAAGAGAGACTCCTCCAGAAGCCGACACAGGGAAAAGGACGATATAAAGATCACAAAGGAGCGGACCCCAGCCAGTGAAGAAGAGCCCACAGAGTGGGAAACCAATCGTGAAGGTTCAAGAACTTGTTTTGTTCAAGTTTAAAGCACAAGTGACCGAATGATTTGTGAAAGTTATGATTTGAAATGAACTCATTAACATTAATATGGCTTTAACTTGACAGATTCTAAGAAATTTTCTTTAGAAGCTTATGTTTGTTTGTTTTTTTACTTTAAGACTCGGATATCGGTGACTACGACTACGAGTTATCCCTGGAGATGAAGCGCCAGAAGATTCAACGTGAGCTGATGAAATTAGAGCAGGAGAACTTGGAAAAGAGAGACGAGATTGTCATCAAGAAAGATGAGACCCCCACCAAAACAAGAGCCACCGCCATGCAGAAGGTAAATAACTAGTTTCTACCTTAGCTTGGGTATTTTTTAAAGTATCTCAACCCCCGGGAAAGCTCACTACCCTTACTGAAGTGGCCACCTGAAGCAGGGAGTCAAGATTTGAATATCAGCCAGTACTGTTATCTCTGTCCCTCAGGCCTCCCCGGAGCAGTTAAGCAATAAAGACTCACCCTCATCCAGGAAGTCCATGGGATCCCCAAAACACAAAAGTGGAACCAAAGGCTCAGGCTCTGGGAAGAAAGAAAAGAAGTTGTCAGTGTCCTCACCTGTTACAGAATCTGTCAGGTAGGTATCTGGGGGTGGGCTTGTTTTTTTTTTTTTTTTTTGAATTGCCAGGATATTTCACAAACTTCTCAGAGTTCAACAGACTACATGCTTTTTAGAGAAAAGTAAAGGCATTTGTCAAGGATGAACTGATTATGTTTTGTGTTCAGATTTACATATATTTCTTTTCATGGATTCCCCGGTTCAACACAAATCAAGACTCCGTTTCACCTTTTTCCAAGCTTAGGTGACATGTAACCCACATATTGAACTCCAAGTGATTTCATTTCTTTTCGTTAATAGTTTTAAGCTATAGCAACATGATAAGTTTAAATAACATTTAACAACATTTTTTTTATTTTAGCTAGTTCTTGTTAAATTAGTGCCAAACAGGAGGGACTGTCCCTAAATTACAGTTTATGGATTATGAGTTGTGTGACCTGCTGACATTATGAAGCATGTGGCAGATTTTTTTCTATCCTCTTCCAACCAGGTCTTCAAAAGGGAGCCACAGTAAGAAGAAAGGACCACGTACCCCCAGTCCTCCTCCCCCAGTACCTCTGGACATTCCTGTGATTGGGAAGAAACACAAAGGCAAGCACAAAAACAAGGAGAAGTCTGTGGAGAAGCAGAAGGACGGGAAAGATCGGGGACGAGATACAGAGAAACACAAAGAGAAGAAGGAAAAACGCAGGTACGGTGTGGACTTATTGCAGGTCAACATTGGATTGTCTAAATAATATCACACAGTATGTAATCACCGTTGTATTAGTGCTCTTGGTGGTCACTTATGCAAAGAAATTCTCTTCAGTTATTGTCAACTTATAATGCTCATAACTGTGCTGTTTATAGGGACCGATCAGACAGTTCCCACAAGGCCAAGCGGTCTGTGACATCAGAGGAGCGTTCTGGTAGTGTGTCATCTCCCTCCAGGGGCACTTCACCCTCAGCCAGGAAGAAATCTACGTCTCCTAAAGCTTCGTCGCATAAGACCTCTGTGTTGGCCTCCCCTCTTCGCAGGTTAGCACATGTGGGCCACTGAGTGAAGCTTTTCTTGCTCGATGCCTTAATAAACTCAGTGAAGGTTCATCATATAATAGTGGACATGGTGTCTGGCAGAAAATAACCATCCTTTGTCACTGCAGGTCTCCTTCTCCTCCGCGCCGCCAGCGCACCCCCACTCCTCCCCGCCACCACTCCCCTTCCTCCCACTCGGGTTCTTCTGCCCAGCGGCACTCTTTGTCTCCTCGTCGCCGTCGCTCGTCCTCTCCCACCTACCACCGGAGCACAGCAGCCCCGGCCTCGGCCTCCTCCCCTCCGAGCTCTCGACGCTCCCGATCACCTCCTGCCTCCCATGACCGATCTGACAGGTCGAGCCCCAGCCGGCGCCACTCCAGGGGCCGCGAGAGGAGCCGTGGTGAAAGAGAGAGGAGCCCGCCTGCCCAGGAGCGCAGACATGAGCGCAGAGATGGTAATGTTCTAGTACTGTATTTGTCAGTTAAATTTTTCATACTTTGGCTTTGGAGGGTTTTATAACTACAGTATGTATTGTCAGACTTCACTGTGATTTTTATTTGTGGTGTCTAAGTCTCATAGTAGTGAGTAAAAATAAAATCATAAATAATGGAGCTTGGGTTATGTTACACATAACCCCAGTCATTCACTTGATCTCTTTAGATGTACATACATATCTCATGCAGAAACAAGCAAATGAAACATCAACCATTTTGACAATCTATCATTTAAAGTTGTATATTAATCAAAAATGGGAAAAAAAAAATTTTTAATATTGTTTTGAGATTTGTACTGTTGGTCTGGCAAAATTTAAAATGTAAAGATGTCACCTTGAGTTCTGGGAACTTGGACCTTTTTTACTGTTTTCATACAGGTTTTTCAGAAAGTAATTTTTTCTCCCACCCCTAAACACATTGCATTCTAACCTCAAAATGACTGGATCTGAATAGAGTCTGGCTCATTTTGCACTGCATTG
Organism: Micropterus salmoides; assembly: GCF_014851395.1. NCBI lineage: Eukaryota > Metazoa > Chordata > Actinopteri > Centrarchiformes > Centrarchidae > Micropterus > Micropterus salmoides. Next base: position 14,015,575 of record NW_024040040.1, read on the forward strand.
TTTGGGCTATGATTAGAGATGGACTGATTGCAATTTCCTTTCTTTCTAAGAACTATAATTGACAGCATACAAATATTTTTGTAACTTTTCTTTATTGGAAATCATTTTTTCTTTATTGGGATCCCTGTAAGCACCAGCATGAAGATTATTCTTCCTGGTGTCCATTCAATTGCATGTTCATAATAAAACACTGACAATTAAATAACATTTCTCTAAAACTGCACCAGATTGCAGCACCTTCTAGGGTGTGTGTGTGTGTGTGTGTGTGTGTGTGTGTGTGTATATATATATTATATTTATTGTAGTATAACACGGCTCAGTGTTTCTTACAGAATGACAGTATAACTGCTAATATTTGAAAGAATGTTAGATTACATTATAATATATACATTATCCTATTTGTAGTTGGTTATTTCTTATCTCACCATTATAATTTTACTTAATTCTCCACCTTATTTTAGTGTTTTCTCTCAAACTACTGTAATCTGCTCACCTTGCTTTTCTTTTCATCTGCACCAACAGGTGTTTTTCACTGGTGCTTTACTTGGTCTGTGCTTATAAAATATCAGTCACTGGTCATGTCTGATCAAGCTGACGGTCTCTGAAAGTTCTGGTCACTGGCTGACCGAATTGCTGCATCTCTTGCTATGACTGGAAATGTTGCAATCAATTTGTTTATTCCTTCCAATAGAAGAGGGCAAGAGAGTTACACGTCCCTTCTGGGACCAATACCATATCCTCAGTGTATATTGAGCTTATTGAATTTTAAATCAATAGTTTATCTTTTGTGTCTCTCTTGTAAACAGGAAGCCGCAGTAAGCGAGAGAAGGACAGCATCCGTGACGACCGGGACTATGACTCCGAACTGATCTCATCACGAGACGCTCGCGATGACAGAGAGACTAGAGAGGCCCGTGAGCGACGGGACACTCGCGATCGGGGAAGAGAAACAACCCGAGACTCTCGCGACCACCGGGACAACAGGGACGTAAAGGACTCCAGAGAGAGCAGGACAGAGACGCGCTCCAGTCGGGAGTCACTGGAGATTCGCGAGCGGGAACGAGAAAGGGACCGGGAGAAGGAGAGGGAGAAGGACAGAGATAGGGAGAGGGCTGACACCTACAGGAAGGAGGAACTGGCCCAGGAAGACAGGAGTTATGGAAGAGGTCATGGACGCGATGACGGAGGGAGAGGTGAAGTAAGGACGGAGAACAGGACTGACAGAGCGGAGAGGAACGGACGAGGGAGAGGGCGTGCTAATGAAACATCTGATAAAGGCAAGAACTGACTTGCATTCAGCTTTCAGTTTCATAGTTTATTTGCGACCATGAGAAAAATGTTTACAAGCATCTCGTAAGTCTTTCTATCTTTTTATTTTCTTTCACCAGGGTCTAACAGAAACTCCCGGGGTTCCCAACTAGAAAGCAGCCACGACAACTGGGAGTCACGGAGCAGCTCGGTGCGCGAACGCAGCGCAGAGAGGAGCACCGATCGCAGTGCTGCTGAAAGAAGTTCCGAGAGGGGTTCAGACCGAGATCGCTATGAGAGCGACAGGAGAGGAGAGCCGGCACGAGACTCGTCTTACGACAGGAGAGGAGGGCATGGAGAGCGGGATCGCAGAGACAACCGAGAGAGAGGTAGGGGTCAGGGTTCGCTTTATTTTAAGCCTATACAAAATCCAAACTCTGTCCACATAATGTAAAATTAAATAAAATCTGTTGGGCTAAGCTCTTTAACTTTCTGCTTTCCCAGATCAAAGAGCAGCCTCTCCGAATAGACACCAGGGCAGATCAGAGGAGTCTGAGAGGGAAGAGAGGAGGGAGGAGCGGAGGACAGATAGAGCAGAAGACAGACGAGACGACAGGCCCCGGGAGCGAGACAGGGAGCGGGAGAGGGAGAAAGAGAGGGAGAGGGAAAAGGAGCGAGAGAAGGAGAGGGAGGCCGAGAGGGAGCGGGCAGCCCGGGAGCGGGAACGGGAGAGGGAGAGGGAGCGAGAGAGGGAGAGGGAGCGGGAGCGAGAGAGGGAAAAGGAGCGCGAGGAACGAGAGAGGGAGAGGGAGGAGCGGGAGCGCGAAAGGGAGAGGAAGGAGCGAGAGAGGGAGCGGGAGAGAGAGAGGGAGCAGCGGGAGAGAGAGAGGCAGCGGGAGTGGGAGGAGCGAGAGAGAGGGAGAGAGGAAAGGCGGGAGAGGAGAGACGACGTGAGGGACGACCGGCCCGTCCGAGACACCCGGGACGATCGCAAGACGAGGCATGTATCAGCCTACTCGCATGTTTTTCTTTACCTCCTCTGTTTCTAAATTCTTTTGTAATAATTCTCCTCTTCTTTTAGTCGAAAGAGGTCCAGGGTGGAGAGCAGCCCGAGCCCCCGGACCTCGCCTAAGCGAGCAACGCGGGACCTCAGTCCAGCAGACAGCGACGGCTACAACAGCACGGAAGAGAAAAGTGAGCGCCCGATTGGCCGAGGGCAGGCCAAGCTCCACCCACAGCCCCTCCTCCCCAGCCCAGTGTGTCCGCCTCCATCTGACAGTAGGGAAATTCTATTTGAAAGGACACACCTTCTGTTTAATGGGGAATGCACCTTTTTACATACAACAAACACACTCTTTTATAAAGGGAAACACACTGTTAGTCATTTTTAAGTTTTATTTCTCTTTGGTATAACTTGTCATGTCTTTTGTTTGTATGCATTAAAGTATTGGCTGCCCCTTTTATCGCTAATAAAACAATATCGAAGTGAACAGAAACATAAAGGCATATAATTCTTTAGAACAACGCACACTAAAGTAAAGTGTACATTCTTGTTTATTCCAGTTTAGCCATCGGCAACTTAAATGGCACCTTTTTGTTGAGTTTAAAAGGAGTTCACCCTTTCAGCATTCTGTATCGAGTGTGCTTATGTGACCGTTCTGTGTACATGTGCAGGTGCCGACAAGCATCGTCTGCTGAGCCAGGTGGTGCGGCCCCAGGAGCCCTTGCTGCGTTCTCCACCGAGGGCTGCTCCATCTGAAGACAAGCCCAGTCACTGGAAGGACGAGGAACGCAGAGGAGCCGGGGACAAAAGGGAAGCACGCGGCCGCCTAGAGGACCTGGAGCCCCGCGGGGAACGCAGCAGAGCAGCAGGCGACAGACGAGGAGAGCACCTTGGTACAGACACCCCGTCTGACTCCCGTAGCAGAGGCAGAGAGCAGCGAGAACCCACGCCGCCTCCTCAACCTTCTTCAGCCACCGGCAGCGAAGACAGAGACACGGCTGGCTCCCAGTCCCACGAGGAGGGCAAAAAGAAGACAAAGTCGTGGAGGAAGGGCTTGAAGAAGGTCCGTAAAGAAGAGGAGGTTGGCGGTGGCATCAGCCTGGCTGGTGCGGGCGATCGTTTCAACCCGGAGCCCCCAACTGTCAGTACTACAGATGCAGCTCCACCCTTACACTCCCCCAGGAAAGGAATCAAGAAGAAGGCGCTTGAACGAAAGAGGAAACGGTCACGAGGAGAATCTGATGTGTCTGACGAGGATTCATCAGCCCACCAGCCACATAGCAAGAGGAAGCGAGGTCCCCGGACACCACCACCCTCGATGAGGCCCGATCACCGCGGTACTGGAGGCAACACAGAGCCGTCTCCACTGCCCAAAATGGACAACTTCAGTGACTGGTCAGATGAGGAGGTCACAGAGCGAGGTGGAGGACCGCTGGAAACACAAGCACCCCCGGGTCCTGCTGAGAGGGCTCCTGCTGAGCCTCTTAGGAGAAGTGGTCCCAGGGTGGGCAGGGACAGGGAGCGGTGCAACCCACCTCCCATCGCCCCTCTACTCCCGCAGGAGCCTCCATTGATGCTGCAGACTCTGACTCCGCAGCCCCTCATGTCCCAGCCGCTGCTCCGCAAACCTCCCCCAGAGCAGACGCGCAGCAGCAGCATGGGAAGCAACCAGAGCCGCACGTCATCCAGGCGCCTGCGATCACCATCCAATGAGTCGGCACACCGAGAGGACCCCCAAGGGCCGCGATCCCGCCGGGGCAGGCTGCAGGGCACCAACTCTCGAGACCGGGACAGAGAACGGGAGAGGGTAGCTGAGAGAGAGAGGCCAGTCGTGAGTGAGCCTCCAGGGGCAGAGAGAAAGTCTCGAATTGACCAGTTGAGGAGAGCAGAGCCCAGCCGCAGCACCTCCTCAGGTAGATGAACACTCGTGCACACACATATTGTTGAACATATATTAATATTAACCCAAAACTCTACTTCCAGGATCATGCTCAATTAAAACACCATCCTAACATATATCTATCGCTGTTGCATTACAGACCGGCAGGATTCCCGCAGTCACAGCTCCAGGCGCAGCTCTCCTGACTCTGAAAGGCAGACCACATCCAGGTCCCGCGCCGGCTCCTACGACAGTCGAGAACGGGAGAGAGACAGGGAGCCGTTTGAGCGGGAGAGGGAACGAGACCGAAAGGAGCTTCGGCCTCAGCAGCAGCCGCAACAGCAGCAGCCCCTGCTCCTCCAACAGCCCCTGCAACAACAGAGAGACTGGGAGCCCGAACCTAGGGACTGGCCTAGCAGGGGACGGGAGCCCCTACTGATGCGTCCTGGCCGTGAACCTCTCCCGAGGGAGCGGGATATCAGGGACAGGGAACGCTTACTCCCAGAGGGACTCATCCAGCAGCACGAACGGGAGCGAGAGAGGGAGCGAGAGAGAGACAGTAGAGGTGACCGAGGCGGCGATCGCGAGAGGGAAAGGATGATGATGATGGACCTGCCGCCCCACCCTGACCCCAGGGCTCCAGGACGAGGGGAACTAAGAGGCGAAATGAGAGGAGACCTGCGAGGGGACATGTTGAGACAGGAAAGGGGCGACTATGAGCCTCTGCTGCCAAGAGAAGCCTTCAGCCCTCCAGAGCCGGAGAAACCGAGTAACAGTCACCATCTCATGGGAGATCAAAGGGAGCTGGAGAAGACGGACAGTATTGACGGTAAGAAGATGAATGCGTGAGCGTCACCTAAAAAATAAATAAATAAATAAAAAATCCAACATGTATTTATAGGAACGTGTGTGCTGTGTTTTCAGGGGACGATGATGGGAAAGAAGACGACGGCCAGTCAGTCGCATCTGTTGGAGAGGAGTATGAACCAATCAGTGACGATGAGCTGGATGAAATCCTTGCTGACAGCCAGAAAAAAGAGGATCAGCAAGATGATGACAAAATTACAGGTACCAGGAAATACCTTTTTTTTTTTTTTTTTTTTTTTTTTTTTTTTTTCCCATGGGTAATATCCATAAAGACGATAATATCAAATATTTATTAATGTTGTCCTGACTTTAACTTCTTCTGCTGATTTCTGATGATCTACTATAAGATCAAAAACATTATTTTTAATGAATGATTATGCCGTGTATTCACAGGTCCTCTGGATGTGATTGATGTGGACTGGTCCAGCCTGATGCCCAAACAGAAGCAGGAACCCCGGGCAGCCGGGGCAGCGTTGCTCCGGTTCACACCAGGGGCCGTGCTTCTTAGGGCAGGCATCTCCAAGCGACTTGCTGGGCCTGAGCTCATGGAGCAGGCCAGAGAGGTGTGCAAGTCTGAGCTGGACGACCCCAAAGGTAAGAGTGTTGACGTCATGTCACCATAAAATAAAACTTTGATCACATTTATTTGCACCTTTATTTGATTTTAACAACAGTGCTTGTTCTACTGCTTTCCTTGTTTATGTTTCATTTTATTTTAAATGTAAACATGATTACATTGTTTAAATCTGCAAAACTAGTTATTTTGATCAGTTTATAACGGTAAGGGATTATAATAACGACCATTATTTTGCACTTTTAATGTTCATTATCGAGAACTCTGTTTAGTTTAGTCTGTCTAGTGTGATCTGTGCTTCTAAAACTCTGCAACTGTGTCCTCATAGATACTGACAAGCTGTTTGAGCATGACCTGGGGGCCCTGAATATGGCAGCCCTGAACAGGCGAGTGGAGAGGGCAGGTTTACTGAGCAACCTCGGGCCCTGCTGCAAGGCCCTGTGTGCCCGCAGGGACTTCACCATCCGACGGCAGCTCCTTAAAAATGACAAGGTAGATGTCATCCAATCACTGACAGGACAATAAAAAAGTTTGTATATTTGCTTTCCAAAGGGTCAAACCATTTAAGATGGAACAGCATGATAAATACACATACCCTTTTCGCAAACTTCTCCAAACACAAAACATATTTTCACACATAATTAATTCATAAAATAAAACACCAAACATACCAAGACAGAAGGTTCATATGGTTACATATAACAGGAGTAATCAGGCATAGTGAAGGGATAGCGGCAAATTAAACACTACATGCAAATGTACCTTAAGCTCTCAGACCAATTTAGTCTGTAGAGGCCAGTCCAGAAAGAGGTCCTAAATGTGGGGGAAAACTTAATGGTTAGTCCTTGGGCCAGAAGCATATAGCTTCCATTGCACTCAGAGTTCCACTGAAGAACACATCTTCTTGCACTAAAGAGAAGCAGCAGATTTCTTTACACACTTTGACCCAGAAGTCATTAATAAGAGGGCATTCAAAAATACAGTGGTGATATGAGCTTTCAGTAGTTTTACACTTACTACAGTATTTTGAAAGCAAAGGATTGAAATTGTTACGTTTTACAGGAGTAATATCGAGTATAACATTAAATTGCAACTCCCAAGCTTTTTTGGTAAATAAGGAACCTATAATAATCATCTCTAAACCAATGCAACAGATAACTACAGAGGCATGCAATTTGGTAGTGTTTAATAAGTCGTTTATAGCCGATAGTGATTTTTTTTGCTAAAACAGCCGGGATCATTTGAAAGGGGCACAACAACCGTGAAAGTATATTCATCTTTAAAAGGTTCACTTTTCCTAGGAGAGACAGTGGCAAGGCTTTCCCGCGAGCTAGGTCTTCTCTAATCTTGTAAAATAGGGGCATTAAATTAGCTTTGGACAGGCCAGAGAGGGAGGGGGTAATATGTATACCTAAGTAGATAAAACCTGATGGGACCAACGAAAAGGGTCAGAGCAAGTTGTAGACCATTAGGGTTATTCAGTCTCTGAGTAATTAATATTGTAGGATGCTGCTGTAGAATACTGCAATAACTTTGTGTCAATCTGAGCTATATTCTCTCCAGTGTCTCTGAATGTCATTTTAAATATGTGTATGACAGATGTGTTTAAATCTATTTCTCCTCCTTCAGGGCCTGACCAAGCAGTACCCCGCTATGCCTGTGGTAGACAGCGAGCTGCTGCAGATGAGCATGCGTCTCTTCAGAAGGACCATGGCTGGCCAGGCCTCAGGCCCAGAAAGGTCTGACGGTGGGTCAGTGCCAGGTGCCGAGGTTGCTGCTGCTGGTAGCAGTAGTAAGCTCAGCACAGTCCAGCCTGAGGTGTGTGTGTCCTGAAAGAAATGGGCTTAGTGAGTCAAACACATGAAAGTGAACGCTTCTAAGCCCTTACTACTTCCAGCCCCTAACTCTCCCTGACTCTGTCCCATTGTATTGCATACATTCATTACATACATAGCCTTTTTAGTCATGAGAGGAAATAAAGAAAAACAGCAAAATTGTGAGTCTTGCCCAGTTATGCTTTACATGTTTTTGATGATCTGCAAGTGCTGTGCCATAGACTACTGGACATTCTAGCCTATGGAGGTGTGTAATGAACCGTGTACGAGAAACATAAAACATACCTAAAATGACTTCATGTTTTTTTTTTTTTTTTTTTTGTGCTTTACAATGTTTTAGAGCAGCTTTTTAATTGTCTATTTCACCTGCCTAACCAAGTTCAAATTACTGTTTTGTTTTCATATATTGTGCATTGGTTACTACAACTGTGCATTAAAATGGTTAGATGTTGATTTTTGTAACGGGTCTTTTGCTTTGTATGAAGTGACTGTTTAGCCTTCAAATGTGACACTTGATGTTTTTGTTTACACCATATTACAAAATCTGCAAAGCAAATCTATAGCATTTGCTGCAGCGTGTTACTGACCATCAACACTGAAACATCCTGCAGGGACTTGAATGAACATTTCTCCTGAATAAGCACTGCCAAACTATTCCTTCGTTGAATGTTATTTGTTCTAACTGTTAATCTTTGGAAACATTATTGCTTTTTGCTTGATGTGTTTGTTTTGAATGGTTTGGCAATGTCTCCCTGAAATGAAATGAACTGAAGTAAGCGCAGAGCACACTATATAGACTGCAGTGTACCAGATCTCCAACACTGCCATGTGGAATTCTTCTCCTTAACTTTCACCAGCCCACACCGTCCAAAAAGGAGCCAAAAGGTTCCCAATAGGAAAAGACGGTAGACTGTTAAGATAAAAATGGATGGAAAGATAATTAACTTCCACTTTACATCACATTTCTGTGGTTGACCATCCAGAGTCACAATAAAAAGACTTGTGTACAGGTGGATAAATGGAACCTCTGGGATGTGGTTGTATGAACACTTAGTTCAAGAAGTGACAATTGAAATGAGCAGATTGTGTATGCTGCGAGTGCTTGGACACATTCAATGGACAAACTGGCATCACTGAACAGCTTAAAGACCATAATAAGAATGGGAAAGTGTCTTGTTATCTTAGAGGCCTGGATTCAACATGACACCACCTCACGGCCATGCAACTGTGACTTGAAGTTTAAGTGACATTTCAGACACGGAGAGAGTGGGCTCTGATGTAGCCCGTTATCGTTTAGTCTGACCACAACTCTATGTTGTTGGAAAACACTTTTCCTACTACATATTTATTTTGTCTAAGGTTCAAGGTCAATTTTCAGATGTGCAAGTAATGATATCTAGATTAACGCTGTATTTTTTTACTGTTAAATAAATGTAGAGTGACATTTTTTTTTTATTGTAATGACATTTTGCCAAATAAGAATAACTGTGGCTCTGAAGGAATTCAAATGTAGTGCTAGTTTATCAGGATTATCATATTAAATTACTATAACGAGCTATGAGGACAGCCACTAGATGCAAACTTTTTTGCATTTTGAGGTAAGTGATGAATTTGACATATAACCACAACCAGTTTAGGATTGTGTTGCCTTTTTAAATAAGCTTTTTTATTCTCAAGAATTCAAGTCCTGGGAAGGAAGTGCTACACTTAGTGCATGTTTGGTAAACATGACCCTAAACTTTTGACAAGTCACAATTTTATAATTTGTGCAATGGTGTTAAAATGACAGCTTTCTGAGGTTTGATAACAGGATTAGTGTTAGCTGGTTGAAGACTGTCTCATAAGTCAAACACAAAATAAAAGATCTGTTGTGAATGGTTGAAATGCCTCTTATGTCCTGTTTTTTATACAGTATGGTTTAAATCCCTGCACAGTTATTAATTACTTTTCTTTGTGTATCATACAATTTAAATTGCCCATCTCATAAGCCTAATTCAGAATGACACCACACTCAATGCATCCATATACCATACTATACATATTACTAAACAAAATACACTGATTTACACAGAATAGAGCACTACAGTTTAAATGCTAACCATTCAACATTTATTTCAGTGTCTGATAATTGAAACGTGTGTCATCTTTATCTCAAAATATTTAAAAAGGTACAACAATTATTAAATTCTATTAAATAAACCAGTTGCTCAAAAAATTTTTAATTTTCTATTTCTTTCAGCTCACATGCTGGCAACGTCTGTCCCGAGAGATAACCATACTAGGAACCTTTACTCGTATGTTTGTTGTTGATGAACATAATTTAAAACGGACCGGTTTCCTTTACCCACAATCCTCTGCCTTTGGTCCGTCCTTCCGACTTCCGTCTCAACTGAGAGCCGAGGTGAGCATTTTTTCGGAAATTATATTTCTACAATCTAACGCCATCCTGCGATATTAAACCCTCCGTTGGCTACAAATTTCATCTACATGTACATATTAATGCTTTATAGTCTTGTATATGAGGTTTTTGATGTGGCTGATAATATTTAAAAGACAATTATAACGCGACGAATGGTAACGTTAGCATTAACTCGGCCGGAGTGGCGTCAGGTTGCCTGGCTGCTCATTTTCTCTGCATTAAAAATACTGCTAAATTATTTTTAGCGTAAAGCACTTGCACTTGTTTAAGAATCTGTTTTAACAAATGTGCTATTAAATTAGACTAGCCTGCATGTTTAGCTCGCGCTAACGAAATGTTAAATCAAGTAAGTTTCATGCTAACTGTAGACGTTACATTAATTTATCGAACATTTCTGGTTAAAGCATACATCAAAACAAATCTCATCAACATAGCTAAGCTGATGGCGCTGTCCAAACTGCGTTATTTATTTTAATCTTTTATTTTTTGTCGTTTCTAGATGGCCCCAACCAAGAAAGGAGAGAAAAAGAAGGGGCGTTCAGCCATCAATGAGGTTGTGACCAGAGAGTACACCATCAATGTGCACAAGCGCATCCATGGAATGTGAGTATTACAAGGGCCTGGAAATGCTTGATTCTGGGACATTAATGCACAACGTAGGCTGCCTGTTGACTGATATCCAGTTATATCTGCTACTTGCCAGTTAAATTAATCCAAAATATAAAATTTTATTAACTTCAGATACAGTGAAATGATAAAAGTACAAACTTTTGTGCAAAAAAGTGATGGCAGAAAGTGTTTGATAAATGACAATAATTATCAGTATAGAAATTATACGTGATTAATGGCTTTGTTGTCTTGCAGAGGTTTCAAGAAGAGGGCTCCACGCGCCATCAAGGAGATCCGCAAGTTTGCCGTGAAGGAGATGGGAACTCCTGATGTCCGCATTGACACTCGCCTCAACAAGGCGGTGTGGAGCAAGGGTGTCAGGTGAGATGATACACAATTAATACGGAATATCTGAGCACAAACATACTGCTAACTTGGACTGATGTATTAAGTCCTAATAATCTCTGATAGTCATGACTGTAAAAAAATATATATCTATATCTCTGAAGTAATCTACTGTCACTGCACATTGTTCTGCTTGTTCTGTATGTATGGAGAAGGGAAAGGGCAAAGTTTTTGTTGGATTTCTGTTAAATGGCATATAGCTAAATGTGTATTGCATTGATCACTTTAAGGCACTGCACCCTTAAAGTGGCTGTAGTTAATGACTGACTGCCACCAGCTTTAATTTAAGAAGTTTGTTTGGGTTGTATCAATGTTTGTGCAACTTGAAGCTTCTACAGGTAGTCTTAAGCTTGATGAGGGGTACGGGGCTACGCAGAGGCTATGCAGTGTCATGACATGAAACTGTTGAAATTGACTGCTCTGTCAGCTCAGGCATGAAGGGTCTTCTGTACATGCGCTGGTTGAGGATTCCCAGACAGATGTGTAGAAACTGAACATACGCTGCTATGCTTCATGAATACACAAGTTGGTTGGAGGACTTGGTGACAAATCCTTTACTTTATTAGAGAGGTGTTACAGACATGTTTTTCACATTCAGTTCTGTCAGCGAGGTGGGGGGGGAAGAGACTGCAGGATGTAAGAAACATGGCATTCCCGGATTTCTGTCTGTATTGGAAAACCTCATTTCCAAATGACAGAATTTTCAGAATGTAGATTTTCAGCTTACCTTGACGTTCTCAGCATCAGAATGTGGTTTTGTTCACCAGGTGGGGCAGGGTGTTTGCATTCTGAGACTGCTCTGGTTAACACCAAATCACTCTCATGTCACAAGGCCTTTAACGTTCGGTTCTCAAAGCACTCTTGCACTCCAACATGTACATGAAATTGGACTCGTGGCACATCTGCGGGCCAATGTACAGTTGCAGCAACATATCAAATGTCTTGCATTTAGTAAAGATGGTAACCATCAAGTTGTCATGTGTTGTGCAGGAACGTGCCGTACAGGATACGCGTGCGGCTGTCCAGGAAGCGTAACGAAGACGAGGACTCTCCCAACAAACTGTACACCCTGGTCACATATGTTCCTGTCACCACATGCAAAGGTAAGTATCCTGCTAGCTGACGTTGTCGTTCACTTACTGAAGCATCAGACATTTGATTCAATGTTTTTCTTCTTTTTCCAACAGGTCTGCAGACAGTCAATGTTGATGAAAACTAAATTTGTCCCCTCTGAGAGTGGAATAAATGAGTAAAAAGGACCTCTTGTCTTGTGTCTTTATTTCTTTTCTACACTGAATGTTTTATTAGGAAATTAAAAGGAAAAACCTGAATAAAGAATGAGTACTTTAAAAATACCTATGCAAGTAAAATAACTGATTTTTAAAACAATACTAAAAGTACACAAAAGAGGAGGACCTAACAAGTTTCTCCCTGTATTAGATTATGGGAATACTGTGAGCACAACTAGATTTTATATCTAAATGAGTTCCAGTGTCATCGTTCCACAAGAGAACCAGTTAAAAGTATAATCTACAAGTTCATTGTACTGTGCGCCAGAAGAAACAATGACTGATGAAAGTAGCATTTCTCTGACTTAACCCTGAATGTAAAACTTCTCATGAACTGCCTTTGGTTTGAATCAGTGTTTCCTTTTGCCTGTATGTCTGTAGGACACCAGACTATTGTGAAGCAGGTAATGTTTTCTTGGACACATCAAAAGACTGGTAGACATACTTGGACTTGATTCTGATTAGCTCCCTTACCTTAATAATCAACTAAATCCTTCCAGTCAGCCCTTTGCAGAATTTGAAGTAAATCTTTGAGCAATTTAAACTCGGAAAAACTGTTCTTGATGTCGACCAGAGTTATGTGAATTGAGAATCTAATCTTCATAATCATTTAATGGATCCATTTTTCAGCCCAGTGTTTACAAATCATCATAGACTTCTTACATTGAATCATGAAAACTGAAGCGCCCTGTTAAAACCTAAAGCTTTAAAATGTGTTTGAGCTTCTTTGCACATTTGGCACTAAGAGCTTCCCAAATTATTCAACACATCCAAGCCGATGAGCCCACATCTATGTGTTAGGCCAGGATGGAATATTTTAAATAAATGGAGTATAACGCAGACTGTTGTCTGTATGTGGGCTGCTCGGTTCAAAGCCACTGACATAGCACGTTGTAATTTATTTTCCATCAATATAAACTTAGCTTCAAATTGACTTACAGCCGTAGTGATGTCTGGGAATGTTTCTGATTCTATACATCTTTTGTTGTGTCTGGCTATGTTTGTTTTTCTTTCTATCTGTTGTGATCTCCAAAAGATTTCCTGATTAAATAAAGGTTGTGTATATAAATAAGGGAACAACTTGGGGAGGAATGGTTTTTGTTCCTCCAGTAGAGTTCAACAAACTTGGCAGGGAGCCCTGAAGCTCTTCTGGAGGCTCATAGTGGCCTGACTCAATACTGAGACACTTCATGCTGCTGTCTTCAACAGTAATATTAACCCTTAACTTAAAAAACAAATAATTTTACAGTGAAGAGTATTGTTTCAGGGATGAAACAGACCATGTCCCCTTCTACAGTAAAGGTACATTGTTTCAGCCTTAGTATGTCTTCTTGAACAGTCAGTCCTATCTTGGCAGTTAGGACACAATACACACAGCTTGTTTTAATTAAAAAATTTTAACACAAACGGGATGGTAGAACAAAAGTGCTTGGCCAGGTCTTTAAGATCAGAGATGGACAGTACAGTATACCGTTTTGGCACAGATGCTCATTCAGATGTACAAGCAGAGATGAATCTTATTAAAATTTAAACTGGATGTGCTGGCTGTTGAAATAAGTTACTATCATGGTTGCATAATGAAAGGACCGCATTTAATCCATTATTAAGCACATTATGTAATAGTAAATAAATGACTGACGTTATGTGCTATTCAAATGGCTTTGAACAGCACAATCCACATACAAACAGCACTGAGCTGTATATTATTCATTTGAAATATTACATCCCAAATTGACTGAGCGTGGGCCTTTATACGGCCAGATCAGCATCACTTTATTAGACTGGATCAAGTCCACAGCTTCCCCCGGCTGGGGAAATGTAACGTAAATGAAGATGGATGTCAGCAGTATGTCGCCGCTAGTGGGAGCTACTTATCTGCTAGCAGTCGGATGTTGTGAAGAACAAGCTATGGCATCGTCCAACATTTTATCCAGAGTTTGTGCGTGTGTTGCTGTAACTCAGCAAGAGGGTAAGACACGAGGCTGCTCTGGTGCCGTACCGGTCTTGACTTATTGCATTAACCTCGAAGAGAAAGACTAGCATGGTTCAGTGTGCTTCATGTCTCACCGCTGTCTGGGATGGACAGGTGTGGCTAGCTGCTGGGCTAACTAACTGACCAGCTAACTTAGCTAGCATAAATGCAGTTAACTAACGGTAGCAAACGTTACTGTATTCGGATACTAACGTCAGTCGTTGGTGCATATATGTGTATGTGTGTGTATATATATATATATATATATATATATATATATATGATATTCATATTCGCCAACTGAAAGCAGAAACGCTAGCTAGCTCTTTATGCATTCAGTAGCTAATGAAGTAACATCCCCAGCTAACGTTAACTCTCATAACTTGTCACTCGGCTAACGTTAGAGTAAGGCGTAATCTTTGTTTTGGGGATATAGCTCGTTTATAACAACACATTAGTATTAGGATTAGTGTTGCAACAGATGTTTAAGCTAACAGCTAAGTTAGCTAGTCTAGTCCAGCCTTCAATCAGCTGTCTGTGTGTCTGTGTGTGCAGGTGGGAGCGCCGCTTAGTGTTTCCATGGACGTCGGCTGATGGGCGAAGCGATGCGGCACCACTGGCTGCTCCTTGGGGCTTGCGGCTGGGTGCTGCTCATCCTAATGTTCGTCAGCAAGTTCATCAGCTTCAGAGCTATAGATGGTAACCTTTCGTTTCTTCTATGGGGATACTACATACAGTCAATTATATGTGATGTAAATGTGATACGCCTTCTATGTATTTTCAGACTACGGAGAGAGGTTTAGTGGTCAGAGTTCAGGCACTGTGCCAGGCACCAAAGTGGCTAAACACAATCTTGTTTCCAGCCCAGACAAACCAGTTCCACAGCCATCTGATCCGGTGACTGTGCAGGTAATTACTAATTGTACCACTGAGTTAATTTAAAACAAAGTAAACTACTTTTCTGCTCTGCAGTTACTCACATTTGTGCTGTATGTGTGTCTCAGCCCTCAGCTGTACCTACAGATGCAGATTGGCAGGCAGTCTCTGAGAGGCGAATCGAGTTGCTCTCCACTGTGTGTAAGAACAGCAGCCTCAGGAATTTGACTCATGTCTCCATCAGCAAGTTTGTTCTGGACCGCATCTTTGTGTGTGACAAACACAAGATCTTGTTCTGCCAGACGCCTAAAGTGGGCAACACACAATGGAAAAAGGTCCTCATTGTGCTCAATGGTAAGCATGGGTTTGGATGAAGGTCATAACAATGCCCATGTTTACTATAATGATAAGGAATGACTGATAAATACCATTTGTGGTTGTCAGCTGCACACACACGGGCAAAGCATGACCACAATGGCAGCAATCTCCTAGAAATTAAACATATGTGCCCTGTGATGACCTTTTGTTGTTAACATTGTCAGGAGCATTCTCCACTGTGGAGGAGATCCCAGAAAACCTTGTTCATGATCATGAGAAGAACGGCCTGCCCCGCCTCTCATCACTCACACCGCAGGAAATTACTCACAGGTTAGTTAAGAGTTACTGTGATCCTTGTGGATGATCATACGTCAACTTTTAGCTTAGTTGATGCTACTTTGTGATCCATTGCAAAGCATGGCAAGTATTTGTTAGCCAGCAAGAATGCAGAAATGCCTGCTGTGACAGTGCAACCAACCAACCAATCAATGAAATGTACGTAATTTATTTATTATTTTAACCATAATAAAGTGTGCAATACACACTTTGCTATTTTTTTTCCCCACACTTTTTACTATGCATATTCTGTATGTGTGAGCTGCATGTGTGTAAATATTAGATGGGTGGATTTGTTTTTATTTATGTATGGTTTTTGAGCAATGATTCAGGAAGTGCGCCTGAATCTCTTTGTATGTTTCATGCAATGACAATAAAAGACATTTCAAATTTCCATCCTTAATAACTCTTTTCTAATAAACCCATATATGCCTCAACAGATTAAACACTTACTTCAAGTTTTTCATCGTGAGAGATCCCTTTGAGCGCCTGATTTCTGCCTTCAAGGATAAGTTTGTGAAGAACCCCCGCTTTGAGCCTTGGTACAAGCATGACATCGCTCCGGCCATCATTCGTAAGTACCGCAAGAGCCACCGGGACAACGACCTTGCCGCCTCTGGCCTGCACTTTGAGGACTTTGTCCGTTACTTGGGGGATGTGGAAGGCCGTCGCCGAGTGGACCGGCAGTTTGGTGAGCACATTATTCACTGGGTGACTTATGCAGACTTGTGCGCACCATGTGAAATACACTACAGTGTGGTGGGCCACCACGAGACACTGGAGAAAGACGCCCCATACATCCTCAAAGCAGCAGGCATTGACCAGCTGGTGTCCTATCCAGCTATTCCTCCAGGCATCACACGCTACAACAGGACCAAGGTGGAGCACTACTTCTCAGGCATCAGCAAGAGGGACATCAGACGTCTATACACACGCTACCAGGGTGACTTCCACCTATTTGGTTACCCAAGCCCAGACTTTCTAATGAACTGAAATGATTACCAATAACTAAAAGACATGTTTTCTTATAAAATCCTTACTGAGGACACAGGTGCATCATAGCGGACTGTGTGCCATCAAACTGGCAGACCTAACGGGCTCAAATGCAGTAGATTGCACACTGTAATATCTTTGTTCTGACCACTTGTGTTGGAATAACTGACAGGTTACTATGTTGGCTGTATTTGCAATGACTGAAAAGTGTTGCCTAATCATATATTTAACAGTGTTTTTTTATGGAAAGAGTAGTTTTCTGGAAACCTGTAGTGTCACAGTACAGTGAAGGAAGAAAGATGGTGTTGCTGCAAAAGATGGGACGTGAGTACAGGCAACACCGTCACAGTCAGCAGCGATAAAAGGTGTGTGTGTGTGTGTGTGTGTGTGTGTGTGTGTGTGTCTCTCACAATATACAGATCAGGTACAGGTCAAATGGAGAACACATTTGTTATCTTATATTTAATGTTTATGACTGAATTGTCCTCGTTTATCAAAGAGGTGTACTATGTAATGCCAGGGATACAGGCCCGTTACCCTGTAATGTAGCCGTTATACTGCACTGTATGAATCGCCTGTATCAATGATTCAACCTGTCAAGGAAGGTTACAGGCAATGCTATGCGTTTATTACATGTGGTGTCTTTTCTGTACTTCTTGCTGTCATGCTAGATGTAGGCAAAGACGGTCTGTATCAGGGATGCTAACATTTTTGGACAAGGAAAGTGAACTCAAAGATACAATACCAACTGATTGGACGTTGATATTTTTCATTGTTTTTATTAGCAAATCAGTATTAACTTTAAAAAAAATAATTGAACCTTGATTTTTGCAAGCTGTATTATATCTCTGTAAGATAGTGAATTACCCTACAACTATCATGAAATAGCATCAAAATGGTAACAAAATGACTTTAGTCCTGCCCTGATCCATATTGTAGCCATTGTTCTAGCTGTTCTGCCTTTTCTAGAACTGACAAAGGAATCAAATTGCTTTTGACTCCATTTATTCAGCTGTCAACTGCACTGGGACATTGAAGGAAATTGGCACAGAGTCATTTTTCTATCAGAAATGTATATATGTTTAAATGTTCACATGACTTGCAACTCAACATTTGTATTACATGTTGCTATTTATAATATTATTAACCTGCTGACTGGTTGGGCACAAAAAGTGTTGCCTGCCACCAGCAACTTGGTGACCTTTAGGAAAGGTGGTCATAATACAAAGACAACGCTAGTTAGCAATAAAGTTCCATGTGGAATTAAAAGGTGGTCTTTCTTTGCCACTTTCACACCTTGGCAGGAGCTCACGTGTCAATTATTACTTATTTTAAATGCTGAATTCCAGGTGATGAGAACGTAGTTTAAACAAATTCTCCTGCACATCCTGAACTATGTAAGTTGTTGGTTCATACTTCTGTATGTGGTCACCATAAACATGTCCTTTGTGTATGTTCCTGCAGTAATATCAAATATCCACATGGTGGCAGTAAGTCATTTAAAGTTTGACTGCTTAGTTAAGAAGCCACAAACCCTGTTGAACCCTTGACTATTTGTCACCACACAGGACTGTTGCAATTGCCATTTGAACCACATGAATAAGGGCAAAACAATGACTTCATAGCCGTATGTCGGCATCAAACATTTCAAGACAGTGGAAGGTGGGACAGGATTTACATTATCAGTGTCAGCTGTACAAACTTACCTTATGGCGGAAGGATTTAAGTAGATTTAAGGAGCTGTTAGTTGAGTGTTGGAGTGAGTAAATAAGTTTAAGGCTTTCAGCTTGCATGATGTGTATGTGTGTGTGTCTCCCCACTGCCAGGGTACATCTCTCATCCTGTCTGACTGGTTTGTCCTGCCCTGTTGTTTGACTGTTGAGTCGAAGTTTGTTTAACCACAAGATTATCTTGGCCTGTATGAAAGTTTCTTTGTGGTGTTATGATAAATAACTGAAACTCTGCAGCTGAACAGTTTCCCTCCCTGCAGTGGACTGGCTTGTGCTCCTATTAAGACACTGCGTCCCATATTGATGTTGTTAGTAAAGACCCAGGCTTGTGAAATACTGCGCAGTGCCAATGGATTTCAAAACATCCTATCTTTATGTGATTACTCCATAATGTAGTGTGTAGCTATACACACACCACATTCAATTATGTCATGCCTTAAGAGTATGGTAAGATAGTGCAGAGCAGAAATTAACCTAGATCAGTGAGGTGACTGCGTAGCAATGGAGCACCTTTGGGTGCACTGCTGACAGGCCTTTAAGAATTCAGCATCCTACACATTGATTTGGAGGCTGCAACTCGGGCTGATTATGGAGTGAGCTCTAACCAATTTCTTATTATTAAGGGGGTAATTATCAAAAATCTTCAGAGAGAGTGACCCAGCTAAATAATGCTGGCAAAACATCAGCGACAAAATTATTTAACTTTTAGAAGAGTGCGAATAGTGAAACATCTCATTTTAAAATCCAGTATTGAGACTGATGATGAAATTAGGTCATTGATTTTATTTTATTTATTTTTATCATGTCCCATGGTGCTCCCTAGTCCCCACTTTGGGAACCACTGTACCAACATTACCCAGCATCATTTGAGATTGCTCACTTGCCACACCCATGATTACCAGAATTGACACCGAAGTCGAACGTGCGCATGTCCATGAGGATGCTTTACGGGTCGGTGGGGGGTCCTTTCCTGCCTGCCTCTATTTATCTTACCTGCCACGCTGCTTGTGTGAATATTACATTAACATGCAGGCTGGTGGCAAGGTGAGTCTGTGTGGAGAGTAGCCTACTTTACAGATAATCTCGCTATCCATGCTTGATGGATTGAAACCCAGCCCTTTTCTTTCTATGTGAAGCCGACCGGCTTCCTGTGTTTGTGCCGTTCTCAATCAAAGATGCGTCAAGTCAGACAGGAGCAGGCAGGACAACAGCGGAAATGAGGCAGTTTTACTTTTAACATAAAATATTTTTTGAAGGAAATTTTGACTTGTAGGATCAAAAATTTGTCATAATATAATCAACAAATGATTTATGATACTTGGATTAAAAACACCACTGTTTCTTGGCAAAAGGAGCAAATCAGTGAATGTTTTTTAATGGTCATCTTAAGACGAACATTAAACACCCTGTTGGGGTGCAGGGTGGGGCACAGTTTAACATCTTAAGACTACAAAAAATAACACGTTAATGTGTCACATTTGTACTCTCAAAATAGCAGAAAAAGAGTGTGTTAACATGTCACAGTTTAACGTCTTAAGATGACGTAGCGGGTTGTCCATTTTGGGTACTACCACTTCATAAGCTTCTGAAGGGAAACCCTATACAATAACTGCAAGAACAGCAATAATTCCCCACTCAACCTACCTTGTATGACTTAAGTTGGGCTTAAGAAATAATATTGATTAATTTATGGAAAGTGATATGGTTGCTTATTGAATTAAAATCACCTTCTGGCTGTCCAGTTTATTGAAATAATTAAGCGATATATAAAATTACCAGCTGGAACATTAAAGTAATGTTTATACATTAATGCACCATGTACGTACTTTTACTTTAATATAATTCTGAATGCAGTTTTCTTTCTAATAGAGTACGTTCATTCTGAAGTATTACTACCTTTATTTAAGTCAAGTATGTACTTCCTCCACCACTGGTAAATGTAAGCACACTTTGATAAGACATATGGCCTTATTTGAAAAAGAACAATCGCTATATTTTATTAATTCACATTTGATTTCTGTTTTAATGTAATCATAGGTATCACAGTGTTTTTGGTCAACAACAATGGAAAAAATAGTGAGGCTTTTATGTTGAAACTCTTGGGCAGAAGTGTGAGTTTTCCGTCTAGCTTGCCTCCCTGTGGCTCAATCTGGGAGAGAGCGGACAGGGACCCCGCTGCTGCCACCTCAACATGGAGTAGCGAGATCCCAGCCTTTGCTGCAAAGAAGCAGATCCCGTAGAGAGGAATACGCGACGGCCTCTGCTTGATCTATCCGTCGAAGTCCCCGCAAATGCTCCAGCAGTGGCTGTTTTTCGTAAACGCAAAGGAAAGCTCGGCTTTTATTTGAAAGATGGCGAACGACTCTCCAGCTAAAAGTCTAGTAGACATAGACTTGGCTTCATTGCGGGTGAGTGCAGCCGAACACATATTTTTGTTGTTGTTTTGCGATGTTATATTTCACCTTGCTCGATAAAACACACGTCCCTCAGTGTTACTAACATTGGCAAGTTTGAGCCTGTTTTCCTGTGCCTTCTTGTTTGAGATGAAGTCATGAAAATGACCGCTGAGCCATAGCGAGGTGTTGCCAGTGTCTGGTTTTCCTTTGTTCGAGATGCATTTGGCATGTAGGGTAAACCAGGGCGCAACAGCTGGCTCACAGAGGACAATGTTGTCTATAAAAGAAATATATTAACATTGCTATTTATTCACACTGAATCGCCTTTCTGTCTTTTTCCCTTTCAGGATCCAGCTGGAATATTTGAATTGGTGGAGGTAGTTGGAAATGGCACCTATGGACAAGTATACAAGGTTGGTTGGAGGCGCAGTGCATGGCCTGTCCTGTTTTCACAGTGCACGCTCAGGAAAGACAATGTTTCCCCCACCTCCTTATCAAGTCTGGGAACAATGTAGCTGACATTAAAAAGACGTGTCAGATGTTGCTACCAGACCACACCACTGATGATTCAGTTGATAAAAGCACAGGGATGTAATGTTTCCAGTAATGGTGGCTTGTGTTGGTATCAGTCAGATTAGAGCCTGGTGTTTGCATTGATTGTTCATCTGAAAGGTGTGTGTTTGTGTGTGTGTAAAGAGTGAATCAGTCTACCGTCTGATGCATCATCTATCTTGCATCACCTGCCTTACTGAAAAGTAGGTGAGGAGGCAAGGATGGAGAAACAGTTTCTGTCATAAGACCGCTCCCGCTGGTCTCTGTCTGCAGGCCATTCTTTTCTTTTAAACGTTTCTTAACAACAAAACCAACATTTATATCCTGTTTAAATCAGGACTTTTCCAGTTCACTGGATGGGAATCCCACTCTCTGGGCCATCTGCTCTTGGTGTCACATTTCTCTGCTGAAAATGAACATTGCGGCTGTTGAAAGACATTGCCAAGGAGGGAGAGAGGGACAGCGAGCGCTGTCAAAGATGTGGTCGAACAGTTTGATGGAGGGATGGCCTTGGATTGGAGAGGCATCCTCCATAGACTGTTGTTTTAATGGGCCTCCTTGTGTTATTGCTGCAGCTAGCTAGTCACTGGAGGCTCCATTTTGTTGCCCACTGCTTAATGACATTTAACCACACACCTATATGTTAAGTAGGCATCTAGTTTGCTAGGCACAGACTGTTAATAGGCAAGTACTTGCAGGCTAGCAAAAAAACCCCATCAATTTGCTTGTGCACTAAGCAGCAAGCTAAGCTGAGTATTTAATTCTGACAGCCAACAGTGTTCCAGTGACCTGCATTCAATCCCCCAGTGCTGTGAACTTCCAGGATCTCCCCCACCTCAACTGACAGAGTGAATCCATCTGTGTGCAATGTGCCCACCTTAAATCAGCCCTGTGTCATTAGGAAGTGTGATGCTTGCATGCTATCTTCCCACCAGATGGGTTTGATCCGGGCCTATGGGACGGAGAATTACTGCTTCTCCCTCTTTTTTGTCACCATAATCTCTCCCTCCATTCACTGTCCAATGCTAATTCTATTTGCGAGTGCTGCTGTGTGGGAATGGAGCTCGTACAAGAGAGGGCTGTCAGATTAGCCCGCAGTTGGCACGAAGACACGGTCGTAGCAGCCTGGAAGAGATGAGCCAAGCTGTGTAAAGCAAAGTCATAGCTTGCTGTAGCCTAATGCTAAAGCTTGCTGCAGTAGCCTCCTTTCGACTAGCCATCGACCAGTGCTTTGACTGTCATGTTAACCAGTTGAATGGGCATGTGGCCTGTGAGCATGTGCAATGGGAGTGTGGTGGTGGTGAGGAGGGGCTGCAACTGGTAGAAGAGCAGCTGTCCAGTTCCAGAAAGAACCTGCACCCCGCTCTGACAAAGCTGAGTTTGTCCCCTCGCTTTTTGGATCTCTCAGTCCGTCAGTCAGTTAGATCCGCAGAAAGGAGGAGTTTGTCTGCAGGGTTTCAAACGCCAACCGACTGAATAATCACAACAGCCCCCCAACTGAAAACGGGGTGGAGTTTCTTCTCCTTCTGAGGCCTTTTTCTGCTTTGTCAAGCACTTGGTCACAGATTGCAAGGCCCTTTTTAGTTAACACAATGTGACCAAGCTTCTTTACTCTTTGATTTGTAGTGACTTTTGATTGCTTTGAGACTTTACCCTCTGGCTTTTTTTTTTGTTATTTAAGGTGGGCTGTAGGGAGTGAAAATACTGGTAAATACTGAGTTTAAAGTTAGTTTTCACAACAAATGTCAAGTGTATAAGTGCAGTTTTTGAATTTCTTTGTTGCTGCTGTTCACCGTTCCAATAAGCTGATCATAATGTTAACTGTAGAGGATATACAGTGTTATTCTTTCATAAAGACCTCGCTATAGGAATATGGAGACTATTTGTTTTGCAAGCTTTTCACTGAGGGATACACTCATGGGTTTTGGTGCATTAAAAATCAGCACATAGAGGTAGTGTAATGATACATTTCACTGTGGTCATATTTGCAGTCTTGTTCACTTATTCTTTGATCAGATAGTTCCTGGTTTAAATCATAATTCTGACATTTTAAAACTGTATTTTATTAGACTACGTTCTTGTACGGCTGCTTGTGTTTACTCAACATTTAACACTTTAGAACAAGAAAAGGGGGTTTGTTTCCACTGTATTTCAGCAATACTATTGCAATATTTCAGACAACACTTAGCTGTAGACCTGATTAAGACCTATCACTGCTGGCCAAGGATCAGATCCCAACAAAACCTATTTATGTATCTGCTGTGTTGCACTGCTTGCAGCTTATTCAGAAAATTAAAGAACCAAGCTGTTCTCTAAGACCCCAAAAAGCCATGTCAAGGTTCTTGTGGCCATGCTGTGCAGGCTAGCTGTACTCTCTGCCAAGAGGGCAGCAGTTGCCCCTGGAAAGGGGCCAGATGACAGTCAACTTCTGAAAACACAGCGCTGCAGATTTTGACTGACGGCCATAAAGAAAATAATGTTATAGCTAAAAATTCCTTTTTTAAAAATCACTTAATTTTGCCTTGGCCAGCTGGCTGATCGAAATGGAAGCCTGGATCTATATACAGATTGAACACACTTGTTACAGTGTTATCACCAAAAGTGATTCATTTTGAAAAGTATTGTAGTTGTATGCTTGTACTGAAAACATATACCAGTGATTTTAACCACATTATTTAGATTTTTTTTCCAATAAAATTCTATTGCAGGGTTTTTTAATTCAGTAGCTGCAGGAGCCCCTAACTTGATCCCTCACATTGCATCTGTAGCCATATTCCTCACTCTTCTTTAAAATGGCATGTGCATTTATTTGAATTATGCATTCATAGCCATACTATTTGAAAACACTGCTCTCACATGAGATTCTCTCTGAGTTTCTCTCCCTCCTTCACTCTTTATCAGCTGGCACCAATCCAGCTGGCTCAATAGAGGATCTCAGGTGCCTCTCTCTGGATATAGGGATTTAAAAAAAAAAAAGAGAGAGAGTAATGATAACATAGAAAAAGACACAATTCCTCAAATTGAGCATGGTATGCAAGGAAGATTCCCCCTGCTCCACAGAATGGCCATATATAGTCAGGCCTGAGGCACCAGAGCTCTTGCTGACCTGACTCTCTGACTGCATTGCATCCACGGGAGTGTGCCAAGGTTGTGCCCACCAGTATTTTCAAACCACCATGTCCCTGTGTTTTTCCAATGGTTAAAATCTATGGTGAATTGACCAGGGGATTCTACTGACAATAACCAGCGAGGTCATGTGGCTGAAAACTCACCAAAGCAGAAGCACCAAATGGAAATAAGATTTATTTTCTACCGTGCACATGCACTACACATAACAGGCTTTTCTAGTAGGCACACTTATCCAGTGATATCATATGCTAAAGACAAATTTCCTTCAGCAAGTTTATTCTGTAGCTCAGCAGCTTCTCCTCTCCCAGCGCATGTCCTCCATCTCCTTCCTTTGTTTTCTCCTCCAGCCTTAGGGGCAGCCTCGCCCCTGCCCTCAGGACAAGTAGCTCTGTCCTCAGGGGGGCTCGCTATGCCTGACGGCCACAAGGGGTGTGAGCTGCTGCTGAGGAGGGAGCGGAATCATCTTGTGCAATCTGTTAAATGCCTAACAGTGCCATATGGCGCTGGGTGAGACTGGCGCTTACCTCAGGGCAGTGGTTATCGGCGATCAAAGCAGAAAGGTGCTTTGAATGTTTGTTAGAAACGGAGGATTGTGGATTTTATAAAATACGCCCCGGTGTTGAAATCTTTATTCTGCAAACAAGTCAAAGATGCTCCAGGTTGCACTTTAAATCATGCCATGTAGGTGCATCAGTTCGCCAATGTTGTTGACAATGAGATGTTGTCTGACTTAAGTTTAATCCTCATCAACCCTTGTGGGTGTCCAGCGTCAGTCCTTTAACAGAGCAAGAGTCTAATACTGGCTTATTAAGACATCAGTGTTAATAATCCAGTATTGGTCAGTCAGTATTAATATTTAAAGTATACAATATCTGATAATGATGTATTGGCCAATAGTATTTTTTTGTTCACGTAGCTTTTTGGCAAGGATCCCTCAAATGTGTTTTTTGTTTGGTAGAATAAACTTTAACATGTTCAACTGTAACATTTGCCACCTTTATTATCAAAGCTGATAGTGACAGTAAATCAGATTTTTAACATGGTGTTTTGACAGATTTGAGATTTCTTTATTTCTATTGTAAATGAAAAGGAAGCATCAGACATTGGCGTAGCTGTAATATTGAAATATAGAATATACATTGACCACCTTAATTGAATATGTGGAATGTAGAATTGCCTATTTTGCCAGTCAAATTGAATTTAATTAATATAGCCTAATGCTACTAATGACTTGCTGCTTGCAGAGCAGTAGCTTGGATGCCACTGCTGGACCTTGTGGCAGTGAAGGGCTTGCCTAATGAATGACTCCTGAATGGGGCTCATTGGTAAAGAGCCTCAGTGCTAATTGGCTGTGTAGCTTTTAGGTCAGAATCAGGCTACAAAAGCGGCCAGGGTCCTGTGTTGTGTCACACTCGCACTCTTGTTCTATTATCCAGACACGGTGTAACTGCAAGTACATTAGTTTGAGCTCTTTTTAAAGAGTCAAAAGTCATGCATGAAACATTCAAGATAGCAACACACACTGCAGTGTACATCTCTTTTGTGCCCATCTCCCCTACAGTGACCCTCTCCCTCCCTAATGGGTGTCACAAGACCCGCAACGTCCCCTGACCAGCCATGCTGCCTGAACAAAACTCTCTGTGTCCGTGTGTGTGTGTGTGTGTGTGTGTGTGTGTGTGTTCATGCCATGGTCTGTGTGTAGCTCATTGAGCCACCTCATTACCCAAGTGGTGTTGAGATGAGACACAAAGGCGCGCTGGCAGACGAGACAGTCTCTGGCCTGTCTTTCTCCAGTGCCTTTCCTTGACAGCTCTTTTCTCTTCAAGATCGCATTTCCTTTTAACAAATGTCTTGTTTTAATGTGCTAATGTGCTGGGACAAATAGATCCTCTCATGTAGTGGGAACACCTGAGTCCAAATCAAGGGGATGGTATTTTCTCCAGAGTAAAATCCTTCTTCTCTCTAAGACCCGCTCAACTTGCTCCTATTCCTACCACATGCAGTTAAAAACCATTTCCAAGACAACAGCTCATCTTTTGTTTTTTATTAGTTTAATGACCTCATACCAGGGATAAGGATATTTTCTCACAGTGGGAATCCCACTTTCCTTATTTAAAAACCTGCAAACTAGCAAGTAAAGTTAACATACTGCACCTATCAGTTGCAGCCATAATTTACAGGATTATTGGCTTATTTTTACTTTTACACCCTAAGCGTCCTGAGGAAAGGCTCAGCCAGTCCATCTTTGACCCCTTACTGCAGCCAACTGCTGCACTGTGATCAATAGATGTACAGTCACATCAACCGGCCTCCTGTGTGACACTCTTATTCAGCTTCCTGTGTGTACTTGCACTTCACACGTTATCTTGTTCTCTCGCATGCGATGACCTCCTTCCCTTTTCAAAGCTGCTCTCCTCCTCTGTCCACTCCCTTTCTTTCGTTCTCCGTTCAGTCTCACCACTGTTTCTTTCTTTGTCTTTGCCGCTTCCATCCTCACTTCTCTGGGGAGTGCTGGAGTAGAGGAGCAGGGCAGAGGCTGAGTGTGTGTGAGAATTGGGTCAGTGTGCTGGTATGCAGCGGCAGTATGAAAAGTGGTAGAGTCCAGAGAGGCAGGGGCAAGCCACAGCCCTGGATGTCACGTGCTGCTGCTTACTGCTAATTGATCATTCCTTTCCCCAGCATTTATCTGATGCGTGTTGTGGAAGGCGTAGGCAGAAGTGTGTGTGCAGCGTCAAGTTTTGAAATGAACTTGAGTTTATACGTCTTCTGCTGCTGCATCTGCTTCCCAAGGTGGATGGAGGGGGGGGGGGGGGGGGGGGGGGGGGTTTGACCTGCCTGTTTATCACCTTCTGTCCACCCACCTACTCAGTCTGCCAGTTCAAATATCACCTTAGATGTTCACATGACCCTGCGTGAGGGGTCATCCATCTCATTAATGCGGCACTACAGGCTCACACACTCACCTGTGACCTTTTACAGATCCGAACCATGGCACCCAGCAGTTCTCTCCCTCCCTCGCTGTGTGTACTAATAATATGAAACCAAGTTTGTTTTGCACCTACATGGCTAGTGAGAAAGCATGTCGCTCATTTTCAGCTCTCAGGGCCAAGAGTCCTGTTGTGGGGTGGGGGAACATTAGGTTTACCTTGTTTGAAAGCCTGTCAGCATTTTGAAATGGTTGTAATTGATGTTACATTAACGTGAATGATGCAGGGAGGGGAGAGGTTCTTTGTGTTCTGGTCAATCACGATATGAGCCTTGTGGAAAAGTGTATGGGAAACTGTACTCCCCCATTGTCCACCCAACTCCTGTGGGCAGACCACTAACAATACTGCTGTGCATTACTGCTCACTTTTCTTAAGTGGAAATCCACCCTAAAGCACGAATTTCCTAACAAATATCGAGAACTGTGTTTGGTTTATGTACCTAGAGATGCTGGAGTAATGGTGAAACACTGTGACACCTGACGTGTATTTTCTTTAAATGGCACTGTTGGCACACTTTGTAGTTTATACATGCCTGTGAACTAATGCTCATTTAATGGGAAATTCTACAAAACCCTTATGTCAGCACTCAGTTTAATAGAGCAACCTGTTTGAGCAGCTCTTACAGAGTTTCTAGCGCTGACTGAGATTTCTCCTCCACAGTTTTATTAATTGAGCCCTCCATAGACTCGTGTATTTTGTTTTAGGGTAGATTGTAACTTAATGTCTCTGGCTCTAAAGGCAATAAGTCAGTCAGTGGTTTAGTGCTGAGCTGGAGGGAGGCCAGCAGCACATCTGGCCATGGTTAAGAAGAGCTGCGATGGGAGGAGTGGAGATGGAGGCCAGGGAGAGCTGAGTGATAACTCAGTGCCTCAGATAACCCCTCCACAGCCACGCCTAGCTGGCTGCTTCAAGGGGCCCTGTAGGGCCTAGCCGCAGCCTTCTAGCGATCAAGCCATGCCTATTTCTAGGGTCTGTAATAGGGGCACAGCCACAGGATAAGAAACGATCAGTGGATTATTGATTTGTTTATTATACATTTTCAGCAGTTTTATAATTAATTAATTGTTTACGTTTTTTATCAAGGAAGTTGGCAAACATTTTGCTTCTCAAAATGTGAAAACTGTTGCTTAATATTGTAAATTGATTTGGGGCTCTTGGTCAGACAACACAAGACATTTTAAGACTCGAACGTTGGCTCTTTGAATTTGTTACCTTGCATTTCTCACTATGTTCAGACATTTTTAGCCTAGAACAATTGATCAGGTAAGTGTAAAAAATAATCAACACATTAATCGGTAATGAAAATACTCATCTGTTGCCGCCATATATAGGACAGTTTGCCTTATAAGTAGAGAGCGGTAGATGTTTTCTTGATGTTGTAGCAAGTGCAAGTTAAGGAAGACATTATAGAATGAAGCAGTGTCTGCGTTGGTGCATTTTTTGATTAATCTCTGGTTATGCCATAGACTTATGATGGACTATGAATTCTCTATTATCACGTGTTGCCATTATTCAGAAGTTAGTGAAAGTAAAAATTCAATATGTCACTTGCTGCTGCTTGCTAGTCAGTCATTGAATGCTGCAAATTATGCTCTGTGAGCCGTTAAGCTCAATAACTAAATATCCTTGTTATTAAGGAGGGCATAATTTATGGTTCAGAGGGCTAGAAGTAGTCGCCAGTATCTGTAATAAGTTAATAGTAGTGTAAAAACCTGCCCTTCCCAACCAAAACATAGGAGTGCCAGATCCATGTTGAAACTGAGGTCAGGAGCATGGTTTCAGTGTCTGGCGGAATATCCTTATCAATGTATTATGTGCTTATGAAGAATAAAATAAATGTTGACAGATATTTTAGAAGATTTTTATATTACAGTCAAAACATTTTTAATAAATTAATTAAAGAAATTGCCACAAATTAATGGATAATTTACAGTCTCATTGAGAATACATGGCCAGTTCCTAGTACATACAGTAACCTAGTTAATAGTAGATTTTTAGGATCTATTGAGCAGACTTGGCAGAATCCTTTCTCCATATCTGACTTTCCCAAAACTTGCCTCTTTAATTTGTGCTGATTCACATCATTTGTAATTAAATCCCAAGTAACTGCTCAGTGTTTTCCTTACTTCAAGGGCAATAGACAGATGAAGGAAAGGGATTCAAGCATGTCAAGAAACTCTCATTACTCATGTGCTAATGTTGTGTAACCCAGTTGTTTTGTGGTATCAAATGCAATAACCTTGTGGCCTAAATAACCCTATCTCCACCCAGAAGCTGAGAGGCGTTTATTACGACCATAAATTCTTCAGGCTCACAGAGACTGAATCATAGCAAAAAACACTTTGTATTCTCACCTCCTGGTTTCTCCAAACACATATTTTCAAATTATCAATAAACCCAATGTAAACAGGCATTTCTGCTAGGCGGTCATATATTTACACACATTTATCTAGGCAAATGTCAAATGCAAAAGTGTAAGAACCCACCCCTTGGGTTTGTTAAAAGCCAAAAAGACAGATAAATGGCATTGTTTGCGAGCTGGCTGTATCCC
Organism: Micropterus salmoides; assembly: GCF_014851395.1. Taxonomy (NCBI): domain Eukaryota; kingdom Metazoa; phylum Chordata; class Actinopteri; order Centrarchiformes; family Centrarchidae; genus Micropterus; species Micropterus salmoides. The sequence continues at coordinate 14,045,543 of NW_024040040.1, forward strand.
ACAAGTATCTGGATGGCCTCTCTGTGATTACATCCTTGGATCAAAGCAAGCTTTGTCTCCAAAAAGTATTCAACTCAGAGTGAGTGAGTAGTGCTAATAGAGGAGGTTTATCAGCGCAGAAACACAATTGGCATCTTGATTCTTCAATTCCTGACCCCTTTTTTTCTTTCTACTTATTTTTAAGATTAAGACCATTTAACCCCTACGGGTGCAGTGTTTACACCTAGTGTGGGCTAGAGGGCTTTTTACAACATTGGTTCCTGTCACATTTTCCCCAAAGCCCAAGCTGATGTCTTTTGTCTGACCAATAGTCCAAAACCCAAAATATTCATTTAACCTGCAAAAAACAGCAAATATTCACATTTGAGGGGCTGTGAACCGTGAATTTAATGATTTGAAGCAAAACTATGCAATTGCTGAATAGCGGCCACAAGCAGCAATTATACGATGATGGCACAATATTATCTATGGTCTGTTGTTCTAAAGACACCATCATTAGGTGACCTGACTGAGAATGCGTGGGACCATAAATAGAAAATAAAGTCAACAAAATACCTCAGTGATGTCTGTGTTACAGCAATATGTATTTAAAGTTTGCTAACATTGGCCACAACAAGCTACAGGTCACACCAGACCAGGTGAGGCTGTGGCCTCTCAGCATGTTGAAATGAGCAAAGGTACATTTTATTGCTTATGAGCTTCATTTGTAAGAGGAAGAATATATTTGTTCTGCCAGAAGTTACATTGTCTCATCAATATGGTCTCGGATTACTTTCCTGTCATTCAGCTAATTGACTAATTGATTAATTTTTTCCACTGAATAGTACATAGTACCTTTTAAAAGTAAGGATGACTATTGAGTTTCTCTGGGTAACACCTGTTAGCAGTGAACGCAGCCAAGCAGGCTGCATCAGCGCTAGCAGCGAGTACATGTGGAGTTGACGGCCGTAATGTCAGCTTCAGTGTTGTTTTTGTAGTGGCGACCCCTGGGATCAAAGTGGAGAGGATTAAAGGCATTGTAAAGTGTCCCTCTCATTCCCCTCTCCTGCCCTGTGAAAAGAAAAGGCCCCTAAGCCCGCATGGCTTTGATTGTCATAATCCATACTGTTTCAGTTGACTATGGAATGCAGTGGCGAAGGTGGTGGTGGCGGCGTTCACGTGTGTCTGTGTGAACGAATGTGCATTTACATGCGTCTTCCTTCTACAGCCGTGCACGGGCTCTGCACAGTGTATTGGATGCATGTGTCCCTGATACAGTTGCTGAGAGACAAAGCAGCTATATCACTGCTGTGTTGTCCTAAAGAGTCGGAAGGGGAATACCCATACCCAATTGGGCCAGCTCCCAAAAAATGTCCCATGTTTTATCTCCTCTTGGGGTAGCAGGGTGGGAGGGATGGGACAGAGAGGCCTCTATTTCGGTCTTTTGTTTATGTAAGGAGTGGCAGTAGGGTGTTAGGAGAGCAGAGAAGTCTGGGAATGTTGGGACTACATAGCTTGGGAATAATATGCTCATATGTGGTATGTTCTGTATATAGTTGGTTTACTTCACTGTGGGATCTATCTGGTTTGAGATTGCAATCTTTCATGAGAACAATTAAACAATTGATTGCCTTGTGACATATAAATGGCAGTTGATTATGGAATGATTAGGAATTGACATCCAGATGACTCTGACACCAGTCTCACGAGAACTGCCGCAGATTTAAAAACAGCTAACAACATAATTGGAAACTGTGATGGGCATTTGTGGTTATATAAAAAGATAATCCATTAATATAGAAAATAATGTGGAGAGTATGATTATTTACAACCTATGTATAAAAATACAAATTGATACCTTTTACATTTATTTAACTTCTTAGGAAGCTGAGCTTACATTCATCCTTAGTTCATTGATTATCACCCAGTTGACAGTTATTAACCGGACATTGAGTTTGCCAAGTGAAACATGGATGCTCACCTCTGTTTTGTCTTGTCACAGGGACGACATGTCAAGACTGGACAGCTGGCTGCCATCAAAGTCATGGACGTCACAGAGGTAAGGCCAAACAACATATGGTTTCAGCTTCAACACCACAATGTACGTGTGGCAGTCACTTCAGAGGATTCAATGTAATGCAAATTAGGCACACCATACTATGATGTATATAAACAACTTTATTTTTTGATTGGACAAAGACAGTCAGATTAGTCCATCTTATAAATAACATGATTTAGCCTAACTTCAATCACGTCACTGGCTTCACATGCATGTGTTGCCTGGCCTTTCCACAGATTTACAGATTAGTTATGACCAGTGTTTGTTGAGGTTTTTGTCACATCTTAAGAACTTGAAGTGATGAAGTCATTGCTAGGGTTTTCTTCTCTATTTCAACTCCAGAGGGTTGCCCCCTCACCCCCTTTTGTATTGTGAATTGTGGGTTGTACTGAACAGAAGTTATCAGCTCTACAACATTATACTTGGATATCACTTGTTGGCACATGGTTTTGAGCTTACAGAGGAGAAAATGCCATGCTCTGCTATGACCCCCCCCCCCCCCCCCCCCCCCCCCCCCCATACACACACACACACGCGCACACACACACATCATAAACAGCAGAGGAAGGGTAGAGGCAACAGGATGCTTATTGAGTGAAGTGCGTCATTTAGCGACCAGCAGGCTGCCCTTAGCCGTGGGAGGTCTTGTCTGCAGCAGGGACACAACCGCACATGAACATATGCAGAAACACAAAGCAGAAGGTTTCAGTGTAGCAGCGAAGGCCAGCAGGGCCAACCACCCACACTGCCATAATGATGATGGAGGAATATGGGTGTAACTGGTACACACCAATGACAGGCCTTACTGGTGAACGAGTTGCACTAAGGGTTTCATCGTCTTCCCTGGGGCAACAAAGTCTAAAGTCATCTGCTAAATTTCACCCACGCATATTTATATAAGGACACATTTACCACCACTGGGTGCCACATATTTCCAACATACACTGGCGCTATGATCAGCATAACCCCCGAAAGAGGCCACTGACGCAGCAGCAGTAGCCCGTGTGCCCCGACTTGCCTGCTGCCACTCCTCACATAAAGCTACGTCAGGACGAGTCAGAGTTACACACTGATTTGTTATCGTGCATAACCAGTACAAAGAATATTGCCCAATTGTTTCCTGTTCTGTATGACAGGACACTACTGTAGGTGCTCCCTCTAGACATGTCGTAACTTGATGAAAACACTGCTTCTGTTAAATGGAAATCATTTTGCATATACAGTGGGTACGGAAAGTATTCAGACCCCTTTAAATTTTTCACTCTTTGTTTCATTGCAGCCATTTTCCAAAAATGGTAAGTAAAACTTACTTAAATGTGAAAAAAAAGTTCATTTTATTTCTCAGTAATGTACACTCAGCACCCCATCTTGACAGAAAAAAACAGAAATGTAGAAATTTTTGCAAATTTATTAAAAAAGAAAAACTGAAATATCACATGGTCATAAGTATTCAGACCCTTTGCCGTGACACTCATATTTAACTCAGGTGCTGTCTATTTCTTCTGATCATCCTTGAGATGGTTCTACACCTTCATTTGAGTCCAGCTGTGTTTGATTATACTGATTGGACTTGATTAGGAAAGCCACACACCTGTCTATATAAGACCTTACAGCTCACAGTGCATGTCAGAGCAAATGAGAATCATGAGGTCAAAGGAACTGCCTGAAGAGCTCAGAGACAGAATTGTGGCAAGGCACAGATCTGGCCAAGGTTACAAAAAAATTTCTGCTGCACTTAAGGTTCCTAAGAGCACAGTGGCCTCCATAATCCTCAAATGGAAGACGTTTGGGACGACCAGAACCCTTCCTAGAGCTGGCCGTCCGGCCAAACTGAGCTATCGGGGGAGAAGAGCCTTGGTGAGAGAGGTAAAGAAGAACCCAAAGGTCACTGTGGCTGAGCTCCAGAGATACAGTCGGGAGATGGGAGAAAGTTGTAGTAAGTCAACCATCACTGCAGCAATCCACCAGTCGGGGCTTTATGGCAGAGTGGCCCGACGGAAGCCTCTCCTCAGTGCAAGACACATGAAAGCCCGCATGGAGTTTGCTAAAAAACACCTGAAGGACTCCAAGATGGTGATAAATAAGATCCTCTGGTCTGATGAGACCAAGATAGAACTTTTTGGCCTTAATTCTAAGCGGTATGTGTGGAGAAAACCAGGCACTGCTCATCACCTGTCCAATACAGTCTCAACAGTGAAGCATGGTGGTGGCAGCATCATGCTGTGGGGGTGTTTTTCAGCTGCAGGGACAGGACGACTGGTTGCAATCGAGGGAAAGATGAATGCGGCCAAGTACAGGGATATCCTGGACGAAAACCTTTTCCAGAGTGCTCTGGACCTCAGACTGGGCCAAAGGTTTACCTTCCAACAAGACAATGACCCTAAGCACACCGCTAAAATAACGAAGGAGTGGCTTCACAACAACTCCGTGGCTGTTCTTGAATGGACCAGCCAGAGCCCTGACTTAAACCCAATTGAGCATCTCTGGAGAGACCTGAAAATGGCTGTCCACCAACGTTTACCATCCAACCTGACAGAACTGGAGAGGATCTGCAAGGAGGAATGGCAGAGGATGCCCAAATCCAGATGTGAAAAACTTGTTGCATCTTTCCCAAAACGACTCATGGCTGTATTAGATCAAAAGGGTGCTTCTACTAAATACTGAGCAAAGGGTCTGAATACTTATGACCATGTGATATTTCAGTTTTTCTTTTTTAATAAATTTGCAAAAATTTCTACATTTCAGTTTTTTTTCTGTCAAGATGGGGTGCTGAGTGTACATTACTGAGAAATAAAATGAACTTTTTTGATTTTTGGAAAATGGCTGCAATGAAACAAAGAGTGAAAAATTTAAAGGGGTCTGAATACTTTCCGTACCCACTGTAGCAGGGGCCCACTGAGGCTAAACCTGTTTTTACCATATGTTGTGAAAATGATTGCCGCTTGTTGCGTCTCATTTAGAAGTGAAATTATTTTTGTAATTAAGGAGACAAATTAAAGGAAAAATAAGTTGAGAGAGGGCTCACTGATTTATTTGATCAGTGTGAAAACGATGTGACTCAAAGTATAGTTTCAGAGACCTTTTAAAATCTAGGCCAAGGTGCGTTGAAGCTGCTCTGGAGGCTCACAGCGTCCCAACACCTTACACAACACACTATGTTGGTTTTCCTGTGACAGAGCTTGGCTGTATTTAGGACTGTACATAACAGTGACTAATATTGGGCGTGTGCCTTTAACGCTAGCTTATGCTGTCGTAAAAGTCCTAGACAGAAATCTCCATTAAAGTGATAAAGCTTACTTACTGTTAGACCTCTCAGTGATTTTTAACTGTGATTCAATTTGTGGGCATTAAATAGTATGCTAATCCATTAGAGTGACAAATTTGCATTTGGTGGTAAGTGGATAATGAGACAGTTTGATGTGATATGAGTGCACTTTGAAAGGTGTCAGTATAGACTATGAGACCTTTTGATTGCGGAAATTGTGACAGGAATGTTTCACTATATGCTGACGTATTTTAGCCCAAACAATTGATCAGTTAATCGAGAAAATAATCTGCAGATTAATGGCAGTTAGTTGCAGCCCTAAACCTCATAATCACTCATTAAAATGAAATCGCAAGCACCCGAATGGGTAGAGAATATATTCTTACAGATATTCCAAGTTAGTATAGTAATGCTAAAACATCCATCTGTGACCAACCCAACAAGGTATTTGTGACTTGACTTAACTTTGTAGCATCTTAATCGCACTCAAATGGGTTTCTTTTTCTTGTAACGGTTACTTGATCATCTTCGCTGTGGTTTAGTGAGGCCATGTTGTGCTCTCTCCACTGTCCTGCCTGCGGAGCTCATCCCTAGGCACGCTGGCCTGTCCAGTGTCACTCTGACCCACATTCTCATCCCTGCTCCACATTCTCAAATCCAAATGTTCCTCCACTCCTCTTCTGTGCCGTCATATAGCTCCCGAAGCTAAAAATGGATGCCTCTCTACTTTCATTCAATTTTATTAAAAGCATTACCATTTGTCTGGTATAGAGATGACTGGGTGATTTGGGCTTTGCGCTTCAATTTCGTAAAGGCCGGGTTTTGTTTTTGCAGTTTGGAACCCAGCATTTAAACTCTTTTAACCAGAATTTTGGCTTTTGTCCATATGATGGACAATAAAAAATTAAGCTTGAGAAAAAATTGTATTTTATATAGTTTGTACCTTATTATTTCTTCTTGAGTGTATCTTAAAGCATAATGCATGAAGATAGTGTGTGACCTAGTACCACAGATTAGTTGTGTCTTATGTGTGTGTATTTTGATTGAGTGCAGAGGATATGAGGGAATACAAAGCTTCATTCCTCCTCTGCTTTATCTCTGACATGCATCACCATATGATTGTGTCAGTCTTTCCCTCACCTCACAACCTGAATTGTGGCGGCGAGGCTTTCACTGTCGGGAGTGTGATAATCCAACAGCTGCACAGCAGAGATGGGGGGGGAAGGGTTGGGAAGCGGGGGTGCGCACAACAGAAAGGCTTACGTCAACTCAAACGAGTCATGCAGCAGCAGTATGGCCGCCTGCATGGACAGCCAACTGCCATTTTGCTATTTTTGATGCACAATACAGTATGGTAACACCCACATAGCATCACCTTTCTTTCACATTTTGGTGCTGTGCCGCCTGGTGATAAATGAAATAAAATCACTGTTAATAAGTAGAGGCAAACCTCACACATTCTAGTCTGCAGTGATTGCTGTACAACCCCCCCCACCTTTGGTTTATGTCCCCCCTCCTCCCACTGTACTTTCTATAGGAGTGGCCATGTAACCATAAAGCAAACCACCCATGGGTTGATCCCTGCGTGTGTTCAACTCACTGTCACTGTTAATCATTGTCATCTTGCTATTGGGTTCAAGCAGGGAGTTAGCACTGCAGCTAATTATGACCTTTTTATGAAGATGTGATACTGAACAGGTTTACTTATTTTACTTGCACTAAAGGCCATACCCAACAGAGGCTTCACTTAACACTGCATCAAAGCTACATCTGGCAGTTGATCTGGCTTCCTTCCCAGCCCTAAACAGCTGTAATCATGATAATATCAGCCTGATACTAATGTATTATCTGTGGGGGGATTTGCCATAGATCCAATGTATATTTGATTTTTTGTATTTATTTATTTATTTATTTTTACATGGAATACTGCTAATGGCTACTGTACACATCACCTCACAATGAGACTCACTCATGCATCATTAATCCCTAAACAAAGGAATTATTTAGACAAATCATACTGCATTGTTCCGTAGCCGAGTCCTAGACGCAGGATGAATGAGGCCTGGCCAAGCTGAAATGAAACCCCACCAGGGCGTTGTCCCATAGCTTGACACTTGCTTTGACCCTAAATATGGAAGTGAATTGATTTGGGTCTGAAATGAAATCAGCCGAGGCCATATGATGATTAAAGGCCGATGCCCACACACACTGATTATTGTATTCCGGCATAAAGATTTTCCAGTGGAAGGATACAACAAACACCCTCTTGTTCTTTTTTACTTCTGTAACTTGTTTGTGTGTCTAGGATGAGGAGGAGGAAATTAAACTGGAGATCAATATGCTGAAGAAGTATTCCCACCATCGAAACATAGCCACCTACTATGGTGCTTTCATTAAGAAGAGCCCCCCGGGACACGATGACCAGCTATGGGTAAGTCCTCAAATCCATTCAGTAATTAAGGTCGAGTAAGAAGAGAAGAAGAGAAGAAGGTAGAAAAATGTAGATTCCATGATTATTTCTTCCAAAAACTTTTCCTTTTTTCAGTTATCTTTTCTGCTCAACCCTCTTAGTATTTTCTTTTTCTTGTAGTTCATACTACTGTGGTCTCTTTGGGCAATGTTTTCAAAGGTCATGCATTAAAGGTATTATTGTTTGGTCAGATATCATGGACTAATCTTCTGATGATTTATATCATATCCCTGTTTCTTAGTTGGTGATGGAGTTCTGTGGAGCTGGTTCAATCACAGACCTGGTGAAGAACACCAAGGGGAACCAGCTGAAGGAAGACTGGATCGCGTACATCTCCAGAGAGATCCTCAGAGTGAGCTCATTGTCCTCTCCGCCTCTCCTCTCCTCTCCTCTCCCCTTCCACAGTCACTCATGTCCTGTGTCTCTCTGCTCCTCAGGGTCTGGCCCACCTACATGCCCACCATGTCATCCATCGTGACATAAAGGGCCAGAATGTCCTGTTGACTGAGAATGCTGAAGTCAAACTAGGTGAGGGGCTAGTGATGTGTTTTAATAACTGTCTCAGATCAGTGTCAGCTGCTGAGGATCTATTGTCAATTTACGCTGTGCATTTTGGGCCCAAACAAGTTGACAATCTTGAGAGAAAGGTGGTGAATTCTTTGGTCGTCGAACAAAAACTGTGGTCATTACATTTTGTTGTACATTCAAATGCCGCTAAACACGGATCATGGTTTTCCAACTGAGCCCCCTTCCACTTCAAAGCTGTTAGAAAAGAAAGGACCAACAAGTGTGAAAGTCTCTAATGTGAAATGACCAAACCTGCCATCAGAAAATTGTGTGTTTGTGTAGGACGCGGTCACTCATTAAGAAGAAGCTGGATGGCAAAAAGGGTTTTCAGGGCCCTTTAAAGCTTCCAACACCAAAGACAGGTTTTATCAAAATTCTGTTGTTTGACCACATTTTGAAAATATGAGAGCAGTACAAATGGATGACAGGGGTTGTTGATATGTGTCTGATTGAATCTGGGTTTTTTCTCTATTTACATTGTAGTGATATGATTCACCAGGCATTCTTCCTACAATCTGACATGCCTCAAAATTGATTTTGTCCAGTCTGACACAGATTCTGACAAGGGTTTTATTAGAGTCCTTTCGCTCAGCATGACATGCAATGATTGTTGTCATCTCACAGTCTATAGGCGCCTTTAGTCTGCTTCCTCAACAGAAAGGATAGGTCATTTCATCTGACTTGCAGTTCATCTTCCTCCACAAACCAGTGATGTTTTTATCCACTTAAATTTATAGTTTTGACCATTTTATAGCAAACTTCTCTTTCCAAAATTACATTTTCCTTTTCTAGAAAACGAAAGCACGGCACTCTGTTGTTCCATAAAAATCCTTCTTAATAGTTCACTCGCGGTTGATTTGGTGATGCATGCATTATTTCCTGGAGATCCCTCATGTGTAGGGAGACTATTTGAATCCTGCACGGGAATGACGGACTCCGCTACTAACAATGAAAATCACCATAAAGAGAAGTACTTACAGAATATAAATACTGTACATTGAATGCCTATTGCTGAAAATCATAAATGATATTAGGGGATGATAACTTTAAGCATGAATTGCTTTCATAGCATCAGCTGTGACGGATCAGGTAGAAAAATGATGATTACTTTCTCCTAACAACATGAACACCCTGTTGACTATGGTCACTCTCTCTCTCTCTCTAGTTGACTTTGGTGTGAGCGCTCAGCTGGATCGGACAGTGGGGAGGAGAAACACCTTCATCGGGACCCCTTACTGGATGGCCCCAGAAGTCATTGCTTGTGACGAGAACCCAGACGCTACATATGATTACAGAGTAAGAGCCTCCGTAGAAGTCTCAAGCACTCAAAGCCTGACATTATATCATTGTGTAAAACAGGTGGATAGCACCTGTGAACACGCTGATTTGTCTGAGCATGTGTGCATGTGGCTAATGGGTGTCATCTTCTCTTGCAGAGTGATCTATGGTCTTGTGGTATCACAGCAATTGAAATGGCTGAAGGAGCGCCACGTGAGTGCCAGATTTTCTTAATAGTAGTCTTTGTTTTCTCTGTCTCTTGAATTCTTATTGACATTCTGCATGTGTGTGTCTTCTTACAGCCCTTTGTGACATGCACCCCATGCGTGCACTCTTCCTCATACCAAGAAACCCTCCTCCCAGGCTCAAATCTAAAAAATGGTGAGTACCACCCAGAAAAGATGTTTGTTTTCCATGTGAGTGTTTCTATCCTTTCTGATCCTCTTTTTGTGCAAAAAAATCCTGCCATAGGTTTTTTTGAGAGATTTTATGTATAGATTTCCTACTTTATATGTACTCCTGTGCATTTTTATTTTATCTCTGACCTCAGACCAGCCAGCTTCAGAGGCTTGAATCCAGAGCTTGGCCTTTCCTCTTAACTTTACTGCTGAGCTGAACATCTGTGGTACACCTGCTCTGGCAGGATCAGCCTCTACTGGCACTCACTGCAGCGCTGCTCTGGACGCACTGCAGAAAAAACTCCAACCTCTGACTTTTTTTTAAAACTGGCAGTAGAGCTGAGATGCATTAGTTCCTGTTTTAACAGAAGTTGTGGTATGCATAAGCTTCTATATTATTATGGATCCTATCTTGCATTAAATCGTAGATTGTTTTGCTGTGAGATTGTTTCATTTTTAAATAGTTTAATTGAATGTAAAATAAACCCACACCTTTATGGCAGCAGGTGCTGTGGTGATGATAATTCCATTGTGCCGTGCCCAATGTTTCAGACTTTTCATGGTATATATGTGATGAAAGCTTTGATGCTCCCTGTCTACATGCATAAACTTCAATTAACACAGAGAAACCAGAGGCTGTTGTCATACTGTGGAGTGTTTCAGTGACATGAAGGGTCCATTCCTCTTAGGATCCTTGGATGTGCATTATCCTTTCACGGCAGACATATTTGTCTGGCACCCTCTCTGTCATTCATTGTTCCTCTCGGTTGACTCTTGCGTTTCTCTCTGATCCCTCTTCCCTGCTCTTCCTCTACAATCCCCACAGGTCCAAAAAGTTTTTTAGTTTCATCGAAGGCTGCCTGGTAAAGAACTACACGCAGCGCCCCCCGACGGAGCAGCTGCTGAAGCACCCCTTCATCCGAGACCAGCCCAACGAGAGGCAAGTCCGCATTCAGCTCAAGGACCACATCGACCGTACCAAGAAGAAGAGGGGAGAGAAAGGTGCGTCTGTCTCTCTGTGTCTTCACTTGCCAACTTTGCTTCTCTTTTTATTGTGGCAGAAAACCTTGAAACATTTTGTATAAAAGAAAATCTCATGTCATCTCTCGCCTGTTTTTAGCTGTGGTGAGGTTTTGAGTTCTTATTCTAACTTGTTCATTCCTTTTTCTGTACAGATGAGACAGAGTACGAGTACAGTGGCAGTGAGGAAGAGGAAGAGGATCCCCCAGAGCAGGAGGGAGAGCCCAGGTATTGTCTAAAAAAGATTTATTGGATACATTACAAACTTAACCCAGTGTCTCTCTAATCTACCCGTTTCCCAATTTCTCCTGGAACCCAGCTCCATTGTCAATGTGCCAGGTGAGTCAACTCTGCGCCGCGACTTCATCCGCCTGCAGCAGGAGAACAAGGATCGGTCAGAGGCGCTGCGTCGCCAGCAGCTGCTCCAGGAACAGCAGATGCGGGAGCAGGAGGAGTATAAGCGCCAACTATTGGCAGAGAGGCAGAAACGCATTGAGCAACAGAAGGAGCAGAGGAGGCGGCTGGAGGAGGTAGATTTTGTTTTTGTTTTTTGGGGGGAATAAACGGACTGTGTCACCGAGCTCTCAAGAGATGAGGCTGATCAAAGCCATGTTTATGTTGAGAAATGTTGACGTTTCTTTTGTCCACTGCCCTCGCAGCAACAACGACGTGAACGGGAGATGAGGAGGCAACAGGAGCGCGAGCAGCGTCGCCGTGAACAAGAGGAGAAGAGGCGTATCGAAGAGATGGACCGTAGACGTAAAGAAGAGGAGGAACGGCGGCGCGCCGAGGACGAGAAGAGGAGGAACGATCGTGAACAGGTCAGCTTTAAAATATATTTATTTGCCTTCAATGTATCAAGTGAGGACTCACTAAAGGCTCTGTCATACTTATTTTGAGATGACTGGAGGTCTGTCCGCTCACACCAGAAAGGTGGAATTTGCTAGTCATAGAGAAAGAGATGATTATGGTCACGGAGAACCAAAATGCAGACAACACAAGCTGTGGCTGTAAACTAAATAATCACAGGAGGTGGAGTAACTTTGGTAGATCCTTGTGCATTCAGGGAGCTGATTCAGAGGCTGGGTTTTAAGGAATGACTGAGAGAATAAGACAGATTTGATGTTGAGTGTAGTGTATAATGTCTCCTATAATACTTTTTTAAATTTTCAAATTTTTATTGGAATGATAATAATGCCCACTGGCTGCTTTGCGTTGCTTCGATTGACAGGAGTACATCAGGCGTCAGCTGGAGGAGGAGCAGAGACACCTGGAGATGCTCCAGGAGCAGCTGCTCCGTGAACAGGCCATGCTGCTGGTCAGTCTCTCTCTCACTCACTCACTCACTCTCTCTCTCTCTCTCTCTCTCTCTCACACTCTCTCACTCACTCACACACACACACACACACACACACACACACACACACACACACACACACACACACACACACACACACACACACACCACATCCTGTATAATCTCCATAATATTGAGGACGCTTATAGTTGAGCTAAAATGTATCACTTAGTAGTTCAACATTACAGTAACTAAAGACTGTTTTTAAGGTGTGTAGGTAATTTGCTTTTAATGTTCCTGGAGTTTTATTTCATTGCAAGATGTAATTTTAATTTTCTTTTTATATAAATTGTTGTAGACATTACAGTGAAGTACTTTGATCAATACATTGAAAGTTAAACCAACAACCTAACAATGAGAAACTGGTTAAATCTGAGGAAAGTTTAAAAATCTTTTTTCGAGTTTATTAGAGTTGCACTTTGATTAAACTCTGTCAATCAGAGTCATCTTCAGATCATCAAATAATTGAGTCATTTCCCATTTCAATTTATTTAAGTAACACAATGACAGAATGGATGACTACTATGGTCGTGGGCTTAATTTACTTTCTGTAATAAAAAATCTAAAAGCAAAAATCCTATCAGAAGGGGATTCCCTGGGACAAAGTCTTTAATTTGTGTCAGTTTAGGGGTCCTTGACAAAAGCCACTGATTTATACTACAAAGACATTTTGTGTGCTTCCATTGTATCATGTTTTGTCAGTGCATCCTATTTTTAAAAAATCATGTTTCACATTGTTTTTGTCAGGTGAACCAAACCATTAATTTGCTTGATGATTGGAACTCCAAACTCTTTTATTTTTATTATTATTATTATTATTATACATTATGTATATTTTATTTGTTTCATTGAGTCTGTACCATGTATTGCCCTTTTAATAAAGATTGTGTATTTTTACATAACACACTACACAGCACAAGTTAGTTTTAGAGTCGGAAGACTACAATTAAAGAATGCTAAAATATTGCATATAAATAAAATGGAGTTTCCGGAGTGTAAAACAGGCAAATGCATTCAAAGTCTGTCTGTAAAAAATTTTTAATGAAAGGATTTTTAAGATGGCACTGATTTTAGTCGGCTGAAGTTTGTCAGGCCGATGCAGGCTGCCAGGTCTCAGTCTCTTCTCACCACCTTGAATCAACCCTGCAATAGGAGTTCAAGTGGCGGGAGCTCGAGGAGCAGCGCAAGGCCGAGCGACTCCATAAGCGCCTGCAGCAGGAGCAGGCCTACCTGCTGTCGCTCCAGCACGAATCCAAACAGCAACAAGGCGACAAGACCAAACTCTCTTCAGACCATAGCAAACCTCCACAGACCTCCACCCTGCCCCCTGACAGAGTCCTCTCCACAACTCCTCAAGCTCAGGTCCTTGAAAGTCCTGTTTCTGTAGCAAAAGGCGCTTGTGAGTCGTCCAAAGCCCCTCAGACAATCCCCTCAGACAACACTAAACCCGAGGCAGCAGTGCCAGAGAAGACTGATTCTGATGAGACTTGTACCAGCCAGCTCTCAAACTCCCCCAGCCCCCCTCAGACTGAAACCCCCACCGACTCTGAACCACCCCAGGCAGAAAGTCTGGAGACTGATAGGCAAGCAGAGCCTGTCAGTAATCCTCCTCCGCAGCCTATCAGAGAGGTGAACCTCCTTGCCTCTGCCTACCCCGCTGCCTGCTCTTTCCAGCTTCTTCTTGCTTGTCTTTACACAGCCTCAGTGACCATGAGGATAGTACAATGGTGCATTAGGGCATTGTAGATTTTTAACAGAAGTCATACATTTACGAGAAAAAATTTGCCTCGTTTTTTTCAGTCATTAATAATGCAAGACAAGAATCAGTTAGGCAGACGGTTGGGCAGATATGAGGGACTGCAACAAAGCCACTTTAAAGCATGTGTCAAATCTTTTATAAATGTATTCCCCAGTTTTTAATGCTTTTAGTCTTTGAACAGAAGAATCTTTCTTACAATACTGGTTTGTGAAAGTAGATTAGATGTGACAGGTTCTTTTAATAGAGTACAGAGCCTTTAATAACACAAATAGTATTTAAAGTTTTTCTCTCGTACATTTATGATAAATCTTAGAGAATTTCAGATTTTTTTTTTTCTTGTAATTTTGCAATTTTAGAGACAGACAGATCTCAGACATTCTGAGTTTTTTCATCGAATATTACCCTCCTTCCCCGGCTCTATCATTAATTTATTTTTACCTACAATGGCCCTAATATGCCGTCGTATGATAGAGGTGGTGCGAGCAGCAAATTATGTTTTTTCTTTAGCCTAAATAGGTACATTTAATTTAGTGATTTCTGTTTTGAACACTTTGGTGTTATTCTAGGCCAATAACTAATTTGTTACAACCAAGCCCTATAACCAGACCCTTTGAATAAATCAAGCAGGGGGAGAAGGTTGAGAATGGAAACCTACAGGCTCGCAACCAGCCTTTTTATGAGCTGAATGAAACTCCTCTATTCTCTCTTGGCACTCGCCCTCACTTTCAGTCTTGCTAGTGTCCTTGATTACTAAAACCATTAGGGTGTTTGAAATATTTTTGTCGCAGTTTTCACTTGAAGCAGGCGGAGCAAGAGGAGGAGAAATAATCAATTTGTAGGATTCCTGTTTAACTTCCATAAAAATCTTTAAGTCTCCACATTCAGAATTAATTTGTTTCCCCATGAAAAAAGATGATTGGATTCAATTCATTTTCTTGCATACATGAGCATCTTTTTGGTGCTTACTACTTTAGTTCCCATAATTTTTCACTCTGTAATCTACTGCCTTTTGAGCCTTTTCTGATCAGAAGGAAAAATCAAGTGCTCATTTTATCCTTTTCTTTTGAGGTTTTTCTTGTCAGAACAATACAGATGTGTTTGGGATTTCTCTTGATCTTGAATGGCTGACCTGTGATTCTCTTCAATGTGGCTGTTTTTGACTCTGTGTGTGTGGATTGGGCCTGTTGCATGTGGATGGCTGAGGCCCAGACTAACATGCAGGACACCCACCATCAACAGAGCTGTTCTGTGTCATTAACAATGATCTTTCCCACCATTTATCATTAAGAAGAATTTTCTAGGAAGTATTTGTTTAAAGAGTCCTGTCTTCACCTGTCTGTGCACATGCACCTACGTCTGTACGGCTGCCTCGAATGGGCTTCAAGCATGTTTGATACCATTGTCACGAGATGTCTTTATTGTTGATTGTTGTCAGTCAAATATGAAGGTTTCTGAGTATGACAAAAGACCTAAAAGTCCTAATGGACAATAATATTCAAAAAACAAGAAGATGGGAACCACTTCCCAGAACCTGCATGGTTGCATTCAGGCCATATTTCATGGTCTGTGCACACGTTTCATCTTTGCCACTGTTATTATAAACTTTAGAAATGGTTCCCCTCTCCTTGATTTTTTTACTTTTTTTAAAATCCATTTTAAAGAGATTCATAAAAATATTTCCGCTGATGCTCATTCCAGCTTTTCCCTGTACGATTCCCTCATACCAGGCCGACGAGCGCTACCGTAAGAACATTCAGGGCTCCCCTCAGACTGCCGCTCCTCCCAAGCAGCCCCCACTGCCTCCCCGCTCCTCTGAACCATTCTCCAATGGCGGCTCTTCCTCCGAGGCCCCCGCCATGCACCGGCCCATGGAGCCTCAGGTAACTCCTTCCTCCCCTCCTCTTTCTTTTCCTCTTCCTCCTGCTGTTGCTCTCTGCTGGATTTGTGTACTCACACGGTTTTGGGGCAGCAGGGCGGTAAACTGCTGTTCCTTCTACATGGAAACATTTTGCGAGATAGAAAGTCATCTGCAATGAAACTGTCTACTGCAACAAGTTCTGAGCAAATGGCAAGGAGTGCACGCTCGAACACAAGTGTGTATGACGTGCAACCTTTTTGCTTATAAAACCAAACACATCCTTGTTGTGTTGCCTGCCTGGGATCAGTCTGAGGTTTGAGTCTGAGAACCACTAATCTAAACAAGGGATGGCCATGTAGAGTATTTTAAAATGGCCAACGTATGTGTGTTTACACTAGCACTCTCATATCTATATGCTAAATTTTAAGCTACTGCCAGCAGCCGGTTAAGTTTAGCAACAAGACTAGAAATGGGGGGCGACAGCTTGCCTGGCTATGTCAGAAGGAAGAAAAAATCTGCCTCTCAGCACATCTGAAACTCCTTAATTAAGATGTAATATCTGGCATGCTTAGTCCGTACATAAATGCATAAAAATGAAACAATGTTGTTTGAGCTTCATATTTACCAACATGAGACTGATAACAATCTTCTCTAACTCTCGACAAGAAAGCAAATAAGGGTATTCCACAAAATTACCTAACTAGTCCTTTAAGCGTTTGCATCAATCTAAAGATACCACTTGAATGAATGAGTGAAACAAATCATTGTGTCGTGTTGTGGTTTTGTCTACATGTGTATAAATCAGAGCTGAATGTAAAAAAGCCACACACATCTTCCCTCATGTCTCACTGTGTTGTCTGCTTGTTTCACTCCTCCTCCTCCTCCTCCTCCTCCTCCTCCTCCTCCTTGCCCCCCCCCCAAAAGGTCCAGTGGTCCCACCTGGCTGCTCTAAAAAGCAGCAACAGTGCCGCCCCCTCTCCTCCTCCTCCGCCCGTGGTCTCTCGCTCCCAGTCCTTCAGTGAGCCCGGCGGTGTGACTTCTAGCTTTGCACAACTCCACCTGCGTTCCCAGGACCATCACCACCACCACCCTTCGCCCGCACGCACTGACCCCCAGCCCCAACCTCCCCTCCACCACCCTCAGGCCCATACTAGGTCCGAACACCAGGCCAGCAGCGAGGAGGTACCTCCCAAGGTAAGGAGCTGATGAGGGCCCCCCTCTCCCCAACCGTTTCCTGACCCTGACCCTGACTCTCCTCTCCCTCATTCACTCATCCCAGTCACTTCACTTATCATGCTGCTCAACCACAACCTTTGTGTCTGTTTGTGTCTGCTTTGCTGTGTTCAGTCTTGTTTCTTGAACATCAACACTGAACACTGCTGTGAAATACAACTACTATAAGTTGTATTCAATTTAAACCAGGAAACTTTGCATTTCTTGCCCTACAAATGACCTCATGAGGTTTTGAACTTTGCAATATTCAAAACTCAGTCATTTGCGCTTGATGTGTGTGGTGTGGTGAGGGAGCCGGGTTCTGCTGTTCTACAGTGAAGTCCAGCTTTCTCTGAGTGCTCTGTTGTGGTGGGCTTAGAGGTGCTTTGGTGTACTGTATCACTTCAAGATTTTCTACCTGTGTCCATACCCATGCCAGAATTATTTTGGGGAAATCTACTGCAAATATTGGGTTTATCAAATTATAGTGGGTATGTTGCTCTTCTCTGGGTACTTCATTTATTTTCCCCAAACTCTTGTGAACTTTAATTTTTATTATTAATAATACTTATTTTATAATTATCAGCAGTAAGTCACAATGTTATGCTCAATGTCTGCAGCTAAAATCACTGAATAAAGTACATTTATCTGTTTTCTTGTCACAATAAAATTTGTTCAGATCATTTACTCTGGCATTCAGTGACACGTTGAAGCTTATGCTTGATGATGCCGCAGTGCATTCTGTTTTGCTGCAACTGTGGATCTGAATACGGGTATGCTGACACTGTTCATTTTCTGATAGGTAGATGTTCATTTTGGAAGATATTCATTCGCTGATGTCTGTTTTTAATGGGATCATCTAACACACAAATACCTGCCACTGTGTGAGGACCTTTTTTTGAAATTTGTTTCCTCCAGGTACCAGTAAGGACAACGTCCAGGTCTCCAGTGCTGTCGCGCCGAGAGTCCCCTCTGCCGTCACAGCCCAGCAGCCAGGTCGGACAGAGGAACGCTGGCGTGTAAGTAAAGAGACATCACAATTTGAAAGGATTTTATAGGGTATTATAGGAACTACTGTTGCCAGTGTCTGTTAAGTCTGGAAATGTTAGAGTGGTAGAAAATGTCACATATCTAAATATATTTATAGAGAAGTGATAGATTCAGCAAATACTTCCAACAAATGTCTGTTTATTTTAACATGAATGTAAAATTGGTAAATTCTTACCATTATAAGAGTATGTAACAGATTAAATTACCTTTTTATATACACTTGCAGTTAAAAATCCTAAGTAGTTATAGAGCTTTTATTAAATCATTAGTTGCAGGCAGATGAAACAAAAGTTCTTCATTAAATGGCTTACTTATTAGCTTTTCTATAAATATGTGAATCAGTCTTAGCCCCATTGTTGTTGACAGCAATGTGGAGCAGCGCCCGCTGTGGGACCGAGTGGAGAAGCTGCAGCCCCGGCCAGGCAGTGGCAGCTCCTCCGGCTCCTCTAACTCCAGCTCCCAGGCCAGTTCTGGTGATCGCTTCAGGCCACGCTGTGAGTCCCCTGGTACTGTACTCGTCTACATTTCACCACCTCTGCTAACGGCTTATTAGTACATTATCATTATTACTGTAATACCACCATTCTTACACATTACTATGCCGCGCTGTCTGCTCACGCTCTAGTACCTTTACTGCTGTTTTTTTTATTCAGGCAGTTGAAGATTGTTTCAGAGCCAGCTCTCTTTGCCCAGTTCTGTTTCCCCTCACTAACGCTACTTTCTTTTGTTCCTTCAAAGCTTCCTCCAAATCTGAAGGGTCGCCTCTCCAGCGGCCTGAAAATGTTCCCAAAAAACAAGATGAAAAGAACCTTGCCAGGCCCACTCGACCAGCTGTAAGTCCACTGTTACTAAAGTGCTGGTTAAACTTGTTTGATGCTGAATCGGTGAAAACTGTTTATTTTTTGTTTTTTTTCCACTTGTGTTTATCTCTATTTTCTACTGCTCTAATTATTCAACCACCTGGTGTGTGCAACTTCTCACAAATCCATTGGTTCGTGATTGTTGGGGGAACCTCTTAGGCTGATGTGGTAAGCCTATTAAATGAGATTAAATAATCACACCTATGCTATGCTTGCACCATTGCCCCCCTCATTGCATTATATGATAAAGGTTTGTGACAAAGGAACTGTTTCTCCTTTGTGAGGATTAACGGAGTAATTTGTTGTAGTTCTGTCAGTGGTAACTGTCCTCTCTGCCTGTGATGTGATTGCCTTCTACCGGCATATGTCTTCCTGCCTGTACACTTTTATCTCACTTTAGTGCTTGTCATCGCACACGGCACTTGGAGGGTTAACCTTCTGCAGCAGCTTCCCGAGCCTAGATTTGAATGCGGCCACATTTGAATGCAAACACACACTTCCTGTTTCCTTGTATTTGCCATAATTGCTCCAAATCTCACCTGGTTTTGTTGTTGGATAAACTGTGGCCCCTTTCTTTGTTGAGCATGTCAGGGAAGTGTCCCTCCTCCCTTTTTTGTCACTAACCTTACGAGGCTGCTTTATTAAGAGTATGCGAGGGGAAAGCAAGCCGAGGTGAACTTGCCCTTACAAGACACTGACTCTAGAGGGATAAATACTAACTAGGAATTAGAAAACAATTATACTATGATCTGATTACTTGATTTTCCAAACAATATGCCATTTAACTCACCGCATCTATTACTTACTGGGATCTTATCTTGACAAGGTTTTAAACTGGCCTTTTTCTCAAGCCCAAGGTGAAGTTGCTTTACTCTAGAGGTTTAAACATGTCGACTCAAGTACAGGTCTCTTTTTATAGATAAATGTAGTGCTGGGCTAAAAATAAACAATGCAAAAACAGAGGCCGGTGGCTGTAGGTATATGTAAGCTGAATAGAAAAAAGTTTACATGAAGTGAGGAGGGATGACTTCAAGGCTCCTTTTAGGTTGTCTACAAAACAAGAGTCTGTTATGCAGTAATTCACCTGAGATTACTTAATTTCTTTTGGAATTAAAATATATATAAGTGTGGCATTACATTCCTGCATGTTACTATGATTGGTAGCTTTTTTATTTGGTTGGTGCATAAACTGCACCAGATTTTAAAACTAATCAAGCATCATTCTAGACAACCTGAGTTATGACACAATATCAGAATCGAGTCTTTTTAAGACCTCCTTACTGTTCCTCTTAGGACCTGACAGCTCTGGCCAAAGAGCTTCGTGCAGTAGACGATGTGAGGCCTCCCCATAAGGTCACAGACTACTCCTCTTCAAGTGAGGATTCGGGCACCACCGACGAGGAAGACGATGAGGAGGTGGACCAGGAGGCGGGAGACGAGTCCACCTCAGGAGCTGAGGACTCCAGGGCTGGGTAGGTTTAACCGTGATCATGTGGTGCCAGTGTAGTTTCAGTGTTTGCACTGTCTGTTGCATTCATGTTTCTTTGTAAGACATTATTCAATCACTTCTCTTTAATTTAATCTATAAATAAATATTTCCTTGTCAGATAATGTTAAAGATAGTGACCCAAGACAATGTGCATTGTGAGACTCATCAGTGTTGCATGGCTCTTCTGCATGACTGTTAACACTGGTCTGGTTACGGACATCAGATATTCCCATGGCTTCTGCAGGAGGCTGAGTAACGGGGAGACGGAGTCTGCCAAGACCATGCTGGTTGAAGACTCGGAGAGTGACCAAGCCACTACTCCCTGCAAGGATGGCACGCTGGTCATCAGACAGGTAAGAGGAGGAGACCGAAATCGGACCTAATGAGAAGTTCTACTCATCAAGACAAGTTCTTGTTAAGTTAAAGGCATATTCTGCTTGAATATTGTTGATAGAAATATTTTCATTTTTCTTTGTCCAGTGTCAGACATTTATCCACTCATTCTCCACTATTTCCGCTGTGTTCCTGTACATTACCATGGCATTTTTTATGTTGTTGTTGTTATTATAGACTTGCTACTTCACATCTCACATTTACAGACGGGTAAACTAATGCATCAGATAGTTATAGATTGCATGCAACGCGACATGCACAGCAGTGGTGGCCTCCAGAGATGAATTTAAAGAATGTGTTGATGTCGGGATAAGAGGATCCTGATGCAAAGCAGCAGACTAGCAGCCAAACATGCATCTCCTCATTCTCTCCGCCTGCTTGCTCGAGCCAAAGTGTGCCTGTTCTTGCTTCCAGAGCACCGTTGACATAAAGCGGTTGGTCAATCTCTCATCCTCCTCCTCTTCCTTGGCTGGCCCTGGTCATGGCCAAGGCCAGCCTCAGCCCCCCGGCCATGGCCTCCCAGAGAAAAATGGCTTTGCAGGCCGCATATACCACCTGCCAGACCTTATCCAGCAGAGCCATCACTCCCCTTCCTCTTCCACAACCATCCCTTCCTCCTCCTCTTCTTCCTCCTTCCCCTCATCATCTAGCCATGCCAGTCCTGCCATGTCCCCACAGAACACCCTGGACAAGCTCACTGCCATAGAGGTATGTCACCCTCACATCACAGAGACAAACAACCGAGGAGTGAACTGTTGCAGAGTGTGCAGGCTTAGACATGCAGTAAGCAGGTTTGGGTCAAATGGCAGTTGCAATTGTTTGTTTTATCAAATTTTTGTCCAAGATGGTAAAAGATTTACTGCTTCAAGACTAAGTTTCAAACTTAGAGAATTATTATTATTGAGTGTTCTTCTTGTATTATTATTATTTTTATAGTTTTTATATCGTCATCCACTCCATGGACGTAAAGCTAGGTAAAATAAATGATTTGCAAACGCTATTTTGTCTAGTTATTTTAAGCAGGATCGGGTAATATTTGCTCCTGTAGCAAACACACCTCCATCTCTAAGCCTGTACACACCCGCCGTCCAGTCCTTGATTGTTGTTCAGAGCCTCTCTGTCCCCTTCTGGCTTCATTCTGGCTCTCCTCTGCTCGCTTCTGGCTTGGCTGTCACCTGGTTTGAATCCTCTGAGCTGCTGCAACCTCCTTCTGTCCTGCAATTCACTGCATTGCATTCATTGTGTCACTGCTAACACTGGTGCCTCCTGGTGGTAGAACGTGGTCATGGCACGGGGGGGAAACTAAACTGAAGCTTCTCGGGTTGAACAAACATCTCTGTATCGCATTATAACCACTTTGGGTAGTCTTAGCAGTGTTGGGTGATGGCATGCCTGGTGTGATGGTAGATGGGACAATATATTAAAGGTTTTAGGCCTAGTGTGTCAAATATGGAACGGGCCACAAATCCTCAAGTACGTATGACCTACTTAATGAGAAGAAATCACATTTACTTTTAACGTTGATTATTCCAAATAACTGTCTCGTTTGCAGTGTGACACATAACTGCGTTGTAAACAACATCAATCATCTTGGGAGTTGGAATAACGATCCTCTGTGCTTTTATTAGGAGCAGCTTTTTCCTCTAACGCTTCACAGCAGCCGGTGTTTGGACACATTTCTCCTTGTCGCACATGTTGTTTTTCCTCTAACATTTCTGTCCTCGCTAGCTTCAACACACACTAACACAACTGCACGTCGTATTTTTCTCATTTGATTTGTTACAGACTTGAATTGCAGTGCCAGCTATGAGTTCCCACTTGTCTGTCCCATAGAAATGTAGTTTGATTGAAGATAGTTAAGCTGACTGCTGTTTTATTAGCCCCTAGATGTGGAGCTGTAACTTCTATGTTCAAACTGAGGGGGCCTATTGCTATTTTAGTTTAAGTCAACAGTCAGTTTTCAAAATTACAAATCAGTGTAACAAATCTTGATGTCATGGTTTGGACCAAAGGCCTCAGCTCATTTATAATGATCTATTAAATCCAGTTTTCCCGACAAACATGAACTGCTTTTTATGCAGGTTAAGCACAAGTTGAAAGTCTCTGTTTTCTAAACGTCTTAAAATCTCTGTCAGTCCCAGTCAGAAAGCAACTCCATGTCCAAACACAAGTCTTCCTCTTCCTTCACTCCTTTCATCGACCCTCGTCTTCTCCAGATCTCTCCATCCAGCGGCAGCTCCCTCAGCAACATGGGTAGGTCAACAACTAAACGAGCGAATGTGTTTATTAGGGCAGCGCAGTAATGGAAAAACTGTTGAACACATCCTGCTTCACTTCTGCAACGACAGAAGTTTTTTGTTTGTTTTTTTGCTGAGGGTGTTTTTCTGAGCAATAACTTCCCCCGCAGATTAAAAAAAAAAAAAAACTAAAACATTTCTGTCACTGATAAAGAAATGATGTTGAAACATCTGAGCTGAGGTGATGAGTCAAGTAATGTACACTGTTTTGCAAGGGGATATTTGCAGTATAGTCACATGCACTCACACTATAAGAAGGTGTCATGGGACAAGTACAAGAGGGATGTTAATAAACTGAGAGATTGATGAAGATGAAGTGTACATGTGTTAAAACCAGGCACCAGGTTGTTTTATAATAATAATAATAAGTGCATGGTGGCATCCAGCCTGACGTCTATGTGCCCCCTTCCAGCAGCATTTGGGCAGGACGGACGGCTGGCGGACCCGCTGAGGTCGGACCCGTCCCGTAAAGGCTCGGTGGTGAACGTCAACCCAGTCAACACGCGCCCGCCGAGTGACACGCCGGAGATTCGCAAGTACAAGAAGAGATTCAACTCTGAGATCCTGTGTGCTGCACTCTGGGGTAAGTGTATCTCAAAAATCGACATGTGATTTGGCAGTGCGCGCCGCATACAACGACTGGTCTTGCTCAGAAGCACATCAGTGGGGGTGGTTGCCTGTAAAACCTAATTATTCTACCCTGGTTTCCATCAAAGCTCTGCTAATTATGGGCTTTTCGTTTCTGTTTGTGTGGCTGTTCCAGGAGTGAACCTGCTGGTGGGGACAGAGAGCGGCCTCATGCTGCTGGACCGAAGTGGTCAGGGGAAGGTCTACCCCCTGATCAACAGGAGACGCATCCAGCAGATGGATGTCCTGGAGGGACTCAATGTCCTGGTCACCATATCGGGTACAGAACGTGTGCTGCCTTTGGCCACTGAACACATGTATTGTTTTTTTAGTCTTGTTTTTTAGTGATGAAGGTTTGGATGGATAGGTGGTTGGTTTTATTCATTGGACTTCACCGCTTAGAAACCACTTTTATTTTCTTTGGAGAAATATATTGCTGCAGTCTGACTCATCTTTGAGAATGGACAGAAAACACAGGCCTAAACTTTGCATTTGCATGTGCTCTACAGTTTATAGCTGTGTTTGCCCATCTTGTAACTCACACTCCTTTCTCTCTATCAAACTCCACCTCCTGCAGGTAAAAAGAACAAGCTGCGAGTGTATTACCTGTCGTGGCTGAGAAACAAGATTTTGCACAACGACCCTGAGGTGGAGAAGAAGCAGGGTTGGGTTAACGTGGGCGACTTGGAGGGTTGCGTCCACTACAAAGTCGGTACGTCTGTCAAAGATTCCTGAACCTCAAATGAATAATACACACGAAGAGAGGGTTACTCTTGGCTGTGTTGATAAGCTCTACTTTAAGCAATACTATTACTCATGGGTGACTCACTTCTCCTTTTCATTTCAGTGAAGTATGAGAGGATTAAATTCTTGGTGCTGGCCTTGAAAAACGCTGTGGAGGTGTACGCCTGGGCACCCAAACCCTACCACAAATTCATGGCCTTTAAGGTAAGCATGGCTGGATCTGGATCTCTTAATCATTCCACCAAAGACTGATGCTTTTAGTTGTTACAACTGTGTAGGTTGACCCTACTAACTTATTTATTCATGGTTGGCTTTAGTCTTTTGGTGACCTGGTGCACAGGCCTCTGCTGGTTGACCTGACTGTGGAAGAGGGTCAGAGGTTAAAGGTCATCTACGGCTCCTGCTCAGGCTTCCATGCTGTGGATGTGGACTCCGGTGCCGTCTACGACATCTACCTGCCCACACATGTAAGCGCGGTCTGATCATAACTTGTTTTTCATGCTCTTCACTCTCTCTCCCTCTAACTCTTCTTTCTTCCCCCCCTCCCTGCAGATCCAAACCAGCATTCAGTGCCACGCCATCATAATCTTGCCCAACACAGACGGGATTGAGCTGCTGGTGTGCTACGAGGACGAGGGCGTTTACGTCAACACCTACGGACGCATCACCAAGGACGTGGTGCTGCAGTGGGGAGAAATGCCAACTTCAGTGGGTAAGTGGACAAACAGCTCAGGTTGACTATTATCTGTTCTTCAGCATGCACCACAAGTGCGAGCTAAAGACCCTGTGGTGGAGCCTCCTCAAATTTCGTCACTATTTTTTAGTCATTCCCTTCTTTTGTCTCCCTCTGTGGCCGAGCAGCCTACATTAGGTCAAACCAGATCATGGGCTGGGGTGAGAAGGCCATAGAGATCCGCTCAGTGGAGACGGGCCACCTGGATGGCGTCTTCATGCACAAGAGAGCCCAGAGACTCAAGTTCCTTTGTGAGAGGAATGACAAGGTGAGAACATAACTGTTCTTTCTATCTTCCAGCTATCCTTATTGTTTCTAAGCTGTGCATGTTAAGTTTGCTGTTTATGCAAACTAAAGCAGCAAATCCTATATATCACAGTTACAAAGGAAGCCACACAACATATTGAGCTCAATACCAATTGGCTACATTTAAATTTTTGAGTTGGAGTCCAGGAGACCTAGTAAAGAGGCACATCCTTTACCTTCCTGAGTGCCAATCGGCAGGATCAGAAATGTCACTAAATAGCATTTAGCTCATGTATTTTTGCCTTTGTCCCCTCGTCTGTCAGGTCTTCTTCGCCTCCGTGCGCCCCGGAGGTGCCAGCCAGGTGTATTTTATGACCCTGGGACGCACTTCCCTCATGAGCTGGTAGTCGACGACATCCCACCACACCAGCCAACACGACGACCACACCTTAAGCAGTGACCAACAGATGACGATTGTGACCATGACCGACGACGATGAAGAGAAACAGCCTTGAGCCTGAAGTGGAGAAGCATCTCGACGGAGGGAACGGCTTCCTCTCGCCTTGAACGGGCGGGCAGACAAACAACGGATTGGACTATAATGCTGAAAAGAAGCGAGTGATGGGTGTGTGTGTGTGTGTGTTTGGGGGGCGGGGAGGTGCGTTCAGTTTGTGTGCATTGTCACAAGTCCACTGAGTGTACTGGTTAAATATATTACACACTCACCAGCCTCCAGGTTTTTCCTCACCCCAGCCCCACTGCCCAAAACTTTGAGCTGATCCCCTCCTCCTCTTCCTCTGCAAGGTGCGGGATCTGTTGCCTGTTGATGGTTAATCTTTGTGTCATAGTAAAACTTTGCATCGTGTATGTGTTGAGGAAACACTGAGCATGTGAGGGGTTGATAGGAGGCTAAACGCGGCTGTTGCTGTTTCAAAGACAGCCAATACTGTATACGCCACACCTTGAGTGTAGCTGTTTGTAGCTGTGTTTAGGCAAAATTAACTCATATTCCCACCACGTTAGATTTCTACGTCAAGCATGTCATTTAACACTAGTTCACAGCCACAGTTTTCCTAACGCTTGACATGTAAATCTGCCTCTGTGTCTTCACTTTGTTTGCCTTCTCCTCCTTAAAGTGAAGATTTTTTTGAAGGGACCTTCTTGATATATCCATTAAATACAGGGTACTGGATATCAGCTTGTACATACTAACTGCATCAACCTTGTGGGCTCCAGACTCTCCCAGGTTTTACAGACACTTTCTCAACCTTTACCACATTGCCTCACGTGTACTGTAGGTTATGTCGGACAGAAGTAGCCCTGTTTATGACGGCATGTTGCTTTGGTGTTATCCACACCATTAGCCATGGTTTTTCATACACTGTATATTTTGTATGTGACTTGCTGCACATAAATAAAGCATAAGAATACAAGACACCCACCCATAGATGGTTTTAAAGGAAAAATTCACCCCATTTAGCGTCAATCTGTAATTTTCCATATTGTTATTAAGTGTTCTGGTCAGCTGGCTTCTCCTTAATCTGCTCTGCCTGTATCAATTGCTCATTTTCATACGGTCATTGCCTTGGAGTCTGTTGCTCTACTGGAAATCTAAAAACACACCTCCAAAACCACAAATGGACCCAGAAATGTGACGTGCATTACCAAAAGCTTTGTGATTTGTTTTGTTTTGTTTGTTAGGTGGATTTTTCCTTTAATGTCAGTCATAAGTAGGGCTAGGATAAACTGTGAATTAGACATACAGATTTTAGCAGGTGGCCATTAAGGTAGCATGGAGGCCAGTGGGCAGTAGTGACAGAAAGGGAATGAAAGCATTGTGCATAAATCTAGCGGGCTGAAGAAGAAACTTTGAACATCACACTCCAGGGGAGGAAATCGGGGTTAGCTGTCCTCCATCTGCACAGTTGCAACTTCTACGATCACCCAACTCTGTATTTTGAAGGAGACTTTAGCTTAATATTTTTCCTTTTAAAGCTGTCTCCAGCTGATTAAAACGGCTCAAAATCCTCTGCAGGTTTTGACATGTTAAAAGTAGAAGACATTTGGATTTGGCATACTGTAGGAACACTTGAGTCTGAATAACCCGTGTGATTCAATACAGGACCTCTTCTGGGCTCCAGACAGACAGTTTATTCAGTGCAGTAATACACTACTTTAACTGGATCATTACTCCATCACAGAATTGTGCTGCTTCATTTTACTTTTTTGCATTTCTCATCTTCTAAAACCTGCACGACAAGGCAAGACATGTTTTGTCACTTCATGTCAAGTCTCATTCCACTGTTAAACTGTAGACTGTATGTATGGATGCGAAAAGTCAAAAACGAGATCACATAATTTTGCATAAACTCTTTGACTCTTTGATCCCGCTCTCCATAAGGGCGGTGCCTTCACTGGCCACCGCTGAGGGCTGCAGAACCTGGGAGCGAGATGCTTTTCACTTTCTGATCATCTGTAAAGAGCAAAGGCAAAAAGTCACACGTTCTAAAAGCAGTGTTACAAAACCACTTCAGACGGTGCGAACTAAGCGGCATATTTTTAACTGACTTAGTTTTTAGTCTTGTTTCTGCAATTTTTATTATGTAACCCTTCAGATAAGTATGCGACTGCAGTGGTTTTTAAATTGTAATGCACACCTTATGTTGAAAATGTTTACAGAAGCAATTGTTTTGTTCAACCAATGTGCATCGATATGAATATTTATGGTTTATTTTGAGGGCAGTTTTTCCCTGTTTTGTATTTTGTATTATTCCCTTTTTGTACTATCATTTAGACTTTTGTGTACAGGAATTATCGAGTTTTTCTCACGTTATTAATTACGTAAGTCTAGAGTGTGATTTCACTGATTCCTCTACATCCTGCATTAGTGCACAGTGTGCCCCTTGCTGTGTGGCAGCGGGGATCAAATGTTTTCTACCACCCAGGTGACATGTTTCCCCTCAAACGTCTCTCTGCCATGCCTCTCTAATTTATGTTCTCTCTGTGTGTACTATGGGAATAACTGTATTTTCCTGAAGGTCTTTTTTTCCATTGAATAAAATCAGAAGTAATTTACAGTGTGGTGTCATTCTTTGTGTTAGTTTCGTCTGAACCATAACTATGCCCTTTGTCTAGGTCCATGTTTCCCAAACTTAGGACCCAAAATGGGTTGCAGTAAAATTCATAATATGTTAATATGTTCAGCTCAGATGCTGTGAGGTTTTCTCTCTCTTCTTCCTAACCTGATTTTCTGTCCACATTCATCCAGAATTTTTATGTCGACTGTCTGTCACTGCCAATCCCTATGATGTCTAAACTAAAGGACAAGTTTATAGATGCTTCACTGTGTAATATGTGGGAAAGTGCTCGGTAATGAGGGATTTAAAATGAATAAATTGGGCATGTATCTCCAAACTAAACATTCGCTGTATCTGGGAAAGTCCAAACATTTTTTTTCTTTGCAAAGAAGAATCTTTCAAGATGTGTTGATTAAATAAACACAACATAGTTCTGGAATCTGGCTTTCCCACTCTGGCATACCTGAAAAAACAATTCAGAAAGAGACTAAATGTTTGTTTACTTTAATAAGTACATTAATACATTTTAAATACATGGTTTGTTTTGCCCTTTATCTGTAGTTTGTAAATGTAGATGTATTTTTGTCAATTTGGGTTACAGGGAGACAAGATTTCTCCTTCCGGTCTTGAGCTGAAAAAGCACCAGTGGTCTGGGTTATTACACTATAGTTACAGAATCTACAATATGTATTTTATAAGCTTATTATGGCAAACTTAATTTGGAAACACCGCCTCCATATCTGGCATGCAAACACCACATTCAAAACGTTTCATGAAGAAATAACAGTTTAACATCATTAGACTTTGTTATTTGCACTTTTGGGAATGTTGTATAAAAATGTTTGTTATCTTATAAAAGAGGTCATCTATGTCCAGGGACTTCCTGATTAAATAAATTATGTGTGAGTAAAAATATTATACAATATTATAATCTGAATTGAAGTAGTGTTTAAGCAGAAATTGGCATGAAATAGTAATATCTGTGTACTTCAAAATTGTTTTCAATAAACTGGACAGCCAGTAGGTGATTTTAATGTTCACATCCAGTAAAAGTAAAGTCCTCCACAAAATATGTATTTAGCATAATAGCAGGGTCCCTGCCAGCCCCCAAATATCTGACAATTATTGATTCCAAACTGAACTTGAGATGAGATGGCCACCTTTACGTAGAAGTGAGCATATAATGTAAGTTTTGGTGGTGTGTATTTTACATCCCCAGTATCAACTATCACAAACACAAGTGGATCTCAAGTGAACACATACTGAAAGAGAAATCCTTTCTGTGTATTCCAGGAAGCAGTTTCAAGTCTTGGAATTTCCAGAAATTATCTGTCTGTTTGGGTTAAAACAATTGCATCATGGATTTTAATATTTCACTATACTATTAACCCACCACTCTGCCACCCGCACCGCCAGCAACGTGCTCAAAAAGTTGCCCCGTGTATCATAAGCAGGAGGTGTCTGGTCCAGTAGCTCAGAGTGATGGAGAATCAGAGGTTGTAAGTTTGATCCTTATTAAGGTTCCGTGAATTTTGAAGCTCAACTCCCAAAATAAAAAGAGGTCTAAGACATAGCGGTAACGTGTCTGCCGAAGTAGCTCAGGGTGGTAGAGGACTGCTGTGAAGTTCATAGGATGTGGGATCAATCCTTATCGAGGTCCAACAAGTTTTGATGCAACTCCCAGAAGAAACAGTCAAGAGCTCTATTACGTGGAGATTGTCCGTACGTCACCGAGGCTTCAGGGCGTTGTGTGGAGAGGGCCAGGCAGAGCGGGCGATTGAAAATCTGCTGGCACCGGTGCTGCTAAACTAGTGGGAGAGGAGCAGGAAGCAGCGTTCCAGCTTTTGGACAAATGAACACCCGTAGTCGGACTAGATTATGCTCTAACAACTACGCCGTTTGCTCGCGTGAGGAGCTCGGAATAAACTGCTTTTATTAAATTAGCTTTTTACGTTAGTTTTTGGGATTACAACGTTGATTTATCTTCACTCGAGCTTCTCAGCTGCTAGATCCAGTGTTAGCGTCGTTTGGCACTACTTCATATATATATAAAAACCGGACATCGCTGGGAGAAAAGAAAGCGAGGAGGTTGAACTACCTGGTGAGTTCAGAAAACACGTGTATGGAACTTTATTCCAGCTACTTTACTGTGACCAAGTTAGCATAGCATAGCCCTGATCGATCCGAACTCCATTCAGAAAACAAACATTTTAGAAGTTGTTGTCCTGCTGTCTTGCTGACAGACCTGACAAAGCACGAATTCATATGTTTAACAAATCTGCATCATATTTTAGTTAGTATTTCGGCATCAGTTTGAGCCGTTTATTGCTATTTAATCACAGCAAAATGTTTACTTTGGGTTCATACAGCTGTAGTAACGGCGAGTTGTTTTTATTCGCGTTATCGCGTTGTGTGTGTGAACACTCAGCAGTTGTCCAGCGATAAAACCCCCGCGAGGCTGTTCAGAGGTTGTGGGTTTGATCCTTATAGAGGTTCGGTGAATTTTGAAGCGCAACTTCTAAAGCAAAAAGATAAATTCGCCCGGAGAAAAGGTTGAAATGAGAAGGGAGCTCAGTGGCTTAGTCGGTTTGACAGTGACCGTAAGGTGCCAGTGGTGTTTAAGGTTGTATTTTTTGTATACTTGTACATTTTTGATCTCATTACTTTTTATATATTTATCATTCTATTTATGTTCATGTGTACTGTAAGCACCAATTTATACCAAGGCAAATTCCTTCTATGTGAAAAGGAACAGGTGGTGGTCACAAGGGGTGAAACCGGTGCAAAATATGAAGTGTAATATGAATTTGTTCAATTTGTTCAATTTGTTGCAAAAACACGTTGATGATAAAATGGAAAGGTTTACATTGAGTTAAAAAATATTTAAGGTAACTACAGATGCAATAAATTAAATGAACAACCCCCATTTAATACATTTACATAGCTGTGTTTTAAGCACATACAGTTGGGCTCCTATTCATTGTTTTGACCCCGGCTTTACAGTCACTTGAATTAATATCCAACCTGTGCAGCGTAGGTCGTAACTGATCAAATAAATAATCCAGTGAGGATTAAATATCGATTAACGCAGCAAAATAAAGAAGTACTTGCTACTGTTAATTTTCAGCACAAGATGGCGGTGTTGTGCCCCACACGGCCTATCCCACTTTATAACGCTTCCAAACGGGCCAGCAGTTTAGTAAAGCTAGCCTTGATACTTCATAATGTAGTGTTTTCGCCGAAAATGTGATTCTGTAACAATGGCCCACAAGCATTTTCTTAAACTTTATTAGAGACATTAGGTAATTCTTTTTTGAAAAATTGAAAATGTATTGCAAGGAAGGTGTTACAGTGAATTTGAATAGGCAAGTTACGTTATATCTTTTAGAAGCAGGGAATTACATATGAAAAACCAAACGAACTTAATATGTATTGAAAAACGTACAAATATACATTGTATCGCCTGTTACATGTATTTCCACGGAAAAACGTTTCAAACCGTATTTGAACCACGCGTTTGCTTTTATTTTGAAACATCACAGCGGAAGCCGTATCGTTACTCACTTTTTAACTTGACGCAGTTTGGCTGGGTCACGCTGCAAACCAGCCGGATGTTTTGCGTCGCCAGTATGTGATGGGAACATTTGCTCATCTTTTTTTGCACAAAGCTAATCGTGCGGCTCCAGCGGCGGCCCTGACCAGGTAAGTACCAGCGTTAGCCGAGCGGACTGGCTTGCTTTCGGAGCTGCAGCTCGGAGTGGGTGAAAGCTGCAGGGAGGTCGTGACGGTGTTGGTTTGCAGTGACCGTGCACGCCCCTGCGCGCTCCCCCGAACAGTCATAATATAGTTTCTCTGCTGTAGCCTTTTCAACAGGCATAGAGGGTGGGGGTGCTGCGGCGTTGTTTATAACCCGTTTGAGCAAAAATACTGGCGAAAATGTTTTTGTTTTTTTAATGGAGTGTGTGCGCTCGGGAGTGAAGGAAGGCCTGAGCAAAACACAAGCTTCTACTAGTCTCTTCTATGGTGAATTCACGAAGGGGCAGAGAGACTGTAGACCCTGTCTCGTGTCTCTTCTCCACCTGTCTAGTGATCATGTATAACTCCTAACAACTGCGGCAGCAATAGGATGATCCCTTTCCACTTTGGAGACAGATAACACTGAATGCACACAAAACGAAGTAAGCTGCAGGGTTCAAAAATGGCAGAAAAGCAAATATAAGAGGAGGAACAGCAGAGCCACACAGAGGCTGTACTTGTTGAGGATTTCCAGAAAACGGAATTAATTCTTTGCAGGGCTAACCCTGCTGTCACAGAGGGAGCATATATGCTCTCTCTGTGACAGCTGGGTGGCTGGTTGGTGGCTACCTGAGGATCAGAGCAGTAGCAGTCCAAGTGTGGGTTAACAGCTTTTGATGGGCAGGGGGTTGCGTGTGTGAGATTGTGTGCAGCTGTCTGTCCCCATCCCATGAGGCTTTTGTTTCCTCCTCTCCTTTAACTTCTCTCTATAATCCCTGACTCCACTAAGTGTGGACTGGAGGTCTGGTTGCTGCTGTCACTTTTGCCCGAGTCAAATAACCCCTCATGCACAATATCTGGCTTACAACCTAAAGTTTTGAGTCATAAAGTTCACTTGCAAAGATAAAAGGCCACTCTTCATGTCTTTGTGGCTTTAAAGGTCTGACTGGCTTCAGAGTTGCAGCAGTGATGTTTTGGCTTTCCACAGAAGTAGTGATTTGAATGAGACATGCATCAGACGCACTAAGAGCTGGTGAGTGTTGCCGTGATATCCTAACTTAATATACTGTCTGTTTTTTTTTCCATAAGGGCAGAAGGTCTCTGTCTGTTTTGTAGACCTGGGTTGGAAGGTCCTTGCAAATCATTTTTTTGGTATTTGTTTTTACCTGCCCAGATGAAATGATGAATAAAACAAAATAATTCTTAGTTGGCTGCAGCCCTGCAAAGAATTAATTCCCTGTTTTCTGGAAATCCTCAACAAGTACAGCCTCTGTGTGGCTCTGCTGTTCCTCCTCTTATATTTGCTTTTCTGCCATTTTTGAACCCTGCAGCTTACTTCGTTTTGTGTGCATTCAGTGTTATCTGTCTCCAAAGTGGAAAGGGATCATCCTTTTGCTGCCGCAGTTGTTAGGAGCAGCAGCACACACCTGTTTTATTACGACAGATGGTCAACAGAGTGCTCCTCTGCCTGTGTGCAGTTGGTCAGCTGTTGTATTTCCCCTCATCACCCTTATCTGACTTGGCAGGCTGTGCACATTTCTTATTTGACCAGGCAGTTGTCTTCTTGTTGAGCCACCAAGCTGAAAAAACACTTATTTTAGTTGGGAAGTCGACTGAGAACCCACGCTGAAACAGTGACGCCATGGGCTGCTGTTTGTTGGTTATGGTTGCTGGCAAGATAAATTCTGCTGGATATTTAGTGTTATCTCTCTAAATTAATATTTCTGTTGGTAGACATGTTCCCCTCTGATGCTAAAAAGCTTGATCATACTGTAACTATTCAGACCTCTGCAATAGTGGTCGACTGATATGGGATTTTCAATGGCTGATGCCGATATTTAGATATAGGTGGCCAATGGCTGACATAATGCAGATATCAAAACAAAGTAATTTAAAGGCCAGTAACGTGTTGTTTTACGGCTGGGTAAAAAGTGATAGTGACGAGCGCAGCGCTTTTTCCCAAAGTTGAACATTTTTCAACTCTCAGCGACCGGTTTTGTGCCGAGTTTTGCCTGCCTGCCGAGAATTGCATGCTCCTCCAAATAATGCTATAACGCTGTAATATTCACTGTGGGCTTCATCAATGGTGATAAATGATTCAAAGTATATATTTTATGTACCAGCTTGGAAAAACGCCGCGCTCCCATTGGAATGAATTGAAAAAAGACGCTGGCGTCAGAAAAAAACGCTTTGGTGGACACGGGGCCTAAGGACATCAGGGATAAAATTGTAGACCTGCACAAGGCTGGGATGGGCTACAGGACAATAGGCAAGCAGCTTGGTGAGAAGGCAACAACTGTTAGCACAATTATTAGAAAATGGAAGAAGTTCAAGATGACGGTCAGTCTCCCTCGGTCTGGGGCTCCATGCAAGATCTCACCTCGTGGGGCATCAGTGATCATGAGGAAGGTGAGGGATCATCCCAGAACTACACAGCAGAACCTGGTCAATGACCTGAAGAGAGCTGGGACCACAGTCTCAAAGAAAACCATTAGTAACACACTACGCCGTCATGGATTAGAATCCTGCAGCACATGCAAGGTCCCCCTGCTCAAGCCAGCGCACGTCCAGCCCCGTCTGAAGTTTGGATGATCCAGAGGAGGAAAGGGAGAAGGTCATGTTGTCTGATGAGACAAAAATAGAGCTTTATAGTCTAACCTACACTCGCCGTGTTTGGAGGAAGAAGAAGGATGAGTACAACCTCAAGAACACCATCCCAACTGTGAAGCATGGAGGTGGAAACATCGTTCTTTGGGGATGCTTTTCTGCAAAGGGGACAGGACGACTGCACCGTATTAAAGGGAGGATGAATGGGGCCATGTATCGCGAGATCTTGGCCAACAACCTCCTTCCCTCAGTAAGAGCATTGAAGATGGGTCGTGGCTTGGTCTTCCAGCATGACAACGACCCGAAACACACAGCCAGGGCAACTAAGGAGTGGCTCCATAAGAAGCATCTCAAGGTCCTGGAGTGGCCTAGCCAGTCTCCACACCTGAACCCAATAGAAAATCTTTGGAGGGAGCTGAATGTCCGTATTGCCCAGCGACAGCCCTGAAACCTGAAGGATCTGCTTTGCACCAGGAACAATGACAACATGAATGAGCATTATAGTATGATATGCACAAAGACTTAACCTTTATGGATATCCCTGCTACCTTTTCATAAACTGTGGATTTGGAGGTGAAGCTCAGTATGTTCAGCAGTGAGTATGTGAGTAGGGTGGAACAAGTAATTGCATTTGCGACAATATCGCGATATGATAAAACGAGAGTTTCTAATCGAAACCAAACACACCAGCCCAAAAGAGGCCCAGTCTGCTACGGTGGAGGGGCTCCGGTGTTGTCGGAGAATTACTTAGCTTGTCTTCTAGATGCGAGAGGCGTCACTTGGTTTTATTTTCGTTGGCCAACTTTTGTATTGAACCACACACTGAGTATTTCTTTTGTTTGCTTGCTGGGGTCCATAATGTGGAGTTTTTTGATGATATATCTTGTGAAGATTTAAACTGAGATAAGGACGCATTAATTGGTGGTTGAACTGTGTGTGTGTGTGTGTGTGTACCTGATGATAAAATTAGAACTTTATTTTAATAAAGAAAAAGCTTTGGGATATGGAGACGACAAATATTTAGTGTGACGCAAAGCTACTACATGTTCTTCTTTGGCTTGCTTGGTGCATTTTATTTGCCCTGTTAAACTGTGTTTTTGAACAGAGCAGTTTCTCTTATGTAACTAACTCTGTCTAGTACAATTGTTGAGTGTCTGCTGCATCCCACTTGTTGCACTTCCCTTTTCAACCATATCAATGCAGCCTCCACGTTTCCAGAGTGCCACACAGCCACATACATATTGTGTACATATTCCAGTAGTCTGGTATATTAAAATACTGCACCAAAGTGTTAAAAGTTAGCATGTGTACCGTGACGCAGTTTGGAACTTGTCTTTTCAATATGTATTTACATCAATGACACTGGTGGATATATTTTTATATTACTTTGGATAACATTAATATGAACGTTCAAAGTCATTCAAAATCTGTTGTATGTGAACACAGGCTTCACAATCACATAAAAGACAGAAAGGCAAAGATTTGTGCTTCCGAGTCATCTGCCCCAAGTGTGCCGCAACAATGAGGAACAATTCCCCTCCTCATACTCACTGGGACATAAAACTTTTTGATGTCCCTCACCCCCCACACTTGTCCTTTTTTCCTTTCAGCCCAGCCATACTCTCCTCTTTCCTCTTGCACTCTCTTAAAGGCCACGCTAGTCTTTCAGCCAGCCACGGCCTTTTCTTTCTGTTTTGAACCCCCTCCACCACCATCACTACCCCCAGCCAGGGACAAAGACTGGAGAGTGACTGTGGTGCTCTGTAGCCAGGTGTTCTCCATTGCTGCCCCGGGTCGTAATAGCACCAGCCCTCACACTGCAGCTGCCCTCCCCAGCCTCCCATTGTGTAGCTCTATTGTTCAGCCAGTTGATTCATCGGCCACACAGGGGAAACCCTTTCAGACTGCGGAGAGAAGAGTGTGTGTGTGTGTGTGTGTGCGTGCGTGTGTGCTCGTGCACGTTGACTACGCGTGCCTTGGGGAACCTGGGTGTTGCAGGCATTCGCCCACAGCCACTCCCCTCCTCCTCCCCTTGTCTGTGCTCCTCATTGTACGGCTGCGCCGCTCTGATTGGTGGAAAAGCAGCCACTCTAAACGAGGGAATGGCAGACATTGTTGGTCCATCTGTTCTGCCACTCATTGTCCAACTTGCCTGCTTCTGTTGGGGGGGAAAAAAAATACAGCTCTGGAAGGCACTCAGACACTGAGGACAGCGGTGTTTGGCTGGAGTTGGATGCTCTGCTGTACCTGCAGCAAAGACAAACATTGGCCTTGGAAGTAGCTGCTGTGGGAGCTTTAGGACTAGTTTTTTTTTCACTTTCACTTCAGTATTTTGCAATCGGGTTTTCAAGGATCTAAGTCTGTGGATATGAGCTAATCTACTCCCCTTTCTGCATTGTTTGTTGATCTTTT
The DNA here is from genome assembly GCF_014851395.1 of Micropterus salmoides. NCBI lineage: Eukaryota > Metazoa > Chordata > Actinopteri > Centrarchiformes > Centrarchidae > Micropterus > Micropterus salmoides. The sequence goes on from NW_024040040.1 coordinate 14,083,035, forward strand.
AAGGTCTGGTAAGTGTCATAAAGTCGTGTTTTTACCACCCCTGGCCATAGAGATGATGCAAAGGGCACAACAGTGTTACCTGCACGAGGTTGCTAAAGACGTTTGCCTGGAAAGTGTGTGTGTGCGCAACTTTTACATCTGACTGTGTGTCCTCAGAGTGTGTGTGTGTGTGTGTGTGTGTGTGTGTGTGTGAGAGAGAGAGAGAAGGGGAGACACCAGTTGCAAGTAGCGCTCAGCAGACATCTGTTGCCCTGCTGCAGACAGGGAAAGCCTTGCGCGCCAGCTAGATGCACCAGTACCCACACACACAGTATTCCCTTGGCTGATCATTATGCCCGGGACGCCCGCCGATTTTTTTTTTAGGTTTTTTTTTTTTACAATAACTTTTGAACAGTGTCGGGCATGCAGCTATATACCAGACAACCCCCTCTAGTCCTCCCTGTGCCCCCACCTCCCAAACCCAAAACCCTTTACCCCCTCTCTCACCCACTGTACACACACACACACACTTTTTACACAAAGCTCCCACATACAAAGCGCTGTAAAGACCGTGTTACATATTCATTACTGCCTCCATCAAAGCCAGCAGGGCTGCTGTGTGTGGGAGCTGGCTCGCTGGTGTTTGAAAGATGCACCCACTCAGCCTGGAGGTCTGGAGATGGTGTGATGAGGTCTCTCTGCTGTTGGTCCGTTAAGACTAGGCCTGATTTGGGTATTTCAAAATGCACTGAATGCATTATTCTGTGGCACGTGGACCACACTAGAAGATTTTTTTCAAATCCTAACTGCACTTTGCAAGACTCACATTTAATCAGTTCACACATTGAACAGGCTTTAATAGTGACAAGCACACTGTTCACATTTCTGCTGTTAAGCAGCCAGCTTAAGCCTAGATGAGATGTGTGGCTTACTACTTCCTGGGTGAAACCCTGAAGAATCCATTTCCACTGCACTATTCTGCATTGTTGGATCTGTGTCCCATTGTACATGTAGTAGTTGTACTAGTGGCCAGGGTGTCATTTAAAATTTTCGGTTCTAGTGCTGATAAGATATTTGAGTTTTACGGGTCACAATACAATACTTTTTTTGTTACCATTTGTGAGGAACACATTTTCTCTATATTTGTAAAAAACCTTCCATGTCACAAAGCCAGACTTCTCAAATGTTGAATGTTGGCTTAACACAAGCAGCTGGACAAGAAAATTGCTTCAATAAAATAGTGCAAAGTTGGCCAAATTAAATGAGGGGCTATTTGATCAGATAGTACACAAAATTAGAAATCTGACCAGATATGGGGATACTAGTTTGACAAAACTTGACAGTTTTTGGTACTTGGTGCTATTGACACATTTCGGTTGGTTACAAAAGTATTGTTTTATAATAGGATTGCTCTGATGCAATTTGTTCTTCTAATACCAATCCAATAATAGTGCTCTCCTTGTCCTTGATTTAAAATCTTGGCCGGTCCAGTTTCTGGAACTCATTTGAGTCATTTTTATGTTAAATAATGACACCAGATTACTATAGCATTTAAAACTGTTTTCGATCATCGCGCTGTTATTGACTGTAGCTAACAGTGGAAACACTGACCTTTTATAATGACACTAATGAAGAAACTGTATTTATTTAATAAGAATCTGTCACATCTTGTCCAATATGTGATGTCGCATAAAAGCACTTTGAGTAGCTGGAAGACTGGAAAGGGCCTATACTTTCCAAGTACAGACCATTTACCATTTAATAACTGACTTAGATAAGTGTCAGCAGACCTAGTTTGATACCCGGCCCTACTGCTGATCCAAGGTACAAGTTAATTCTAGGGATTTATTGTAATTAGCTTTTTACACAAATGTGATCAGAAGACTTTCTGTGTAGTTAGATATGAGTGATGATCTACTTCTGTTTGCGTCCTTAGTGTAACGTTATGTCGACACAGCGGTGATGTTCTGCTCACGCTGAGGCACCAGCGCCAGCAGAAATTTTAGGCCCCATGACAAAAAAAATCTAACTGGGCGCCCTCTGCGCAGCTGTTGTCACCACATCTCTAAGACCTAACTGTCCCATCAAAAGCTTTACATAACTCCTAATTAAAAGCTTGCAACTGTCTTGCTTCTTGTAGTTCAGTACTAGTACTTGCACAATATTTACTGCTGGTGAGTCTGCATACAGTATGCAGTTCACAAAGTACAGTCCAGACAGGAGGTTGTTTTTATTTCATAATGATCATTATGTGAGAAAATAATTTGTGTTTTCTGTCATTAATAAATATCTTATTTTCTTTCTCGTTATGGAGAAAATCCCCTCAGAGTCCCTGGAATGATGCTAACTGGCATGTCATTATCACCATGTTGCTCACTTTCTTCACTGGGACAGGGAGGCTACAGTTATGTGGAGACAGGGGTGCTGCTGACTCCTCTGTTGTTAGTCTGCTAAAAGGGGCGGGGACAATGATTTAATATGAATATCTTGCTAAACGTTTCCCTGCACTGATTAAATGTTGATGAAATGTAGGCTAACACTAGTCTGTAGCTAGCTAGCTTATTTCACTGTGGACATTAAGCCAACAGGTTAATACCACTCACAGACTAAAGGCTGCCCACCTTTCTTGGTGAAATACTGGGTTACAGATTGACATTCTTTCCTCTGTCTTTTTCCTTTTTCGAAAACCAGATTTTGGTTTACTAGGCAACATTGTGATCACTATATTTCTGGCGCATCTCCTGGCTGTAACTAAACACCTTCACTGATCAGTGCACTTAGGCAAGACCAAACCATTTCATGCAGATACAGGGGGGTGGTCGGTCAATGTGGATGTTTACTTTTTGGTCAATGGGAAACTTTTATTGTCATAAACAAAGAGATCATTGATTTTATTATTATATTTGAAATATAAATACTCAATGATAATGGTTTATATAGTGTATAATATAATTTTGATATTAACTTTCCCCTCTATAAGGCGCACCTGCGCTGAGGCTTGATGATGTCTGGCCTTAAGAGAAACTTGAATGGAAAGACAGTTTGGATGTGTCACTTTAGACCATCAACAGAGAGGAGTGCGCATGAAATGTTCCCAATAGCCCCACTCTCTGCACAGCAGTATGAGTCACTTTGTGAGGTAGACGTTGTGTCTGTTTGTGCATGCAACGCCCACATTGATTAATCCCAGTGTCCCAGTTCTAATCACTCCTGTAGGTCTGTTGTTGTCTTGGGTGGCAGGGTGGGTTGCCAGTGAGGCACACTTAAGCCCCCTCCCCTTCCATCCCCCACACCAGACACTTTTTTGTAATGGATGTGGAAGGCGGGTCGCCGACTGAACGCCACAGCCTCTGTCTTGGCATTTTAAGGGTGAATGCTTTCAACAGCTGTAGCTTAGCAACAGTAGCTCAGCTGCGTTGCTAGGCAGCCCTTTTTCATAAAATGCACACTCACCTCCCCCCCCCCTCCATCGTCTCCCACCTCCCGCCCACCATCTTTAAGTCACTTCCCCTTCCATCGTCTGTTTCGTCCAGATAACGTGGGTTTGAGTTGTTTCTTGGGTTGGAAGATACTGAAGTCTAACCAGGTTTTTTGGTTGTGCATGTGCCTTTGGAAAAGTCTAACTGTGAAATTACACGTGTAGAAATTGATACTATTGTTTCCTTTTGGAGGGTTTCCTAAACCAAACAAAGAAACAACTGTTTGTGTGAAGGAAATACCATACATACTGAAACATTCAAAGATGCCAGTAAGGAATTTAACGCGGTCCAGTCAGAATACACCACCAGTCCTGTAGCCTAATTCATTTTTTTCTAAAGATTAACATATCAGTTTCATGATTTCATCTTAACTTTCCAAAGCGCTCCCTATAATTTGTGTGCAGCTAAACCTTTGACACCAATCAGATTAGCCTAACCAGATCCCATGTCCTTCGTGCTTGAACGCAATACGTTGATTGGCTCGGTAGCCTAGAGGCCCCTCATTGTTTTAATGAGCGATTCCACCAACCCAGTGGGAAGAAGCATATGGGCCTTAATTACCAGGTAGAATATGAGGAGGAAGGGTCTAGCGGCCCCATCGCTACCGGCTTGCTTAAACGGTTCACCCTCTGCTCCCCCCTTAGATTAATGTGCTGTGGCGTGGCCCTTTAAAATACACTGGGGCCAGACTAAAAAAAAGGGGGAAAAAAACGCGGGAGTCCATTAATTAGGGTGAGAGGCCCCATCGGCTCTTTGTGTCAGCCAGTCTGTGCCTCGGTGGAGTCCCCAACTGCCCGCGCCAGTGTAAACAACATCGGCTCAGAGGCTTACACTGTTAGGATGGCTTAGGCAAAAATGTTTCTAAGAAAATAAAGATGGAAAAAGTCAGATTTTCCTCAAATTTCAGAATTTAGAGTCAGTGTTGACTCTAAATTCTCATGTAACAATACAGCCTTCTCAACGTTTTCATTTGATTACCAGGGCTGATCATTACAAAAGAAAATGTCAAATATTCAAGTTGTATTTACTTTACTGTAACTACTACTGGTTTTAGGGCCCAGTATATTGTAGACCAAGTATTTAAAGTGATACAGTATGTCAGTCAGTACCTAATTTCCATGTATCTCACACGAACGTCATCCTCCTTTCTGTCTGTTCCTTTAGGCACCAATGAGTCGAGCTTTGTGAGAGGGCAGCAGGCGGCCCTGTGTGCTGGATGTCTGTGACAGATCCATGGGCCACAAGGACCATGTGGAGGAAGGAGCAGGCCACATCCTGGATTTGGGGCTGGATTTGGAGTATCTCCACGTAGCAGGGGCTGACCGGCAGGCTGGCGGCGCTGACGGGGCCTCTGCTATGGAGGAGCAGGGGGAGAGCTCCGGTAACAGCAGCACTGCCAATTCCCCTCCACCGGCCGTGGCGGAGGAAAATACCGGGTCTGATGCAGAGTGTGAGCCGGCACTGTCTTCCAGCGCCACTCTCGCTGCTGGCCCCGACCCGGATGAAGGAGAGGGAGGGTTAACTCACAGTAAGAACACCCACCAGCCGCTTTGTCGGACCCAGTGTGTGGACTTGGGCACTGAAGGTCCTCCTGAGCCGCCATCTGAAGTCCCATCAGAGTTTGAACACGACAATCTTGCCCGGTCCTCACCCAGCTCCCCATGTAAGTACCCACCCGAGCCTCCACCCAATTCCTCCACATCGGACCCAGCATCCGAGGCTGGCGGGAAGGAATACCAGGCTAAGCTGGAGTTTGCCTTGAAGCTGGGCTACTCTGAGGAGACTGTGCGACTGGTGCTGTCTAAGCTTGGCCCCGACACCCTCATCAATGACATACTGGGAGAGCTGGTTAAACTGGGCACCAAGTCAGACAGCGAGGCGCCGGCTGGATCATTAGCCTCTACCTCATCTACTTCATCCTCCTCTTCCTCTTGTGGCTGTTCTGATTTACTGGATGGCCAGAGGTCGGACTCACCCTGTCCTTCAGACTCTCTGTGTGACCAGGACAACCTGCGGCCAGTTGTGGTGGATGGCAGTAATGTAGCCATGAGGTGAGGAGTCTGTGTGGTAACAGTTTTAATAAAGACATGTAGTTTAGTCACTATAAAATGCTCTTTATTGATTCCACACAGCAGACTGTTACAACATGCCTCATGTACCATCTTGTATAATGTAGAAAATGACTTTATATTATATTAACACCCCAAATGTTAATTTGCCATTACCTTTTGCCACTCAACTGGGTCCTGTAGCCATGGCAACAAGGAAGTGTTTTCCTGCCAGGGCATCCAGCTGGCTGTAGACTGGTTCCTGGAGCGAGGCCATCATGACATCACAGTGTTTGTGCCTGCGTGGAGGAAAGAGCAGTCCCGCCCTGATGCCCCTATAACAGGTCAGTGCGCGACACTGTCACATATGCAGTCGATAAAGTTGTGAGATTATTCTGGCACAGCATTTTCTCAGCCTTACTATATCTCCCCTCCTGTACAGATCAGGAGATCTTGCGTCGCCTAGAGAAGGAAAAGATCCTGGTCTTCACTCCGTCGCGGCGTGTCCAAGGCCGGCGAGTGGTTTGCTATGACGACCGCTTCATTGTCAAACTGGCCTATGAGTCAGACGGCATCATTGTCTCCAATGATAACTACAGAGACCTGGCTAATGAGAAACCAGAGTGGAAGAAGTTCATCGATGAGCGGCTGCTCATGTACTCCTTTGTCAATGACAAGTAAGTAGGAGTGGGAAAGATTTTGTCAATATAAATGACTATGATGCCTTGGAATCAAAAGAATCTTAAAATTTACGTCTCTAATTTTGAACCCAAAATTGTTGGTTACACATCTGACATTTGGTTTAACAAATGCCATGGCAACTGATATTTTCACTTGGTTTTAAAAGGAGAATTACAGCTAATTTACTTCCGTCTATCTCCACTTTACCTGTTCCCCCAATCAATTTACACAGGAAAGGAGATGTAACTTAATATTCACCAACTTTTAAAAACACCATTGTCCTTAATCTTATAGTAACTACCTTGTCTTTCTAATCCTCCCTTCCTGTCTCTCAGATTCATGCCCCCAGATGACCCTCTTGGTCGTCATGGCCCCAGCTTAGACAACTTCCTGAGAAAAAGACCTGTCATGCCTGAGCAGAAGAAACAGCCTTGCCCATATGGTGAGAACACAGCTATGCACAAAATCTGACCAATAACATTAAGGATGTTGTGTAGTGGAGACGGTGTGTCTTCAAAATGTTGAAATGATTGTGCAGGTTACATATTGACTTAAGTTGCAGTGTTTGTTGAGAGCGTCTGTATATTTACTTTGTAATCTGTCTCTTTGCTCCAGGAAAGAAGTGCACTTACGGCCACAAGTGTAAGTACTACCACCCAGAAAGAGGTGCTCAGCCTCAGCGTGCTGTTGCTGATGAGCTGCGTGCTAGTGCCAAGACCTGTGTCACCACAAAAAACCAGGGGGACACCGGGCTGGTGAAGAGCCACAGTGTGCCAGCTGGCAGCATCGAGGCAAAGAAAGGCGCCCAGAAAAGGCAGTCAGACCCTAGCATCCGAGCTTTGTCGTACAGCGATGCTGAGGAGAAGCTGCTGGCAAAAGGGAGGGTGGAAAGCCAGAAGAACAGTATGTGTGGCGGCAGCAGTAGTGGTAGTTGCAGTGGGAGCATCACCATGTCCCCAGCCCCAGGAGGCGGCCCTCCATCCGGTCTTAGCTTTCCTCAGGAGCAACAGCCGAGAGCAGCGACTCCTCACAGTCTACCTGCCCCCAGCCACGACCTTTACCCGCACTGTGAGTCTCCAGACTTGAGCTATTACTCAGTAACACGTGCCTACTCTGGCCTGAGCCTTTCCTCCAGGCGGAGCCCAGACTGCCGCTTCCCCAATGACACAGACCTGCGGATAGGCTCAATGGGCTCAGCAGGCTCCGAATGCAGCAGTGAAAGCAGCGTGAGTTGCAGCAGCAGCTGTGACTCCTACAGTGAGAGGCTGTGTCCTGGATGCCACCCAGACACCTTACTGGAAGACACCGTCCATTTTGCTAATCCCCACAGCCGGCTGTATCCCCATCATGCCGCTTCAAACCATGAACTTTGTAGCCTTCATTCTGCAGATTATGGAAATATCCAACACAGCCACACGTCTAATACGGGAGCACACAACTACCACCTGATTGTGGCACGTGGGCAGAGCTGTGCTCACGATCAGCCTCCGCCAGAGGCTCCACCAAAGCGCCCTCTCTACCCCTTGCCCCCTCATCTCCAGCATCAGCCGCTAGCTGCACGCTCTAGCTGCCCAGGCGACTACCACTCTCTGCCTCAGTCCAACCCTCACCCTCCAGGCTCTCCTCTTGGCAGCTGCCTGGCCCCCACACGAGCAGAGAGTGTGTCAGACTCACATTTGTATGAACACCTCTCCACATCGCGCCATCACCACCGTACAAAAGCTTTGCCCAGCTGGGACACGTACTACAGACAAGCTCCATTGCCGCCCTCCAGGTATGAGCCGTCCGCCTATCAAAGCCTGCCAGACACTCGCCAGTCATCTTGGCATCCGTGGGCTCAGGACGGCTACGCCCAGCACCACTCCTCGCATCCAGCTCTCCACCCATCCCCAACACATTACTTAAACCACCCACCGCCTCCAGCCCGCTCTCCTCACCCGCCCTACCAGCCTCACTGCGCTCACCTTACAGTGCCCTCCCACGCTCCTCCCTCTTACATGTCGCAGCACCCGGAATCCCCTGCACACAGCCGGTACGGGGACGTGAGGGAGAAAGTCTACATGAACCTGTGTAACATCTTCCCCTCGGAGCTGGTGAGTCGGGTGATGGCCAGGAGCCCCCACGTCACAGACCCCCAGCAGCTGGCAGCCGCCATCCTTGCAGAGAAAGCCCAAACAGGCTACTGAAGGAAGGAAGAAGGAAAGAAAGAAAGAAAGAAAATGTATCTCCCATAAGAAAACAGCAGTTATGTTGTCTGTCATCAGCAGAGCAAACTGGAATTTGCCTTTGCAACATTTGAAAGTGGAATTTTAAATACTGGAATGCTTTTGGATTGTCTGCAAAGAAAGCCTTTTAACATTAAGACAATGCATAAGTTTCAAGGAAATAAAATGCTGAAGATAATCCAGCTCTGGTCACTGTGCAGCGGCAACTAAATCAACTCAACTTTAAGAAGTGTGGAGAGAGCGAGTCATTTGACAAAATCTATGTCTGACACAAAGTGCAACTTGTGGATATTGGTCTAGATTGCCCAGTTATTCTCTTTTATTTATTTAGTAGGTGATTATATGCATCTTTCACATGCAGGACTTGTTATGCATAAAATTCTCAAGAGGCACTTTTTGTGGTTTTACAACCAAATCATAACCTAGTGAGTCAGTATTGCATACATAAATACCTTGACATGAAGGATTATTTAATAATTTCCACCACCTTTATGGCCAGATTCTGATTTGTATGGAACACACACACACACACACACACACACACACACACACACACACACACACACACACACACACACACACACACACACACACACACACACACACACACACACACACACACACACACACACACAGTGTGCATTGTACACTGTACTTACTGTCAGACCTGAGAATTTCCTTTCTTGCATGTTTAAAGCACCAGATGGATAGGATTTTCTACTTCATAACTATAAAGAAAGTGTCACAGTTAAGTATTCAGTCTTAATTCCTGATCTTTCCATGCCATTTTCTTCATTTTTATGTGGCAAATCCCCGTCTGGTACACCGTTATCACATGACCGTTTCAAACTACTATTTGAATGAGGTCTGTCTATTATCTTAATCTCCTTGTGTGTGTTGTGCGGCCATTTGTGTGTGTGTGGGGGGGGGGTTCCATGTTGATAAGAGATGGTGTCCGAAAGATAGTCGTCTTATTTGAGATGACATCGGTATTTTGGTCAGAGTTGTAGCTGTAGAGATGGGTGACCCTGTCGTGTGTACCTTAGTTTTAGTAAGGGACATCTCTCTCTCTCTCTTTCTATCTCTCTCTCTCTCTCTGGACCCTTTGATTTGGGTCAACTCTGGTATCTGCTACAGACAGAACATCTGGACATCAGTAAATCAAACATGTATGTATTGTAAATATATTTAACAGATTTCCCTGCTGTTCTACTGGCTAACAGAGTCTACTGTTGTCTGTAGCAGATCCCAGCTGAATCCATGCTAGACGGAGAAAAACCTTGTTTGATACAAATTGTATCATTAACTAAGTCGCTGATGTTATATACAGTACATGGACTTGTTGATCTGTATTTATCAAACACTCTTGATGTATTGCTATATGATGAAGTGCATTGACAACAGTTATGTTCCAATCGAGATGTTCCAACTTTTAATCTTGTGGAAATTGCTTTGAGACAATTATTTCACATGTTAGGAAACAAAAGGAGTCGTCTGCCTACTATGTTTAGGCATCACAACTTCCTTATCTGCGCTTTTGGGTTTGAAGCTGGCTTATTTTTTACAGGAGCTCCAATTAAATCATGTGTAAGAAATATGCTTTGGTTTACTGGTTTGAAAACAGAAGTGAATTAAGTCTGTTTTTTCATGGTCAGGTTGGGGTCAGTTAATTTTAAGCTTTCTTTTAGCTTTTTTATTAAGTCAGGAGGTGGATTTCCTTAAGCTAACATTACACAACGTTATGCTTGAAATAATAGAGAATTGATGTTTTATCAGTAATTACTCTGTTTCAATTAAATCATAAATTGAGTTGTAAGACCCCAACCATGTTTAATAGGTAAAGTTTTGTATTTGGGTCAGTCTAATATCCCAGGGCGGCCATTTTGAATGTCTCTACCAAAGCTCTTCTTGGAGTATCTGCAAACGTATCATTTTTGCTTCAACAAAAAGATGAGGTCTTCATAGAACCATGAGTTATCCAGTCAGTAAAGACATCTCGAGAACAACTGCTTAGCAGGAAGTTTAGCTAGCTAACCTACTAGCCCTTTTCAAACAAATGTGTTTGATATTTTAAGACATATTTAAATGTCTATGGCCACAGTGCATTACATAGGGGTATGTTGAAATAAATTGCTTATAAATGAAGAAAATGTCTTCACAAACAGGAGAATTATTACTCCTGAGGCTACCTGAGCACTTACTAAGCAATTTTGTTTTACAACATTTTGTTGTATTTCACACCTGACCTGTTCAGGATATAACCTGCCTATGGCCTGTCGTATCCTGGGATACTCCAAAATGAATTCAGACATACGTTGCACTTTTATTAGGATGTTAAATATTCCGCAGCATTAGCCTATCTATGACTATGCTAGATTGCTGTATTAAACCTAGCCCTGTGGCCAGAATAGGATGATAGCTGACTGTTTATTGATCTGGGTTCTTGAGACTATTTTGTGTAAATAATTAATAATTCCTGTTGTCTCTTTCTAACTGGTTAGCAGCAGGACATAGCTTGGTTGTACCGGATCAGGTTGAGTCCTACCAAAGCGTAACGCAAGTTCAAAATGGCCACCAAGGAATTAAAGTCTGCAGAGTGAGCTCGTCATACAGTTCATCACAAGCCAGCTACGTAAAGCCCACTGGTTTCTTTCCTGTCCAACGTGTCACATTGTACAAATAGTGAATAATTGTACAATAACACGTGAGCGAGAACCTTTGTGTGTATTGAAGAAGCGCCTTCTCTCTGGCCTCCTGGCACTGTGTGTCAGTGTAGCACCTGAGCGTGGGCCCAAAGTAATGCCTCTTCATGGCATTGTGCTTATGACACATCCAATACTCTGAACTATGTTCAGCTAACTGTTATGCATGTTTTGATTTGTTTTGGTTTCTGCATGTTTCCTTGTCTTTCATTTGTGTACATAGATGTGTTTGTTTCCTAGAAGTTTGTCTTGCCGTTACTGTGACATGATGCTAGCTGTTGAGATGCCTCTAGGCTTACTTATACACAACCTGGCTTGTTTTTCTGCTCATTAATGTTTTATTTCATAAATCTCTTGACATACAATATAAAGTCAAGTGGCAATGCTATCTTGTTTTCTATTAAGTTTGACATTTACTCCAAAGGATTAGGAAGCTTGTTTTGGAATGCATCCCACTTTCCTTCAACATTGTTTGCTTTGGAAGTGCCCTCAGTCATAGATGATGATAATGGAAACCATCATGATAAACTGACTTTTGTGCTGTAAATAATACAATGCCACAACATTCTTACAGAATAAAAACCCTCTGTTTCAAATTATATTTACATTTAGCCAGTATAACAGTGTAACTAATTGATTATTGTAACATTTTCAACTGTAACTGTGATTGTTCATTAAAGAGTACTGCTATAAAACATGTATTGTCAATTGACATTGTAGAAGTTATGGAAGGCTCCCAATTTCAGTCAACTATTTCCAGTTATTCCATTTACAAAGAAAATTATTTAGAAAGCTTGTCTGTGCATTACAATTGCTGTTCTCCTGTAAAAGTTATATATTAGTATTTTAAGTAACAATTCTCTCATAAGATAAGAACTATCTTTAACAGTAATTTGTAATCAAACTTGTATTGGAACCATGTGGTGTGTATTCAGAGTTCTTAGACTCGTGTGCTTTCATCTGATTTTATCCTCCGCAGATAAAAATTAGAGCTGAAATCAGTAGCCAATTAATCAATTACTTAATTGTTTCACTTTCAAGCAAAGATTCCATGTTCCAGATTCTCCAATGAGAGGATTTCTTTTCGGATATGTCTTTTGGATTTAACCAGGCATTTCAAGAGACTAAATTGCCATTTTTCACCTTTCGTTGACATTTTCTAGACAAAATAATTGCTAGCTGCAGCTCTGAAACATGGAAGTAAAGGCATGTGGATGCTTCTTAGCAACGACGACCCAGTCTTAATTGAAAGCATAAGCAATGAGACTAGATCCTTCTCCAGAGGGCTCATGACCTCAGACCAGGGGGGTAAGATTCACTTCTCATACGACAGCGAACTGTCAAGACAACACCGTTAAGTCTTTGACAAGGCAAAGTCTGGAGTTTAACCCCAATGATAATCTGCGGAAAGAACTAGTAATCAGTAGATCACAGTTCACTGGGGCACCCAACCAATCTGTCAGGCCTGATGGGACTTTCAAGCACAAAGCGGGAAAATCTGGCCAAGTATAATGCTGCATAGTTAATCAATATGTTGATTTGTCAATTGACAGAAAATGAATCTGCAACCATTTAACTGGTTAGTCATTTTGAATCATTTAACTAAAAAGACTCAAATGTGAATATTTCCTGGTTTACATAGTGTTGTATGACTGAACTGGATATTTCGGGGTTCTGGACTGTCTGTGAAACCAAGATGACTTAATCACCGCTTATGGTACTTCAACAACATTTTTAAACTAAGTATCTGAAAATAACAATATCAATTGTTGATTTTGGGGTATTTTTTACAGAATGCAGATACATTTTTTATTAAAGCCGATCATATAGCAAAATGTAAAATGAGCCGCAATACGTTCAAACGCCATTAAATTTGTCATTAAATAATATAAATGGGTCAAAACACATGCTCAAAATTTAAAACTTTTATTTGTGAACCAATGACATGGACTGCAATCCATCTGTGCCTTCTATCTTAAAGAATACTAACATGAACATATGGAGAGAAAAAAAAAAAGAAGCGGCAAAGTGACAGCTGGTGTCGGAGCAGGCATCATCGCAGACATTGGCTTCATTGGAGGGACAGGCAGGCCAATAACATTCTGCTGTGAAGACAAACTAACTGAAGCCTCACAGCTTGAATGTGGGGGGGTTTAGGGGTGTGGACGTGTCTACAAGAATTTTCCCCTCGAATGAAGCTGTTCAGCATAGCGATGTGTGCTGCTGGTTTAGGACCTTTGAACACAATACAAAAATATGAGCTGGAAGCACAGGATAATTTTTTCCCCACCTGCTATGGCAAACACAACAATAACAATGGACACTGAAGTTAAACACAAAAGGCAGGCTTCAGTGTCTTGTTTCATACAAATTCTTTAAAGCTGGGGTAGGCAACACTGGAGAAATAGACAGCTAGATGATTGGCCGTGCTTATTACAGTTCCGCGTAGCCACAGATACCAGATTCTTATTACATTTGTGTCAGAGCATTTTATTTATTGATTGCCGTCGGTATGCAATTTCAACTAAAAACAAAAATACTTCAGAATAAATTGCCTACCCCAGCTTTAACTTTAAAACTCTTGACTATTAAAAAAATATCAACCTACACCAGCTGTCAAGTATAGCGTAACAAATAATAAACATTTTTCATCATATTGTTAATAAAATAAAAAAGGAAAACTTAACGTTCACTCATTTCAAAAAATGCACCCTGGAACAAATTTTCCACCCCACAAATGATGGAGTCAATTTGTTGTCTAAGCAATGTTAATGTAAGACAGGAATTTTTTTTATAGGAGTTCAGGGGAAGAAAATTGGCCTTTGATTTACACAAATAACAATAGCAAGGTCCCTTCACATAAGACTTACTAATAACTCATCTTTTTAAATATTCATAAGTTGCAGTCCCATTAATCCACTGCTGGTCTGCACACCGTCTCCTTAAAGTGAAATTGCAACAGACAAAATTCTGAGTAGACAATGAAGGCCATATTCATTATTATGCATGAGAGCCTCTTTTTAAAATGAGTCCAGGCAGCTCTGTAGACCCAGCCTGTCACCACCAACAACTTGTGGCTCCTAAGAACCAAATGCCTCACAGGACCCTGTTAGGTAATGCCAAAATGAACTAGCTTTTTAAAAAGAGAACTCTTTACAGTATCTCCATTCTGATATTTGCAGCATTTATTTATTTCACCTTCTTCATTGTTTGGGATTTTATTTCCAGACAAAATTAGAATGAACCAAAACATCTGAGCAAGGAGCAAAGAGAGACACACAACACTTGCTAACCTAGAGGAGGTATGTTTTACATAGACCCTTAATGTTCTCTTGAAAGCATTAACACTGAGCTCTGAGAAAACATAGCCTGCACAAGGATGTAACAGCAACCAAGTAAAACATTGACCTTATTTTGGGGGTTTTGGAGGGGCGGGGGCACCCTCAGTGTTTGACTGGCAGTCACCACTGCTAATATTACATTACTGAGGTAGAGATTTGTCCAAGGTGCAGGACTGATGTTTTCATAAGCTCCCCAGTCAGAGAGGGGCCAGGCCTCAGCTACCACACATCTACATTTTTGTTTATGCTTTTTTTCCCCTCACACACACACACACACACACACACACACACTCTAATGGTTGGACAGTCAGACAAAGAGCCTAGACAAAGCACTCATCTCTCTGCTTCTCTGTCTGTCCATTTAATACCCTGGGCTCCTTTGTGAGCTGGTAGGCAGAGAAAAACATCTATGGTGACTGGGAATTAAACACTGAGATGCAACAAAAAAAAAACACGCACACACACCTACCAATTAGCTTATCTTCATAACACTTTTAAGCACGAGGCCGATAGCTCAGTGGCACAAGCTCATTACATGCTAGCCTATCACCTCTGCATGTAAAAAAACACTTTCCCTTTGTTAACTTTGCTACATTCGTTCATCAAAACCTGCCGTGTGAAAAGTTGGGTGGCTCTTTTCCCTACGAGGGTCAGTTCACTTCAGTTTCATTCACAGAAAAATGAAAAATACTGCCATTCTTGATATTCAGCCTGAAATTAAACTATTAAAACACTGCAGCGTCATTTTGTATGTAAATATAAATGTTACATTCAAAACACACTTTGAATTGATTGAATTGACTGAAATGACCTCAGCTCTCTAATGAGTCACAGATTCTAAGAATATTAGCATAACTAGCTTGTGATATGTTTTGACATGATGTAACAGCAGTGCTTTGACGTTGAATGGAAAACTCATTTATCCCCAACTCCAGTCTTTATTCTTAGCCTAGGACTAAACCTAGCATCAAAGTGTTCGACAGACAATTAAAAAGAAGGGCGTCATCAATAAAACGAGTCAAAAAAAAGCAGAGGGGATCGACTTAAAAACAAGGAGAGGAAAGGTAATCATTAACTGAAGTAATGAAATCATACTAAACCTTTGCATACAAGTCATCAAGCAAAACAAAAAAACAACAGCAAAAAGTAGCTTTCTATGGCCACGTTTGCTCAAAATAAAAAATCCAATTGCTTCCATTTTTGGTTTTATAGTTTCTCTTTTGCCCTGTGCATAAGGATTACAGGTCTCTGCAGTATGACGATATTTGCTTCTTCAGAGTGACGTGTAGGCAGCTCCATATGAGGGAGAAATCCATAGTGGAGAGTGGAAATGTGGGGCAGGACTTTGGCAAAGTGTGACAAGATGATTTCTCAAGGTTGCCTGAGGGTGTTGAGGGGGACTTGGTAAGATTACAAGGACGGCAGCATCTGTTGTCCATGAAAATTGAGCAGCTGCTGAGGGGAAAGTTTGGGAGCAGGCACCCCCTGACGGACAGAGTGGCGAGGGGACGGAGGTGCTGTTCTCACATGGACTCAAACTCATCGATGCGCTGCTTTGTGTTGCCCTGTCGGATCTGCCGCAGCGTTTTGTATTTGTCTCGGCCTGCTTTCACGTTTTCTGCGTGTAGCACGTCGTTCTGTGTCTTCTTGGTTTCATCTCTGGCATCGGCCAACTCTGAACTTAATGTCTGAGAGAACAAAGAGAAGGAAGGATAAGAGGGTGATGAGATAGAGGGAGGAAAAAGACGAGAAAACGAAAAGAAGAAGCAAAGAAAAACAGTGGGGCAATAAAGAGCTTGCACAGGAGAAGAATGGGGGAAAAAAAGGAAACCGGTGCAGAAGAGGAAAAAGGGTAAAATACACCTCAATCATTTTAGTCAACATCTGATTGATGCGAAGCAACTACAGCTACACTTAATTGTATCAATATACAGTACAGGCCAAAAGTTTGGACACACCCTCTCATTCAATGCGTTTTCTTTATTTTCATGACCAGTTACATTGTAGATTCTCACTGAAGGCATCAAAACTATGAATGAACACATACGGAATTGTGTACTTAACAAAAAAGTGTGAAATAACTGAAAACATGTCTTGTATTTTAGATTCCTCAAAGTAGCCACCCTTTGCTTTTTAGATAGCGCTGCAAACCCTTGGCGTTCTCTCAATGAGCTTCATGAGGTAGTCACCTGAAATGGTTTTCACTTCACAGGTGTGCCTTGTCAGGGTTAATTAGTGGAATTTTTTCCCTTATTAATGGGGTTGGGACCATCAGTTGTGTTGTGCAGAAGTCAGGTTGATACACAGCCGACAGCCCTATTGGACAACTGTTAGAAATCATATTATGGCAAGAACCAACCAGCTAAGTAAAGGGAAACGAGTTGCCATCATTACTTTAACAAATGAAGGTCAGTCAGTTCGGAAAATTGCGAAAACTTTGAATGTGTCCCCACGTGCAGTCGCAAAAACCATCAAGCGCTACAATGAAACTGGCTCAAATGAGGACCGCCCCAGGAAAGGAAGACCAAGAGTCACCTCTGCTACTGAGGATAAGTTCATCCGAGTTACCAGCCTCAGAAATCGCAGGTTAACAGCAGCTCAGATTAGAGACCAGCTGAATGCCACACAGAGTTCTAGCAGCAGACACTCTAGACATCTCTAGAACAACTGTTAAGAGGAAACTGCACAAATCAGGCCTTCATGGTCAAGTAGCTGCTAGGAAACCACTGCTAAGGAGAGGCAACAAGCAAAAGAGATTTGTTTGGGCCAAGAAACACAAGGAATGGACATTAGACCAGTGGAAATCTGTGCTGTGGTCTGACGAGTCCAAATTTGAGAGCTTTGGTTCCAGCCGCCGTGTCTTTGTGCGACGCAGAAAAGGTGAACGGATGGATTCTACATGCCTGGTTCTCACCGTGAACCATGGAGGAGGAGGTGTGATGGTGTGGGGGTGCTTTGCTGGTGACGCTGTTGGGGATTTATTCAAAATTGAAGGCATACTGAACCAGCATGGCTACCACAGCATCCTGCAGCGACATGCCATCCCATCCGGTTCGCGTTTAGACGGACCATCATTTATTTTTCAACAGGACAATGACCCCAAACACACCTCCAGGCTGTGTAAGGGCTATTTGACCAAGAAGGAGAGTGATGGAGTGCTGCGCCAGATGACCTGGCCTCCACAGTCACCGGACCTGAACCCAATCGAGTTGGTTTGGGGTGAGCTGGACCGCAGAGTGAAGGCAAAAGGGCCAACAAGTGCTAAGCATCTCTGGGAACTCCTTCAAGACTGTTGGAAAACCATTTCAGGTGACTACCTCTTGAAGCTCATCAAGAGAATGCCAAGAGTGTGCAAAGCAGTAATCAGAGCAAAAGGGTGGCTACTTTGAAGAAACTAGAATATAAGACATGTTTTCAGTTATTTCACACTTTTTTTAAGTATATAATTCCACATGTGTTCATTCATAGTTTTGATGCCTTCAGTGAGAGTCTACAATGTAAAAAGTCATGAAAATAAAGAAAACGCATGGAATGAGAAGCTGTGTCCAAACTTTTGGCCTGTACTGTATATTTAGTGTTCACTGAACAAATAAATCTTATTTAATAACTTATTTTACACCCTGGAGGAGGCGTCGGCAGTTATGTAGGTTTGGCCAAGGCCTGTCTATCAAGCACAGTCCCTTGGGTAGTCCAACGCAGGCTTGCAGGTGCAGTGGAGACACAGCCCCTTCTTTTTGTTTTCTATCTTTTTGTTAATTAAGATATAAATAAAACTATTTAGTAGATATTTGAACTCTTCTTGCCATAGCTTCAGTACAAGTCCTGGCCTATACGGTAGCCCAGCTTAGATCTACAGCCCCTGTAATATTTGAAGTTATGGTAGACATGAAGAGATTTGATTTTATCTGTTTGTTTGATTAATTATCACTAGGTCTGCTTTAAAGCCAGGCTACAGTCTAAGCCAGCACATCTACTCCTGTTTAAAGCAGGAGTTTAAAGAAGAATGGACAGAGACGTATGCCTTATCTTACCCTTATGTGCCATTGCCTGGCTGGTGTTTCTTCTTTGCAACAAAACTGCTGTTAGAAAATAGTATAATCTCGTTGTTATTTGAGACGCAAATCTCATTTGGTTAAATTAAACTGATGGAATTATTTTTTGTTTAGATTAAAGAGATATATATTAAAGGTTTTATTTTAAAGGTTTTATTCATCTGGAAAGGTTTAGACCTCATTTTAACGCCAGGTCACTTTCCACAAGGGGTACAATTATTTGATGGTATTTTAATAACATTTTTTTGGGATTTAAATGAACATTATATTGAGTTCAAAAGTTCATTTGGCCTTGGAAAAAGTGTTTCCTAGGGTTATTATCATTTTGTCAAGGAACTTTAATGTCGTTTTTATGTCAAAAGTTTTGATATTGTCCTTAAAAGAAAAATGACAGACTTCACTGGCAGCCTAAATTGACTGCAGTTATCCAACCCTTAACGCCCTCCGCTCTCACCTGCAGCTGTTTCTTGACCCTCTCGTTCTTCTGGGCCTCAGTGACGCGCGCCTCTTCACTGCGGAGGTCTAGCTGGCTGACGCCCTCATTGGAGAGTTCGGCACTGGCCTCCGCGTGGTTCTCATCCTGCTCATCGTGCTCGCTCTCAGCGCTGCCGCCTGGAGGTGCTGGCACCACAGTCATTGCCGTCTTCAGCTCCTCCTTGGTCTTCTCCAGGTCTTCCTGGGCTGACAGAGCCTGCAGGTGAGGGCAAGGAGAGGGCGAGTGTGTTTACACTGGTAGACCATCAGTGTTTAAAGACACAGCTAATGGTCTGGGGCACTGTGACATCTGCCATGTTATGCACTGAACGTAAACACATCTGCTGTTGACTACAATTTCACTGCCCACAGGGTATTCCTTGTTACGAATATGAAGTGTAACTTGACTCCTACAGACCCAATCTGCAAACATAATGCAGAGCTGTGTGTGAAAGACGGACTGAGCCATGATCAGAGGCACTTTTTTTCCTGTATCCATTCTGAACTGGCCGTTATATGCAAAACTGCATATTAAATTAGAAAAGATTTCCATAGGATGGAATGAGCTGAGTGAGAATTTAATATAAGCAAATGTGTCAGCCATTCTGGTATTTACAGGTTTCCACTTAAAATAAACTGAACAGAAATCCTGTTAAAGTTTGATTCCGCCAGCATGATGTAATAAATAATAATTCTTTTTAGATCAAATGCAGCGCAGATCCTCTGAATAGATTCAAGTCCCTGGGTGAAGTGGGTGAAAACCCATACAATTTATATCTAACCAGCACTTTAATATGTGAAATAATTCATGATTTCTAATTAGTTAGAATCCTGGGGCGCCCCTGTAACTTAGGGTTTAAGATGGCAACCATGTTGTCAGACATCCTGGGTTGAGTCTGACCGAGGACCTTTGTTGCATCCCTTTCCCTCGCTTCATGTCATCTCTCTACTTAAGGCTTAAAATGCCCCAAAAATGTCATTCCTAAAAAGTAACCCCATTTGTTCTTTAGAAAGACTTCAAAATAGAATGACACTGAGCTAACAAATACATATTATATTAATTATTATTATTAGTGTTGTTATTAATATTTTTGTTGTTATAACTGAATACTGTCCCAGCCTCCACTGGCTGCCCTGGTATGCAGCTTGAAAGATTTCTAAGTGTTAGAATGTTTATCTAATTTCTAACATTGGCCTCTGTAGGACTGGGGGGGGAGGAGTCCTGTACCTTGTGCTGCCATTCTGTGGCCTCTTCGTCCTTCTTCCTCTTGGCTTCTTCCAGGAGAGCGATCTTGGCTGTGTACTCAGCCAGTTCAGCGGCCTGGGGATACAAAAAAAAAGACCCTGTTGTTACAAATACTTTACATTTAAAACACACAAGAATGTAGTCTATTTTAAACACTCATCTTAAATAATCAAACACACACAAGAAAATTGTGTGTGCAAAAACCTATAAATATCCAGATAAGCCAGCCAATAATTGCTCACTCCACCAGTTAAAAGAAACACACACACACCAGTTGCTCCTGGGTCTTCTGCTGGTCTTCAGCCTGTTTGGCCAGCTCGCCCTTGGCCTCCTCAGCTGCTTGCCTCTCTCTCTCCAGCCTCTCGGCCTCCTCTCTCGCTCTCTTTCTCTCCTGTTCCAGCTCCATGGCCCGGCGAGTCTGTTCCTCAAGCTCTGTGAAAGGGCAGACACGCAAACATGTAACATAAATGTTCTACTTTTATCTAAATTTCTACACACGTCAAGTCAGACACTAATGTTTCAGGCAGTTAAATCAGAACAGAGGGCTTACAAATACGTAAAGTTTGAAATGAAGTAACTATTTAAACAACCAGAGGAAAGGGGAAGTGATGGCTTCAATCAACTTGTCAATTCATTCTGGTTACACGAGCGTGATGAATAAATTGGCCTTGACTCCCAGCCCTAGAGAGATTCTCTAATTTGACAGCCACAAGGAGGGGAGAGGGAGGGAGGGAGCAGCAAAGACAAGTTACCAGATAGATGAATAAAAAGAAAAACTGGTACCTTTCTGAGCTCTCATCGTCTGCTCTTCGATCTGCCTCAGCCTCTCCATGAGCTCTTCCTTCTCACGCTCTATCCTCTCCTTCTCTTTCTCCGCATACTCTCTCTTTTTCTTCTCATTCTCCAGCTGAGCCCTGAGAAGTTTTGCAATTGCATGTTTCAGATTTCTTTAGTATTTGTGAGTGAGAAACACACGTTTTACTATATGATACAGAGAAACACAGTAAATGAAGTGCTCCTATTCTGACCTGAATAAAGCTGCAGCACCTTTATTTGAATAAAATACTCATGTCACTCCTTCTGCTTCAGATAATGTATGTAAAAGAGACAAGACTGCCCTCCAGTGGACATATATTATTGTATTGTCAAAAGTCAGTGAAGTGGGAGGTAGTTGCCCTAAACACTATTTGCCAAAATGACTAAGTGGAATTATTTTAGCCCCGTACACTTATTACTTTTGAACCATAAATACACTGTATACTGCTTAACAAATATGAACAATTCTATACATTTCATATGATCTGCAAAACTTTGGCATATAAATAATTTCAAAACACATAATATTTGATTTGAGTGTTCCTCTGCAGTACCTCTCCATCTGCTTGTGGTGCTTCTCCTCCCGGGCCTGAGCCTTCATCTGCTGCACCTCGATGGTGTCTGGCTTTCTCCGTCTCATGTACAACTCATGGTTACCCATACACAATGCCAAGATCCGCTTGTTGATACGCAGACGCGGGGCATAAAACACAAAGTCCTACATGTTTTTTAAAAAAAGAGAGAGGGGCAGAAAATACATCCATTAATGTGAAGCAGGACATGCTCTCTGCACTAACTTTTCTATACTTGAATTTGACACTCACAGGTGCTTTCTTGTCAATAGGTTTGATGACAAACTTCTTGTCATTGAAAGAGATATTTCGAATCTCACTCCAGGGGAAGCCAATCTTTGGGGTCAACCTGGAAAAAAAACAAGAAAAGGCCAAAAGTGGTTACCAATTTCACCTCTTCCCACTCATGAGGATATCCAGAATAGAGGTTGGTTGTAGAATGTTTTATAACATTCAGCCAGCAGATGGTGCCTTGTATAAACAGACCACATTACAAGAAATCATGAGACTGAACACTCTTTCAGGTTACGTTACAATCTTAAATTTATTTGTTTTGGTTAAGAATGGTGACAGGAATGATAAGAAGGCGGATTAAACTCAAAATATGACTTCCTGTCATGAGCTTGAAGGATGGTGGGTGTTCTCTAATCAAGAAGAAGCAAATGGAAAGAAATGAAAAGACAGAGTACATAGTGATAATGAGGATGGTACGGGCTAAGGAGAGAAACAAACTCTCCCTTATATCCTTTCCTTTGTCACCTGGACAAGAGACGAGGGATGGCAGTTGTGATGACTTAAGATAACGGACAGGAAGGGAAAAGCAGCGACAGGAAACGCTAATGCAGATGTGGTTAAATCTATCCTTTTATTCCACAAAAGGGGGAAACATCTCTGACCAGAGGACAGGAAAGACTTCCCTATAACGGACAGACAGTCTTCCTTTCTCCACTTTTGACATGACAAATATCTTTCCTTCCTCTAAACTTGTTGAACATTGTGCATCTCATGTTGGCATCGAGCCTCTATGCTAATATGAGAAAACGGTAGAGCTAACCTGGCTGATTTATGCGATAAGTTAATATCAAACAAAGAAAATGCAATACAGAAATGCTAAAGAGTTTGAGGTAGTTTTGAAACCGCGTCACCATTACATTCTCCATAAGAATACCAAAAGAAGTTGTTTTTTTACTGTAAATATCCCACTCAGTACATATCTTGGTCACAATTCTTTACAAAAGCTTTTGGATCATGCTTCACTGACAGTAACTGTAAGAGCAGCTCTGTGGACACCAAGTAAACGGTGTAATATTTAGTGGCAAATGGATCCATATTCTTATACACAGTTTCAGATTTAGAGTGACTGCTCCAGCTAACTTCAGGTTTAAAAACTGCTGTCTGGCTTGGGAAGACAGGTAAAGATTCTGCCTAAAACCAAAATATTTGTCATAACTCAAGTCAATGTCAAAGCTAAACAGCCAGTTTTTTACAAGTCTGATCAATCAAGTTGAACTGTTCTAGAGAGTTTATAGTTTGTGCTCCGTGGTCATTACAGAAAGAGCATGCAAAGTCAGAAGCCACATCATCCCTGTCATTTGGTTATTGGATGACATAAATCCTTGAAAATCTATAAAAGCATTAAAAGCTATGCTCAGATGAAACATTGTATAAAAAAGCTGCAGGCAAAGACACAAGCTGAACGGAGCTTGCTTATTGCTTATGTTTTGCTTATTATGCTCTACAATCAAAATGCTTAAATGATTGTAACGCACAAACCTAGTGCTTCACAGTGTGAACAATTCAGCTGAAGGTTGCCTCCAGTTGTGAGCTGATAATATTAATTTCAACTTTGTGCAAAATCTTTGCAAACTTCTGAAATATGTTTCTTGTTATTTGCAAATAAATAAGACATAGACCTCTGATCTCTAATTGTGGTGAGGTTGTGTGACAGCAGGTATAACAGACGCCACTGTGACAACAAGCGTTGACACACATTGGTTGTGACATGTTGTGTCATAAGCCTCCTCCTCATGTCTGCTGCTGTTAAGTAATCAACTGCAAGCCACAGCTCTTCAGCCTTCTCGCAATCATGTGTCTATATGTTGATTAGGATTCATACCAAAACATGACACAAACTGGTATTTGAATCTGAACGCTGAGGTTAACGCTTCTCAGCCTCAGCCTTTGGTGTTTGGTTTGATAGTAATTTAAATTTCGAGCAGCACACCACAAAGCTTGTTCAATCATGTTTTTATCAACTTAGAAATATAGCTAAAATTCGATCTATGTTAACTTTTAAGGACACCGAGACCATTTTACACGCCTTCATCTCATCACGCCTGGATTATTGCAACAGCCTTTTCACCTGTTTAACCCAAAAATCTATTGATCGACTCCAGACTGTCCAGAACTCAGCTGCCAGGCTTTTAACCAGAACAAAGAAATATGACCACATTACTCCTATTTTAGCTTCATTACACTGGCTCCCAGTATGTTTTAGAATTGACTTTAAAATTCTATTGATCACTTTTAAAGCTCTTCATGGCCTCTCGTCTTGTTATATTTCTGACCTTTTAGTCCCATACACACCAGCACGTACCTTGAGATCCTCGGGCAGAGGTCTGTTGTCTGTTCCAGAGTCTCGACTGAAAACTAAAGGGGACAGAGCGTTTGCTGTCAGGGCCCCGAGGCTCTGGAACAGCCTGCCCGAGGAAATCAGGTCGGCTGAGTCAGTGAACTCTTTTAAGTCCCTTCTTAAAACATACTTTTATAGGAGAGCCTTTCCCGATCTTATTTGACTTAATTTTATCCCTTTTATTTTATTGTATTTTACTAATTTTATATTAAATTTTCATGCTCTTATCTTTTTTGTATTATTCTTTACACTTGTTAAAGCACTTTGTAACTTGTTTTTGAAAAGTGCTCTACAAATAAGGATTATTATTATTATATTATGCTAACTCAAAACAGTCTTCACTATTATTTTTCCCCCAGAATGCATCAATTATTTTGTAAATAAACTTAACAAATCAAATCAAAGTCTGTGTGTGTCCCTTACTTGTCTTCGTGCTCATAGATGTTGAGGCCAAGGGCATCCACGCCTAGCCACAGCTGTGTGCCCTTTTTGTTTTTGATTTCAAAGTAGTTGACGCCATACATTTCCAAGTCCTGGGCAATTTTAAGATATTCCATCATAGAGTCCTCTCTAGAGAAGAGGAAAAGCAGAAAGAGTTAGAAGATATTTTTATTCTATAGGTTTTAATTAGAAAATGTCCACATTAACATCAGTTAAACAGTTTTATAAAAGTAATTTTATAAAGCTAATGACCACCTAGTCATACAATGAAATCACACATTCCAATACAAAAGGTATAGGTCAGCACTCTCAGATCAAGTGGGGAAACTTCTGTCACACATCGACATACCTGAGCATTCCTCTGTGTTCTTCGTGCCAAGTCTGTATCCTGTCCTCCCACTGCTCCTTGGTCAGCTTGTGCTGCTCCAAGACTCTGTGCACACAAACACACATGACTTCACCTGAAGGGATGTTGAACAACACAGATTATTTCCTCAAGAGGAAATCATTGAGTGTTCCAACAGGGAAGGGGACACATTGCAGGTTTCAACAGATCTGGCCTGCGTATGGAAACTCAAGGGACACCTCCCATACATCCCTCTTCATCAGCTCACAGCAGATCCATATAGGTTGTGATAGGGCTGAATCGATTAATAAAATACACAAATTCTTTGCATCAATGCTTCGTTTAATCCATGTAACTTTACATTGACATTTATTACTGTCGCACATTGCGTTTATGCTGTGAACACGACGTGATTATAATGGAGCTGTTTGCAAAGTGGAGGAAGAGAGAAAAAATAGCGAGGGACAAAGAAGAAAGTGTGGGATTATTTCAAGCTAAAAAAACCCAACAACAACTCTGTAATGTTACCGTCCGTCCACCGTAAAATGAAACTTATGTTGCCTCGGCAACAGCACCTGAACAAAAAGCAGCCGTTGTTCTGCCAGCGGACCACAGACAAGGTAACCGTAACAGCAACTTTAGCATTTAACTGAAATCATGATTGATTGCTGAGTTGAAGGCTAGCCAAAGTAAGCCGCAGACCTCAGCTGAAAATGTACACGCGTGAGTTTGTTGTTCTTTTTGGGCTGTGAGTTGTAACCTCACAGTCATGAGTTAACTGGGTGTCGGGAGCTGCACATTTTTACTCACCTCCAGCCACCGCCAAGCAAAAGTACTTCTTAAACGAAGCATTGATGAATTGTTGAAATAATCTATCGAAGCTTTGAATACTAAAAATCATCGTTAGCTGCAGCCCTTTTTTGTGTGTGTGTGTACCTCTGAGGCAGCAGTCTGTCATGGGTAAGGTAGCCAGGCTTGTGGACATCTTTGCTGTAGTCTCCATACTTGGCCTGGACAGAGTAGGATGCTAGCAGCACAGCTGTCTCTGGGGGACAGTAGTTCTCATCGTTCAGGATGGCCTCTTTCACCTGGCAGAATGGGAGGGAGTTAAGGAGTTACCTAATGGTACTTGTTTAATTTAGTCACTTTGCGTTTTCCCCATAAACATAAAAAATTAAATTCCTGACTGGAATCTCCAAGAAAAGTCACAAACACATTTTTATGCTTCACTGAGGTGAAAAAGTTTTTGTATTATTAAAAACAAGATGCGACAAAGTGCAATGGAACCAACAATTGTTTTATTCGATGCACTCATCTCCAAGTATTCACATTTCAGTAAAGGATGGAAAGGATCATTCATTTGCATTTTCTTTTGCAGATTTTCTGGAAATGTGGTCATTTCACTACATTTGGGTGGAAACTTGCCTAGTAAGTGGCTTGTTACCTGCAGGAAGAAGAGTCTCTGTGTGATCTCCTGGATTAGTTCCTCTGAGACATCCTCAGGGAAGAACTTGGCTCTGAACTTAAACTGCAGAGGATTCTCTTTTTTCACATCCTGCTGGGTCACCTTGACCATAAAGACAATATCTATTAATTAGCAAATAAACACAGCTACATCTCATCGTGTGACCTGGAAGGAGGAAGTCACCACAAAGATTTGTGATTCAACGATCAAAAAGGAGGTTGATTTAAAATCATCTTATTCATAAATTCCTTTAATATAATTTAAGGGACTGTCATAAACAAGCATTTTCATCACATAACACTTTTGTAATCTGGTCACTGTCAGTCAGGACAGATCTTTTATTATTTCAGGACATGTGCTACTGTGCTGGGCTCTACATAACATGCATACAAAGTAGTTTCCACTGGAGAACTGCTAGTTAGAAGAAATCCTGTCACAGATCATGCAGACAGCCCTGCATTGGTCTACATTGGCTGGAGGGCCTCAGTGAACACATATCCATGCTCATAAACACAAACTGGTTTGAGGCTCCAGACCCAGACAACAACAGACAATGTCTGGACGAAAGACAAGCAGATAAAGTGTGTAGGCAAAACAGAAAGAGCCTGAGAAAGAATGAAAAAGAGAAGGACGCAGAGAGACAGTAAAGGGAAGACGACAGTAAAAGAGCAGGCGTGTCAATGAAAAAGCTGTGTGTTGTTATGACAAAGGAGAAGATTAAAGCAGAGGAAGACTGACCTTCTTATTGAGTTTGAGCCAGGTGATGTAGCCTTTACTATCCACATACTGTAGGCCAAAGAACCAGACTTCCCGCAGTCCCACTGTCTTCACCACCTGAGAACAGGAACGTCATGGTTACGCAGCTGGCCTCTTAAACAACTCAACCACAACGACACCTATGTACATAATTTTAGCAGATGATCATCACAATAAATGAGACGATAACCAATAACACTAGCAGCAACTAACAATTTTACATCAGTTTAAAAATGTTTGCCTCCAGTTGGATTTCAAAGGACACAAAAGTCTTTGAAATCTCCTATTTGCAGCTTGACACCGAATGGGCCTTGTTGTCACAATTGATACACACTTTCATGCAGCAGTCTTTTCACATTAGACTACTCCAGTCCGTGAAGATGCTCCACAAGGTTAACACACTTGTTTCGAGTGTTGGAGCACATTAAATCCTTTGGGGCTGACTGGAACATAGGCTCTATTTATTATTATTTTTCTTAAAAGTACTATGATGGGGGTGTTATGACCCGGCTCAGAAGGCCACAACAAAAGGGAGACACACCATGGTAAATGGTTAACATCATATGTTTATTTAACAAAAATAAGCCAAATTAATAGTTATTTCGAATTAACATATGAGGTATGTAGTCTGTGGTTTCAGTAGTGTCTGCACAGGATGATGGCTGCATGAATATATATGTGAGAAGGTGTTGTAGTAGGCGAAAACAAGGTAAATACTACAAAGCAATAATCCAAAGAAAACCAAACTTAAGGGGAAACCGGGGAGCTGGCCTGCAGGGAGGTCTGACCTGGTCTCAACAGTAGCCTCTTGCGGAATAGCCTACACTCAAAGACACTGGGCCCAGGTGCTTTCAGTTGTCATAATCAGGGGATCCCGAACCCACTAATCAACAACAACGTTACTCTGGCTGCCAACTGGGAAACCAGCAACGAAAACTTCCTTACTCAACCGGGCCACGAGAAATGATAGGTGAGGTGTCCCCTACATATCATGCTCAATAAGATCTGTAAGGGAGGGGGTATCACCAAACAGTACAGAAAACCTACTGATTAGTGCTGACAGCTCAACCCTATGAGAAACTGGTAAGTAACCCAACAAGCAACCCAACTGAGAAATGCTTCAAAACCACAGAATCTGAAACTACGGAATCAACCATCATTGCCGGACTAACTTTCACATCAAGAGAAACAGCATCGGTCACTTCCCCCATGTCACGAGCATAGTATGGTTTGAGTAAATTAACATGACACAGCTCACAGGGGGCAAGATGGAGATGAGTGAGATGAACATCCACCAAGTGCTTCTGCTGAATAGTCTCAAGAGGAAATCGAGATTCATACCACATCGGCAGCTGAAGTTGAAATTTCTGAAAATCGTGTGAAAATGTGCTTCAACACTAGTGTTTTCAGGTCAGAAACTACTAAAATATAGTCCGCCTATGGCCAAAGGGTCAAGTGACCGCACCCAACATGTCTGTAATAATCCACTCTTGAACATAAAACACAATTAAGGTAAATTAAGTAGGGCACCAAAGCCAACTTCAAAAGGCTGCTTAAGCAGATTTGGCTTTGGTAACCACTCCAGTCTACATCTGTGGTTACGTCACTCACGCTCACCTGGTCGAAGAGCTGTTTTCCTGTGGTGTTAGGTTGGATGGCAAACTCCAGCTCTGCATCCATGGTGGTCACACGGACGTTGATCTAGAAACGAAACACAAGATGTTTACTTTGTTTGCCTTATTGCTCAGGCAAAGATTTTACATCTGATACAGCATTGCTGCCTGACTCATTACAAAGAACCATATCTCCCTGGGATGGGACATCTTTTCTACTGTGCAGAAACCAAGTATTTTGTTAAAACTACAAAAAAGTAACATCATATATGCCTGGAACAATAACTGGCATACTACAATAATATGATGCCAGCATTGAGCTCATTACTATTAATGCCTTATTTTTCTAATCTCAACTAAACGTATCTCCATCATCAATCACAGCAACATTATAGAACGTAAGCTCAGTTTTCTTTGCAGTTAAGTTTTTGCATCGTGTTGATGCTTCCCAATGATTGCTTTCAACTGGCCAATTGTAATGCAAATTTTTTATTAGCTTCAGTAAGCAACACTAACTCTTTGGAGCAAATACATAGGTTCAAATAAATATATGGACATTTAAGCACTTTGTTGTTGTAAACGGATGTTTTGAATATTGCGGAAAGGAATGGTATGAGAAGAGATTAAAGAGATGCATAACAGGTCCAAATTACTTTTGGTGAGAACACACAGCCTTTAGTGAAAAAACAAAAAACAAAACAGGGTTTCCGCTATGTACATTTTGCAGCAGTCAGGTGTTGGCCTGCCCCCGCTGCTGAAAAAGTTCCTACAGGAAACAGTGAAAAAGTCACCAATGTGCTTCTGCTTCATATATATATATATAGTAGGTATACTAATTTGTCACAAAATACCACTTCCTCTTTAATGTATTTCTTTCAAACATTGGGTTACTTTTTTCTAAAAAACAAAAGTACCTGGAACACCACGTAACTGTAGGCTGTGACAAACAGCATATATGTACCAACACTACTGTTTAACTCTTCTCAGTCGAGCAACAATCTTTTAAGAATTTACAGTATTCATACCGAAGGGAATTGACGAATGTTTATTCAGTAATTTCCAAAGTTTAGTAAATGCACTGTGTAAATTCATGTCTCTCTCCTTTTTTCCATCCTGTACTTCCAGGGTGAGCAAGCCCAACCTTTCCAGGCACTCAAGGGCCTCTGTTTGGGTGGAGCACAGAGTAAAACTCAGTCACTGGCTGGGGCCTGTTAAACAACACCGGCAGAAGGCCTATAGCAGCAGCTGGTGGCACACAACAGAGCAGGGTCGACCTCCAAAGCATCCGACATGCTTCCTCCCACACCTACGCACACACTATATGTCGCCTCAGCAACCCAAGACAAAATAGAAGGAAGCGCACGGTGTACAGAAAGGCGAGAAACCAAATGAGAGGCAGAGTGCAAAAGCAAAAAGTTAAGCAAGAGTGCAAGAAGATAGGGGGGAAAAGAGCGGGGAGATAGCGAGCAACAGGAAGTAAGAGAGATGATCTGGGGCGTATTCTCTTTGAGATTAAATTACAGCGAGGTTACTGCAGATGAGCCAACCATTCAAACAAGGAGAGAAAGGAGAAGGGACACCGAAAGAAGAAACTGAGGAACCTTCCTTTTCCTCTGAGCAAGTACACACAAAACCTCAGAAGGCTTACTTTGCATTTCTCTCATTCTCAATATTTCTTCACTGTCTTTCCTGCCTTCATCCCTCTTTGTGTCTCTCAATATCCCTGCAATGAATAATCCATGAAACTTGTGTCTATACAGCACATAGCTCGACTCCCCTGCACCACATGGAGCTCAGACCACAATGTATCTGCCTCTATCTCCCGCTCATTAATTACCCATGAAAAGTTACAGCACTTTCTCCACACTGTAGACTATAGACTCCTGCATGGCCTACACATTACTGTAATGTGCGACAATCCTTCTATATAACAATATTTTAAACAGGATTAAACGTGTTCATTATAATCTAACCTGTTTAAGGCCAAGTTTATTTTGGTTGAAAAATGTGGACAGCTTCCACAAGATTAAGTCTCAAGTGACTAAATGATTGCTTTCAGTCAGGGTCAATTTTCAAATCAATGCAGATGCTGCATTACAAATATTTTGTGCTCGTTGAGACCACATATCTGGCATGCAAGTTGCCATGTGTCTTTCAGTGAAGATTCCACCCAGAGAGGCACTTTATTTTTAGTCCACATCAAGACCAAGGCTTAATCCCTGTCTGAGAAATCAACCCACATTGCAATACATGCCAGTTATCTGCAGAGGAGGAAAATAAGATATGGCTTTTCAGGCAAGGTGACACCAGAGTACAATGTCTGAGTGGAGTTTTTTTTAGTGACTGTCCTTAGCTGTTAAGAGGTGCCAGCAGGTGGCAAACAACAAGAAATTCAGTGAGGTCATAAAATGTCGATAGATTTTTTTTAAATCAACAAATTTCTTTAAAGACTGATAAAATGTTAACTTTTGTGAGACTTACATGCATCTACAAAAGTGTGCCTGTTCTGCTTACACAAGATCTTCCAGTTAACACTTAATAGGAAAATAAACTAAATTCAGGTACAAAAGCAAATATTTTGTATTTATGTAAATTACCTGATTTGAAAATGATGCAACACATAAATAAACCAGACCTTATGGTTCTGATATCAAGGTATACCCAAGCACGCTGTTATCTTCCGTTTTATTTTTTTCACTCTCAGATGAAAACTTCTACATACTGCTAAGAGTGTGGTAAGCCTCATAATTAAGTCCTAGTATAGTTTTTTCTCGGTTCCTACATGTGAGTCTAGATCATTCATGGCACCCTAACACAGCACTGTGAACATCATTTCAATGAGGGTGCTAAGAATATGGTTACATGACAGAACTCCTAACTAGGAAAACCAGATCTTGACTTACTGATACATATACACAAACAACAGATTACGGATTCATGTTAATCCAATTACAAACCATCAACCACAACAAAGAAAGAAGAAAAAATAATAAACAAGAAGCCAACAATTATATTTTGCAAAGTTCCTTCAGAGGCTACTATACAACTTTTAACCAAGAGGAACTATTACTCAGAAAATCTATTAGCAGAGGTGGAAAGCATTAACACCTCCAACCTTCTCTTTTTACACTGTGTATGTCCTGCACACAAAATATGATATGATTTAGCAATGAATACTTTCTACAAAAGGGTCTTTCATATATTCCTTGACCGTTTACTCCCTTTTCTCCTACTTTGTAAAAAAAAATAAAAATACTCGAATTAATTAAATCGATTAATTTGATCACTAAAAAGCATTGACGCAAATTCTTTGCACTTCGCTGTTTGCAAAGTGGAGGAAGAAAGAGAAAATTGCGAGGGATGAAAAATAAAGTGTCCAAAGTATGGGATTATTTCAAGCTAAAAGAAAACAACAACTCAGTAATATTACCGTATGTCCACCGAAAAAGAAACTAACACCGCTGCCAAGCAAAAGTACTTCTTAAATGATCGATGAAATAATCTGTAGATGCTTCGAGTACTAAAATCATCGTTAGCTGCAGCCCTACTCTGATCATCAACAGAGTGAAAGCTGTAGTAATTTACTAATTATCGCAATTCTGTCTTTATTTGTGTCTCATTAAATCGTACACATAGTACTGTCCAACTTACATCTGTGGACATGTTGCAACGGTGTTTGTATGCGCTAACAATGGCTAGAAGCATTTATCTTGGTTTTCCTACTTAAATCTCTTGCACTGGAACACGGTCAACTTGGGTGTGACGTTATTCCCAGCTCCAATTTCCAAGGTAAATGGAACATGCCATCCATCAGCGTTTCCCCTAGGATGGAGTTGTTGAAGCAGCGGAGGTGAAGCAAATTTTTTTTTGTGCGCGTAGTGCGTACTATGTCAGAATAGAAAACCCAACATGTCTCAATTCAAATTTCAGAGTTTTCCCATAGGTTTTTGTGAGCTCAGGAGGAATGTTTTGGTGATGTTCGTGCTAGTCATGGTCAGGGGTTTGGGGGTCCTCCCCCAAGAAAATTTTAAGTTTTCCAATGAAAAATATGTAATTCACATCATATTGGGCCATTATTTTCACCATCTCTCTGAACAAATAGTTGGAAAAGCTAGAGCAGATAATAAACAACACCCAAAGATCAGTCTACTGGGGAGGAACTACAACCTTTAGATTTGGGGAAAGTAATTCGGTTGGTTATGATGCTCTCCACAGTGATCTTACATTTATGGCACATCATGTTTTGGGCATCACCTCTAAGCCTCAACGGCGGGAAAACCCTGTTAAAATGAATCATTACAGATAGGACTGTTTGTTTGCCTTTTGTGTCTTCATTTTACAGCTTTTGACATTTATCTTTAGACATTAATTATACAAAATAGGCAACATGAGAAACCTCCTCCCTTCTGAGGTGCATTTTATTTGCACATTAAAATCCAAAAAGAAACGTCTCCTCATTAGCTTAAAAGGACTAGTTTGCATCACTAATTTGCTTTACTAACCTCAGCTCCTCCAGTCACCACCATACTTTCTTTTCCTAACAACCACTTTTTCAGACTCATCTGAAACCTGAAAAATAATTTAGGATGAACCAGTCTGTACAGGACAGAGCTGTAGGCTACACCAGTTTACTCTAAGTTTGTACCTGATGTTCTCAACATTGGACAAGTAAGTAGCAATAAAATACAGCTACCAGTTACTCTCTATAAATTGAGCTAATGTTTAGTTACATAGCAGCCTACTGTGTAAGCTTTCCTGCTCAGCTGCAGTTTGAAGGGGAGGGTAAGATGTTCGCTAACTTAGCGCAAACAGGCTTCATTTTTTCCATCAGTTGGGGAAACAGACAGACTTTTCTTGGTCTTGAGAAGCTAACACACTGTAACCAACACAGTATATTTACTGCCAGAATATTTTCCTCCACTCACGTTCACCATCACTTGGACGCTGCCGCTTGGACAATCAAACAACCACTGCTCCTGAATGCATATAGGGGAAAACACTGTCCATAGTGTTTTATCATCAGTGACTTTCAACTTTAGAAAATAGGCATGTGCATTATTCAGGTGCTGATTTTTTTGTGAAAAGGTTCCACAACAAACTCCATTACACTAAATGAAGTCAGCTGAAGCAACATCTGTCTACTTTTGCAAGTGCACAAACCCTGATAAAAGCCACATCAGCAAAATATCTGTGCAGACTTTGTGTTGCTTTCAAGAGCAGCTGCCTCATTGACTTTCTGAGAGGGGAGTAGTTATGGAGAATGTAGTGCTAAGCTGGGGTTTCCAAGTGACCAGCCATGAATGTCCCTTCCCCTGCATTTGTGTGGGGCCCACCATTGTGTGTCTCTCTGCCAAAACATAGCCAACCAGAGAGGTGGAATCCTGCATGGACCAGACGGTCAGTTAATCCTGTCTCTCACTCTGTCTCTTGCAAAGAGAGGGGAGGAGAAGGGGGACAAAAACATGCCAAGGCACTGACACAGCTAATCACACACTCCGACAACTGAGAAGTCTTGAAGGAGCGACTTTTGCAAGGCTGTCCTTATATGACACTGACTGGGCTACTTGACAGTTCATAAAAGGGCCAAATTACTAGAACTTCTGCAGATAACAGCATGCACACTACCTGCAAATTCAGGTGTTTAATGCCTCCACAACATACAGCCTGCGAGTCATGATCTGAACGTGCCTTTAAAATTCAACTTGATGTAGCTGAGTCACATTCAAGTTGCAACACTGGTCCGACACATCTCTGTCACATTTCCAATGTCTGCTGGAAGCGTTGCAGAAGTGCAGCATCTAAAGAAGCCTGTTCTTCAGCAGCCACATTTCCAAAATTCTTACATTTGTCGTGTTTGCAAGCTTTCTGAACACTTATTTGCAACTCATTTTGGATGTGGTAACAGATGCTTTGTTGCTGTGCTTTACTTTACTGTTTAATTACAGTAATACCCCACACCATCCTGATTCTGTATTTCCAGAACAGTGTATATTAGCAGCAGGAAGAACTGATCTGTCTCACTACCTCCCTCTCTATTTTCCATCTTTTTCTCTTCTCCCTCTTGCTACTCATTTCAAAACGTGAGATACTTTTGCTTTTGTTTTATATTTTAATACAAAGTCAGAAACAAAATGCATCTTTAGGTATGATTTTTATGTTAATTAATTGTCAATACATATGGTATTTATGTACATTAACGCTTTAAGCTGAATACCACATTTGTGGACCTGACTTGTAAAGACACTGGAGCAGAGATAGGAGCTTTTTGTGAATCAAGAGCGAGACACTTCGCTCAAACACCCGGTGGACATCGGCACACTGGCTAGAATGGTAGTGGATAGTTTCTGGCAGCTACAGCAGAGATGAAACACAACACTGCTGCTTCTGTGGGGAACTTAATGTCCACTTCCAATCACATGACAATTTTTCCATCTTTTTCCTCCCCTGCAGATAACTGGCACTGCAAGTGCGTCTCCTCCTATCTCCTACAAAACACTATAATTTGCTCTCCCTCCTTCATGTGCAGTGTCACTAAACAGACCTCAAGTTGC
Source organism: Micropterus salmoides (assembly GCF_014851395.1). Lineage (NCBI taxonomy): Eukaryota > Metazoa > Chordata > Actinopteri > Centrarchiformes > Centrarchidae > Micropterus > Micropterus salmoides. The sequence continues at coordinate 14,118,454 of NW_024040040.1, forward strand.
AACGAGTATATTTCAAGACTGCACTAAAGCACTGACTTGAAAAGCAAGTAAACAAATGAGGGCCAATCAGTTTCTCAAACAGTCTCAAAACCAGTGGCTGTATCATTTGGGTTTTTCTTTCTCTGTGCCCTTTTGGAATGTTTCTAAATCTCCCTCTCCATTTCAATTGTGAAGATGAGTTCTCAGTCAGATGGGCCCCTTGTTAAATGTGCAGCTGTTAAGTTACTGTAAGCTGTTAAGAGGAGCTTTAAGAGACAGACACACACACACACACACTTCAATCAGTAGAGCTGCTAATCTGGCCTGCTGGGCCCTGAGCAGCTGTCTGTCCCTCTGATTACCCCCCCTGCAGGGTGAGGCAAGCTTCAGAGGGAGGGAGGGAGGGAGGAATAGAATGAGGAGCAAGAGCGGAGGAGGAATCACTGCTACCTACAAACACAAACATTCATCCTTTGGGGGAAGGTGAACGCTGTGTGGGAAGCATCCCTTTCAGAAGAGGACAAAAAGAATCTACTTATCCATGTCCAGCCGACTGTTGTACTGACAGTGTCTGAAAAGCTTCCAGTGATTTTACAACATACACTAGAGGGATAATAAAGAGGAAAAAAGGAGGGCCTTACTTAACTTTACTTGATTATGGACCTGGCTTTTGTATTGTAAATGAGGCAAAGGGTCAACCACAACTGGCAAACAGTTTGTCGTTTCCCAGCACCAGTATTCCAACTCCTCCCTTCCCGTAACCACCACCATTGTCCTACCTTTTAATATATAAAACAAAGAGTATCTCCAGAGTACTACAACAAATTCCCATCATACTCTTTCTCGATTTACCATTTTTGCCACATTTTCTGTTCATCCATCTGATTCCTTCCTTCTCCCAACATTCATCAGGTGATAATCCTCTCTTCACCTTGCTTCTGTACTTTCACAGAAACAGGATGTCGACATAGACTGAGCCACAATATACACAGCAGGGACCCTTCTCCAGCAAACAGGAAAACAAGCTGGGAAGCCAGCGAGGGGCCCTCTTCCAATGGGTTGCTATCACCTCATAATTCGCCTGCCCTACAGAGGCAACCAAACAGGAGGCAGGGCCCCAGACTGCAACCATTTACACACATTTTGCGACCATTTTTGGAGTCAGTGCAACAAAATTTTATTACTACGAGCAACAGTGCAACATGTGTTTGCACATGCACAAATTTAAACTTACACTTTCCTGCAGCAACTTCGGTAGGGGCCAGTCTAGACAATATATGGTTGTGATGGCACACATCATTTTAAAACAAGACAACGATTAAAGGACAGACGATTGTAGTGGGAGCACTGGGGTGGCAGGTGTGTGGCAATGGCAAATGGTTTATATGGCTCACAGGTCAGTAGGAGGGCCGGGTAGTTGCACATCCATTTAAGTGATGCTCCTAAATAATGTGTGTCAGTCTAATTATTTTAACTTCAATTTTGCAATTAGGTTTTGGGAGAAATTGTACTTGAATTTTGCTTAGTCACTGATTCAGTTGATGGATCAGAGTAAGATGATTAGTCAATCAAAAGACAATTCAAATGCAACAATTTTAATAATACATTCATCATTTAAATTATTTATCAAGAAAAAGTGCTATACATTTGCTAGTTCCAGTTTCTCAAATATTTTTTCTTTGCTTTATATCATTTTAAGTTAAATTTAGGCTATTTAAAGTTGTGACACTGGGCTCTGATAAATTTTGACAAGCATTTATTTTGTACCATTTTCTCTACTATCAATTAAACAATCTGTTCATCTCTACATTATGAAGCATTCTCAACATTTTCTGAATTAGCAAAAGGTTTATACCTACGAGGCAACATATTGTATGTAATTTTAAATGCTCTGCTGCCACTAAAAATCTCAACACAGTGGTTTCATCTGTTTTTTGACATATCACTTAACAACCTGTAACCACAACTTTAATCAGTCAGCTTCTTGCACACCCACATAGGGGTGAAAATCAAAACTGAGAAAATTTCAGCTCCACTTTCAACTGAACGCAACAGGATGCGCTCACAGTTGACTTCAAACGCCATACCATGACCTAGAACCATGTGTTTCTGTGTTTTAAAAGAAACTCTGAAGTTCTATGTGACTGTCACTGCAGAATCCCTACTGAAAAACAAATGCAGTACCCCCTCTCTGCTAGATCACAAAAACTCTTAAGTTACTCAGCCTTGCCATTGTTTTGATGCCTTTATGGGTGCTGACACTGAAAGGCCGGAGCAAGAGGCCTATTTCAAAAGTTTTGATGTCTACCACCAATCCCTAAATAATGTCATGTCTGATTGACCCTGCTATTGTTTCGTCCGTTTATCATGTCAGTGCCTCAGTGCCATGACAGAGACGTCACGCTCAGCACTTTCCTAGGAGCTGTTTTTGGGATGGTGCCCTGGTGACTCAGGGGACAAGGGGGGGAAATGGAGGTTGACATCAGTGCCTGGCAGTTCCTCTTCTGTAGCTTCCCAACCCCCCTTTCCACACCCACAGACACACACAAACACCCACCACCTCAAGAGCTCGGCAGGAGATGTGCTTCACTTGTGGCGAGGCCTGAAGCCTGTTGTTCCCAGTTCATAGGAAAGTTTCTGACGTAAGCTTTAGCCACTTCACCTTAATATTTCCATACTCAGTACTGCTGTGTCATAGTTTGATTTCTTACAGTAACAAGAAGGCTAGACAATTTCATAATGTGAAAATATCTTATTGTACTAATTGGGAAACATGCAATATCCTCAGACTCATGTGGGATCTCCTCCCAAGTCTGTTTATGATGAAAAAGCAGCATGACAACGGTGGGACAGCCATGAAGGGACTGCATCAAATTGGTTTTGTTTTGGTGTTGTTCACATCCCAGGACTTTGGCATTCTCTCCACCCTTTCAGCAACAATGGCAGCAGTGTTGCAGTTGCAAGGCCTGTGGGCCAGGCAGTTCATTTCACACTCTGGCTGTTGTTTACTTGGAAGAGGAGTATGAGGAGTGGGAGCAGCCATTGGGATGAAACTGCCTCTTCCCAGAATGCACAAACGTAGCTTTGGGCGGTAGTGCATGCCTACTACTATGGCAACTACAGAGCAATCCTAAAGAGTCTGTTTATACAAGCAGACCAGGCAGGAACAATCATGCAACTTTCATGTTTCTGATTCATATCATGTATCCAGATCTCTCCAACTCCATTTTTAAATCAAGAAATCTGAATCAATTAGCAGGGAACATGCCTAACTCAAGTGTTATTTCCGTTCTTCCCCTTAGCGGTGCATTTCTGTAGATGTTTGTAGTGCATGCCAACTCTTATTTAGCTCCTTTCAGCCTCTTACCGGTTTTGGCATTTTTGCTTCCTCTCTTCTTCACACCAGACAGCTGAGAGGATCAATCCGTCACAGGACGGCAACAACACCTGTATCACAGGACCTGGAAGCAAGACAATTTTTCTTTCAGGCACATAGTATACATGAGTAAAACAATATGAGCAGCTACATACAACATAATGTACTTGTGTTTTTGTATTCTCTCTGAAACTAAATGATTTGGCAAGAAACAAAAGATTACATTTGAATTATTAAAAATAGTGATTCCCCTTTGAAATTGGAGTTGGCAAAATCATGCCTATAGCAGAAAATAACCGATTATGAAGTTATGGGAGACGGGAAATAAAACGCTCACTGAACTGAGCGAAAAATGTACACAAGAGAAGTGACAAAATGAAAAAAAATACTGAAATGAATCCCATCCCTAAATCAGCCAATGGCTACAAGGCACAAAAGTGCACAGCCAGATGCACAGTAAAGTGGTTATGCATGCCATCTCAACATGCATTACCACTTTGCTGTACATGGTGTACATATGGTAACGATTGCAAGGGTGTAAAGGAACCAGGTTTTATACTTTCTTTACTTGTTGTCATTTTGAGATTTTTACAAATTTTCACATAACACTGTTGTTAAATCCTTTAAATTTGGTAAACTATTGTGTTGCTACATATGGCATTCGCATTCCTGAGGTATTCAAGTGGCATTCAGTTCTTGTCTTATACAATCCTGTAGAAGTAAATTGGCAACTACATTAGTCCCACCTATGGCTGGGCAATATGGCCAAAACTGTTATTGCTATAAAACATTTCATTCGATATCAATAATTATCAGGAAAAATGTCAAATCATTATTTCTCTTCTAGTCTAAATGCTGATGTTTGCTTCTGAGTGAAAGCAGATCAACTGTGTTTTCAAACTGTTCTTTATGGTCAGAACAAACATTTGATACCAAACAGTGGATCATTAAACAAATCTGAGGTAGTACATTCAAAACAATATATAAAATCTTTTTTCAACAAACATGCATGAGTAAAATTACATCAAATCTTTTTTCAGTCCCTTTATCTCAATAAATATCTTAATAGAAGAATGAAGTGCTAATTCGTTTGTAATTCAAATAAATTAAATCAAACATTTATTGAACAGTTATATTGTTATTAAGAGAAATTATATCGCTATAAAATGTATTTTATGTTTTATTGCCCAGTCCTAATCCCACCTACTTCATTTTGAAATGAATGTCCAGTGAATCCTCTGTTACAGCATAAACTATTTCTAAACTAGACTATGACAGGTTCCAACTGCATTTTTAAGAAAGAACAATGACAGTGAGTATAATGCAGTGTGACAAAAATAATGGTTATGGTTAAACTGTGTAAGGAAGCCGACTAACAATTTAAGATGTGGCTATTGTAACGCTACTCCAGATGAAGACATGCCCACTTGTAGCTTGTAAGCAGTTTGGCTTTGCGCATTTGCCGCGGAGTGTTGGCTTCCGTTACATTGTAAATTAACCACAATTTTATCAAATGGTGTACAATGTTACAGTCCTCTCATAACGTGATCTACAACAACGGCATGACAAGACGGAGACAAATTAAAACAGATACGTTTGTCGTGTCAAACAAGCATAGTTTATCCGGACTTTCACACTAACGTTAGCCGTTATCAATCCTAAATACTCTTCGTAAAAAGGTGGCGCGCTGAAACCATAGACAAAAAAAAGGTTGAAACGCTGACATTTTGAAGCTAGTGGGTGTAACGGGACAAGCCTGGCCAAGATTTGCCTCCCTCGCACACGTGAAGTTTTAAAGCCTTAAAATGTTGGTCAGCATTAATTCACCACATTCGCCATGAAAACCAGAAACATCCCAATAAATTGTGATTTTGTCCAACGTTACGTAAATCAAGCAACGGTGCGTTTACAGGCAGTTTAAGGGGCACAACTTGAAGCGTTTCTACCGCGTCGTTTAAGATATGAACTGGCCGAGCACGAGGATATCCGCTAGTGCATCAAACTTGAAGATAAGCTCATCTTTTTAGGGAGAGGCAACTCACCGGGGGGACGAAGTCTGTCTTTCAATTGATACGAAATCCTGGTATCTTCAAATGTAACACAATATCCACGGTGATAAATCCACTGTAGTTCTCGTTGCTTATCTTTTAGCGCTTTAACTGAAACAAATTCCCGCAGACATACAAACCCGTTGAAGTCTTAACCATAAGGCGATTTTGGGTGCCGCTGTCGAGCTAGCCGGAATATAATACCGCGGCTTCCGGTCTCAACTTTAAAAATAAAAGCCTCGTAGAAACGGGAGAGGAGAAGAAGTAGATACACTGCAACTTTGGCTCTCCAAAAGCTTCTTGTACTCCTATACACAATGACGTTGCTATCAAACATAATAGGAGAGCGCATAGGAGCTGAACCTTCAAATGTATCTTACCCAGATAGTTTCTCTCAACCTATATTGATATTTTTAGATTACTTTGAATGGAAGAAAAGCCCGATTTCCGGTCTTGTCTTTGGTGTCTGTTCTAAACTTGACGCAGCTAATTGTGGCGATGTACAATATGGCTGTCAGCAGCCGCAGAGTTGATGCAAGGCGTGTATGGAGCATGCATCGTGCCGTGAGGTGTATGGGGGGTGATTAATATCAGAGTGAGGACTCTCAAAAACAAGAACAAACAGACTGTTTCTATTCCACAGCCATCAGTGCAGTAAATGCTGATAAAAAATAATTCACAAATACACTTTACACTGTCACTTTACTTTTACAAGTTACAAGGGACTGTGCAATATTGTTGAATGAATGTCTGAATATGTCTGTTGTTATTTATCTGTATATTTATGTATATTTTAGTGTTTTATATTTTATTACCCTGTCTTGCGCTGAATAAGGACTGCACTTAATCTCGTTGTACTGTTACAATGACAATAAAGATATTCTATTCTATTTTGATAGGCTAAATGAGTACCCTACTCAGGCACCCTTAAGGACGCAGAATTTAGTAGAGATGGTAGGGAAATGTCCCACCCAATATCCAGCACTACTGAATTGTCCCTAGCAAAAATTTTTATCAAAACAATGAAATATAATCCTCTGATGTCGTAAGCTTCTAGTCAATGTATTCAAATTATTTCAGTAAACTAGACAGCCATAATGTGATTTTTAATGTCTACATCCTGTAAAAGAATAGGCCTACATAAAATGTGTATTTAGCACAATAGTAGTTCTATGAAGTCAACATTACAATCGCAATTATAATATCAAGAATTGGTCTCGGCCTATATGATGATCCTGAAGCCCTAAAATACAGTAACCACACAGAAGATTTCTCTTACTCTCTCTCCTGTAGAGGAGCACATCAGGAGATAAAAAGTGAATGAGACAAGTGCGGCAGCCGCAAATAAAACAAATCATTGTGCCGTCAATTGATTGCTTATTTTACAATATAATGTAACAATTATACATTTCAGAGTTAAGTAAATGCCCCCAAAATTAGTCCAAGTGATATAGAAACAACCTCACCTCTTCTGATAGCAATTGTACTCTACATCCTCTACAGCCTCTCCTTCCTACCCAGAAGGTGAACAACAAACCGTATGTGTCTCAGTTCATAAGAATTTCTTCCTGAAAACAAATGTGGTGTCTTAAACGGGAAGACTGTGATTCCCATTCAACTGTTCATGAAAGAACAAAAGTTAAATTAGATTTATTAAATGCTAACTATGATATTGTATTAGGTACATTTTTCTCCATAAGTAAGCATATCAATATTGATTACTTATTAATAATAAATCATTTCATACAAGGTCAGTTTAGTGGGGAATCATTTTCATTCTTGTAGTTATTGTATGTAGGGTTTCCTCTCAGAAACTGATAAAGCAGCATAGCGACAGCACCTAAAATGGAAGATGTTATCTGGCATCTTAGGATGTTCAAAATTGACGTATTAACAGGGCATTAATAACCAGCAATACTGAATCGTCCCTAGCGATAATTTTGCTCAGAACAATTTAATATAATGTTGTCCATCAGTGTCTCATCAAAGTATTTGGTGCACAAAAAGTTGACAACTCTTGTTCTCTACTAATGTGTTTTATACATTTTGTCCTACCCCCTTATATGCCTCACAGTGGTTTCTAAAAAATGTCACATTTTGAAATAAATAGTTACACTCCTCTGTTTGCTGTGTGGATTCAGAAGTCATTTTCTGCACTTATTTTGTTCTACCAACAGGTGTCATGGTGTTCCTGTTGCTGGTATCTCAGATGGGTTTTCAGAAGCCCCTCCATTTGTTGGTAAAGAGGAGGGATTTCAGAGTGTGTTTAATGTCACCTTACCCTATTAACACATTCTTACAATCCATCCCACCATAGTGAGAAAACAGGTGCAGCTGCTTAAAGACAACAATACTGCAGATGCATTTCTGTGTTAAAGCTGTCACCTTAAGTAAAAGGGATCAGAGTAAAACTTACAGCATGCTCCAACTATAATGACAGGTCAAGAAATGAGTCCAGGAAATGTCTCACTGGGTCATGAGTATAACCTAAAACGAAGAAAAAGACAAATTTCAGGACGGAGGAGTCTGACCTGTCAAACTAGTGTAAGCTGCAGACAACTTGGAGGTGTCCAGGTTTTTGACACTTGTGTAGGAAAGTCCTGCAGACCAACAATTAGCTCAATACACAGTTGTTCTCAGTCTTCCACTAAAACTATTGTCATAAAGGTAAATGTGAAATTGCAACACTTTTCCAGGTGAACCTCTCATCCTATTGCATGGTGCACTAACATCATGTTTGCCCCCCTCTCATACAATGGAGTGCAGCGCTCAACGCTCTGAAAACTCCTCTGGTTGAAAATGACATTTATATTGGACAATCTATTGATTTTAGTGTAGGAATGTTATAAAATTTGACTGGTATCATGCATGACAGTCACTGTCAATCCCTTCTTCCTTCATCCTCATCCACCATCCTCTATGCCCTACTTTTGTTTCCGGACTCTTTTCTTCCTCCCCCTTCTGTAATTATTTTATCCTTCCTGTCTTCCTCCCACTTCCACTCTCATTTTTGTCTGATTTCTATCTAATCAGGAATGTTTTAAGTTTATCTGATCATTCCACTTATGCCAGTGTGTGTAGGCCTACAGTTTGAACAGCCACACTCTACTCTTGATCTCAAATTCTTAGAAGTTCAAGTTATTCCGATAACTTAGTAAAATCAATTCTTAGAAATGGCCTGGGACCAACAGACCAAGTAAAATGTCCTCCTACAGGATGAAGCAGAAAAGGAGGAGGAGGAGGAAGAGGGACACTGAACTGGGTCCAACGGGTAGGCGGAGCTTTTTTGGTTGGAGATAACGTGCAGGTAAGGACACACTGTTTATTCAACCGAGTAATCTGGTACTAATAACATTTACAATAAACATTTACACAATGAAGCACACCTTCAATTTACAGAAAAGTGAAAGTCACATTTGTTATTTCAGTGTAATTTCATTATAGGACGCGCGGAGGCAGCGCAGGTCTGTAGGTAGGCACACTAATTAATTCACAGAGCCATCACCGAATGTTCCTTATGAAGACGTTAGCAAGCCAAACTCTATTACCAGTCGGGCAAATTAAATGTTTGCATATCGGCAAAAAGGAAAGCTGTTCACCCCACATTAAACGTTTTAATGAACACAGACAGCCTGGCATTTCGGCATAGCCTATCATTAGTTCTCTAATTTTATTGACATATTGGACAAATGTGAGTACCCAACCCCCTGGAGAATTGCAGTTTGGTGTGAGGGACAAATGGAATTTGATTCAGATCTCTGCTGCTTGATGTGTTGGCCCTTGCTGATATGAAGAATTGCTCCCAATTTATTAGCCTCTGGTTTGCATAGTATTTTAACAGGTAAATCATATTTAGATTTTGGAATGAGGTTTCAGGTAAATTACTGTGTTTGAGTAGGCAAATTTTGTCCTCATGTGTTTATAATATTTATATAATAAAAAAAATATATATATATTCCATTTCGAAACTTTAATTGACTTCTATTGAAACCCAGAACATGTAGGTTTTCAATACAGTGACCAGTAAGCCTATATGTTGTCTGCTGTCACTATATTCTACAGTGTGAACAGGGATGTACCTCCTTCCCACTGGGCTCATCACTTAAGTGATTTAGTATCACCAACAAAATTCAAATTCAATTAATGTTAAATTAATTAATTAAATTAAAAACTAAATAATTGATCATGCATAATTCTCAATGTTCAGCACATTGCATACTATTACACCCATGGGTCATTCATTCACTTCACATAGATGCATGTGTGAGTTACGTGAAGTCATCCCTTGAGTTAAGTAAAAAGGTTTGGTGAACGATTTTTCTGTATATCTATGGCGCTAAAAATCTGTTGACTCTTTTATTTCCATGTGCTCTGGACATCCCCTAGACCAAGTCTGTGAACTTGGCTGTTAGAAGTGTCACATTGTTTTGCATGTGGAACTAGTCTTGGGTCTTTATTTAAAACTTGGCATATCACCACATCACAAGATCTCCGTTCATATGACTAAGGGCATGCTGCTCTATTGTCAAAGCAATGAAAGGAGCCACTGTCAGGGAACTGGTAATTGGATTGGTAATTGGATACATTTGCTTTGATTGCTCTACAGAAGTAATCAGGTGTGTGTGCACTATCTGTGTGTGAGAGTTTTTTAAGGCAACATTGGATATTAATGCACATACTCCTCACGTGTCAGAAAACAACTTAAAAAACTGAACTTTGACACCATGTAGATCAGATTTTTTTCAGACTTTATATCATGGCTAAATTAATTGATTGCCACTAACACTAGAACTATGATCAGCTGAAAAATACACAGAATTATATTTGAGTACAGTATGGGCCTTTAACTTTGATCATTCAGGACATGCATACACAAATTGCTGGAGGCATTCATCTACTGGGAAGACATGGATTGTTTTTGCTTGGTAGAATCATGCAACCAATTAAAAAAAAATTACCAACATACTTTGTATATTCAATGCTAAAATTGCAGGAGATAAATTAACAAGTAGTTGCCTTAAATTCACCGCACACGTCCAAATGTTAAGATACATTGCTGCACAGCTCAATTGAATGAAAAGATAAAATTAGCATCAGTAATGTTGTTAACACCACTGACAACAGACGTGTGTTTGGTACACGGAGGTATGAATGTTGTTATGTGTTACGCAATTGCAAAAGTGCCCTCACTGCTGTCCTCTGTGTGTGTGTGCGCGTGTGTGTGTCTGTCTTCCTTCCTCCCCTCCCTCTCTGTACACTGCTCACCAAATTAAATGGAAAGGGCATCAGTCTCTTTCTGTTCTCATTATTCCTGCTTTCACGTGAGTCTACTGCTCAAGTATGGTCATGGTTTAGTTTCTTTTTTTTAGAACTCTTACAGCTGTTGTTTTAGTGATGTTTGGCATCTGTGCTCTTTTAGGAGCTGTGAAGTTCATGTGAAGACATAAAGTCTGCTGACTTTTGGTGTCCAGAAGCAAGGATGGGAGAGCAGCTGTCGGTACCAGAAGACCTGGAGCAAACGCTGGAGGTGCTGTCGACAGTCAGTGGTAGGGATGCCTGCAATATCTGCCCGTTTTTTACCCAGCGTGGCCAGAAGGTTCTTTTGTGCATCTCTTCAGTGTCCTCTTAGCTTTAAATGGGTTTCTGTATCATAATCTTGTGGCCTGCTCTGCCTGAGACACATCAGGATTGTTTTGAGAGTTGACAGTTTAGCAGTTTTTTTATTTATACCTGACATTGAAACGAGCCTCTGGTTTTCACCTCTGTACACCTTTCTGTTTGTTGTACATTTGGCTGAAATTTGGTTGACAGAGCCATTTGTCCAATGATCAGCTGATTACATTTGGATGGTGATCTGGAATTGCCACCTTTACATGGTTTTGATTGTTTTGGGGTTAATGTGCTGGTGTGGTGTGATATAATTCAATCAGCCAGCAGATGTATTAATGACACAAAAAAGACACGTCACATGCATTTGTGTTGAAAATTAGAGCATTTTTAACACCAGGAATTGGAAGTGTTGTGTTCGCATCATTCATTCTCAATCTGTTTGGTTTTTAACAATTGCTGTGTTTTCTTGATACCTCCCAGGAATTGCTTAAATCAGGTTTTTCTAATTATACATATATCATTCTCTAGGATCCTTGATACAGAATTTAGTACTGAGATACTAATTACCTCTGTTTCTTGTTTAAATGTGCTTCTATTTCTCATTTTGAGAAAAAAAATTATGCAAAACCCATCGTATACAGCCAGTTTAATTTGACATTGTTTACTGACAGTCAGCATGAAAGAATCCTTAGCAGCAGGTTAGTCCAAAAGTGATTTGCCGGCACAGTTTACACACAGGTTGCAATATCCCGCTTCACAAATGATTGTCGCTCGCAAATTGCAGATAGTTGAAGTATAAGGGCTTTCACATGTAAATATAAATGCTCCGTATTTGTATAGTGCCTTTCTAGTCTTTTAAACCACTCAAAGCGCTTTTACACTACATCTGCATTCACCATTCACACACATTCATTCACTGAGCTAAGTGCTCAAACAGAAACTAACATTCACGTACATTCATACACTGGCGGAACAGCCGCCAGGGGCAATTCGGGGTTCAGTATCTTGCCCAAGGACACTTCGACATATATCGCAATATGGTGTTTCATTTGATTAGTAAAATTTGTCAGGTGAGGATAGTAGACAAGAAAACAAATGTAGTCTGTTTGGATTCATTCAGCTTACTATCATATATAAAGCTGGTATTCTTCTTGATATACCATCTAGATCTAGTTAGCATATTGCATCTGTGTTTCTTTGCGTCTGCGTCAACTCGAACAGAAAGGATTATCATGCACAGCTAATGTTGCAATTACCTGTAACTTTATATCAGACATAAATTTCTTCAGGCAGCAGTACATGCAGCGGCAGGTTGCACTGCTCCAGAAGGCAACAACCTGTTGCATGGAAGCTACTTTATTTCTTTGTTGTGATCTCTGAGCCTTCAGTTCTTTGCTAAAAGTGAGATGCCATGCCATTATTGTTTGAAAGGCAGATATAAATAGTACCGGTATGAATAGATTGTAATAGTATTAAATGATATAACCAGTTTAAATCATGCCACAGTTTCCAAGACAGCAGTTGGAGAATCGGCTTTTCCAAGAATAAGCCCTAATAATTTCATTTGTTGTCAGTGTGATTTAGTTTCGAAGCCATTCCAGCGAAGGAGGGCATATGTTTTGATCTTCCGGACTGTGACTCTTTGATTGATTAATAAATCTAATAGAGCAGAATGCCATGTAATGACAAATGCATGACCATCTTTGTTTGCTACGTTTTGAAGTTTAAATTGGGAATGTTCGTGTGATTGTGTGATGATAAATTAGATGAAATAAAGATAATGTGATAGTCTAAGGGAGGTGGAGACCTTTTATGGATGGCACCAGTGTAATTTTAGTTTTCTCCCAAATACCAGTGATGCCCAAGAAAACCCTTAATCCACTTAGTCATAAACTCCTATTGTCTGAGCTGCTGCACACTTCTTCATAGTATAGAAGTCATAGACTCCCGGTATATAGAAACATCAATTAAAACAACTAAAAGAAGGGCCATTAAGTTACCTTCGGTACTTGGCTGACATTGTTGTGGCCACATACAATCAACTCAAAGTGACATTTGTGTTGGTGTAATATTTATGTAAAATGTAATGTATAGCATACATTATATTAGGTAAGAACAAGCTTTTCGAATGTCATTCCCCACATACAATCAACTCACTTTTCAACATATTTTTATTCATACTGAACGTAAAAATACCATTTCTCTCAAAAGAACCATGCTATCTCAAGATTAGTGTAGCTTCTGGCAATCCTTGGCATCATGTCATCAAGTGCTTTTTGAGTAAAAGATAAAATTAAAAGCACCAAGATGTCGTATAAACCAGTTGTATAAACGTACCCAAATTTTCTTAATTCTTACATTTCTTGTGTTTTTTCTTGGCTTCTGACAGGTTGACAATTTGTAGACAACAGGCGGTCAATGAACGTAGTATTAATTTGTTACACACCTGAGATAACGGTTTTACCACATGTCCTCCTGAGATTTATATCAATCGTTAAGCCTCAGAACTTTGCTATGACTTCCTATTTATTACTTTCTTGCACTGAAATTCTCTAACTTGAGTAGTGTAAGTTCCCTTGACACCAGGAAAAGTGAACTTCTTGTGTTTTGCTGATTTCATTATAATGAAGATCGATGATTAAACGCTGACAGTCATCTGACAGTTGGCTTGTTTGCACGTCACTTGACCTAATAACAAAATGTTCTAAACAGTCAGAAAATTCCTTTTTGAATAGAAAATGTAAAAATATACTTTACAATATTACTGTCACATGTACTCACTTACCAGTTTATTAGGTCCACTTTATGCTGTGGGCGGCTGTGAACTCACGGTAGAGCGGGTTGTCCATTAATCACAGGGTTGGTGGCCTCAATCCCCGGTTCCTCCTTCAGCAACAAACTTGACTGGTAGCTCTGGCATTATTGGTGTGAGAGTCTGTGTGAATGGGTGAATGAGAGGCAAATTGCAAAGTGCTTTGGTTAAAAGCAGTCCATTAGCAAAACTAATCTTCATAAAGCTTATCATGTTCTGGTTAATGCTGTTTTAGAGACGTGTTGATTTAACTTTTATTAGAATTTTGGAGCCTGCATGTTGTTGTGCTGATGGAAAAAAATGGCTGATGGCTTGTTGTGATCATAAAGGCAGCTGTTTCATCTCAATTGCAAATCATTTTGTTGCCAGTTCTGCTAATTCTTGGTCTTAAGTGTGTATAAAGTGACATTTGTGTTGGTGTAATATTTATGTAAAATGTAATGTATAGCATACATTATATTAGGTAAGAACAAGCTTCCCCACATACAATCAACTCACTTTTCAACATATCTTTATTCATACTGAACCTAAAAATACCATTTCTCTCAAAAGAACCATACTAATTTTGCATGCAGTGTTGTTTCTGCTTGGGAAAGTGTGAAAACACTAAATTACCAATTGCAGTTAGTAAAATTTAACGAGGTGTATGGTGTAAATGTGAGTATTTTCAGTATACTGCACAGCAAATTCAATTAAATTTTGGCTACAGTAGCCTTGGTGTGAAAAATCAGTCACTAGTTTCCTCATGTGGCCAGTGTGATTTGGTAGCTGTTGTTCAGAAAGCTTGGAGTTTATCTTGTGTGTACACACAGAAAAACACATTGATAAACAAATTTCTCATTCCCCTTTCTTGTTGGGCTTCAGTAATTATGACATAGGACAGAACACACACAGATGCCAAGTTAGTATAATTGGCTGCAGGGGGGTTTATGTCATGGCCTTCCCTCCACCCCCCTCTTCCTGTGATGTCTGATAAACTCAAAGCAGACATGAAGTGAGGTAAACAGTCACACATTCACATGAGCAAACACAGCAGCCTGATCAAGGAGGAGGGGGAGAGGCAGGCAGCTTGAATAAGTTCACTGACATAGTATGAAGCCTACTCTGATACAACAATGTCTCTAATGGAGTTACTTCAAGAGGGCCAAGAGGAGTTGAGTCGACTACTTGGCAATCTGTCCATATCTATCAGTCTGTTGACCCGACACACATTCAGCACGAGCCGCAGACTGACCTGGAGAATAGGTTAGTGTTAGTTTGTCTGTGTGTGTGTGTGTGTTCATGTGTGTGTATTTTGTGTTAACTGGACGTCTATGTTCAGAGAGTGTTCTGGACTGGAGTGTCTGTAATTTAAATCGATGTGACAGGATGAGGGGACATGATTTCCTATCACCACCGGGAGATCCCCCCTGCTGTGGTTCCCCCTCATTATTCAAACATAATAGAAGAACCTCACTATTTAGCTTCCTGCTGATGCTACAGTATATCTCTGATACTTCAGGTGGCTTGAAATTTGACTATAGAGACTGTAGAGGCAAACAAACATGAGATGTCATATTATTTTGAATGTTCTTCTCTCTCTACAAATCCAGAATAGCAGATTTTCTTTATGCAGAAGTGTCATATTCTTGAATTTAGTCATTACTTGTCTGAATGTCTGACTAAAAAATACCTTATTTAAATCATTATCAGTGGGGAAATCAAATGGGATTTAATTTCCTATTGGGGACTACATAATCTCTAGTTGCACGGTTTTGATGTCCATGTTGATTTTGTGCATATGTGAATATGTGCAAACATTATCCATGACTAGTAGAGGTAATATATCAGCTTTATTTTGGACCAGTATACCATGATTGACCTCATGTTGTACAGTAGTATGTTGAGTTTTTCTCATGAGCCTAGCATGTAAAGCTATGAATTTATAGTGTGTATCTGCATTACATACAATTGTAGTCTATTTTCTCAGTGGATTTAACTTTTACATCATTTCAAATTAATATCAGTACACCAGGAATGTCTTACAGTTCTCTCCTGACTCTGCTCACCTCTTGACCCCTTTTGGGGTCCTACTACAAGGTTAAGAAACAGTGTTCCTTTGGTTGAACAACATGAAAAACTAATAAAAAAATAAATAAATTAAATAATGTTTAACGAAAATACCCTGTTAGGTGCTATGTGCAGTCGTTAGGTCCAGTAAAAAGCTCCAATGCCAAACCTAAACTGTGTCACAATGTGTCATTTTCTATTTCTACACATACCATATTCCACCATAGCAACATATAGCATTACATGAAAGCATTGGAGTTGTTAAGGGAGCTAAACAAATGGTTTCTCTTCTGCTTCCTGTCTTTGTGTTAAGCTAGGCCTAACAAAACTCTCACAGCAATGAATCTGTTAGATGATAATACTAACATTCAATAAGACAGTAAACAAATACACTGTATCCAAAACGCCTTAGTGTTCCTTTAAATGTACTCACCAGACCAGCAGGGGCACTAGCTGTAATTTTATGCAGTGTAATTCCTTGAACGCAGCCCTCTTTGGTGTTTTGACCTTGGTAACTGATTACCTGATGTAGCCCTTGTGATATGCTAAACGATAACTTACCATATGTCTCACTACACCAGCAGCAGAAATGTATTTTCACTAGTTAGACAGTTGAGGGACAGATCAGACAGATGAACAGGCAGCCAAACAGAAAGTCAAAGAAACTGATTGGAAAGAGAAGCACACTGGTGAACAGGTGTTTTCATCATGTTGGCCAGCCTCTGCTGCGGCCTTCAACAAGCAGTAAGAAAACAGAATCACAAATGCACGCAGACTAACAGTGAGTGTTGTACAAATGAAATTCTATGATTCCACTTCTGGGAATCTGTTGAGCATGTGGCACAGCCTAATCAATATTTGTCCATGTGAGCAAACCAGGCAGGTTAGAGGATTAATTTTAGTTTGTAGAGATTGGATGGGTGGCTGATTTTGTGTTTGTGAGCTTATCTATGCAAACAATGTAATCCATTCAGGCTCTTTATGTGTTATGAACACATCTGACTTGCAACATTTTGCTGAATCATGTACAGTGCCACCAATGATACTGAGTGTGCATAACACTGGTAATATCAATGTAGAAGCAAACATGTGTTGTTGTGTAATTGTGTTAATGCTGCAGATAAATAGCTTTCCTCAGTTTAAAGTAAGGACCTTAGCAACAAAGCGGCAACTTAGATCTGTGCTGGAGGACTCACACTGACTATCAGGTCCTGGCGGAACTTGCTTTACGTGTTTAAAAATATTAAATCTGCACTTTTTATGACATCTTTTCACATCCAGGTTGATTTTTAAAGGCTCAGTCCTTAATATTTGTGTGCATGTGTGGCAGCATCTTCTGCAAAACTGCATGACAAGTGATTTTATTAATCCTGAATGTGGATTATATTTGAGACAAGGTGAGAGCAAACTCTCATAGGGTGTGTGTGTGTGTGTGTGTGTGTGTATGTATGTATGTGTGTGTGTGTGTGTGTGTGTGTGTGTGTGTGTGTATGTATGTATGTATGTATGTATGTATGTATGTATGTATGTATGTGTGTGTGTGTGTGTGTGTGTGTGTGTGTGTATATGTATGTATATATATATACTGTAAGTATATTCTCTCTTGCTCAGTCAGGGCCGAGGAAAGAGGTGTGGTGTAATAACTCAAGAAACTGTGATAGGTGTGTTTGTTTGTGCAAGAGAGAGACAGGCAGGGAGGGTTTGGAAATTACGAATGAGGAGAGCAGGATGAGGCAGGTGATACTCTTCTCTCTACCTGTGGAGATGAAGGTGGTGAGGGAGGGAGAGAAGAACAGACACGGGAACAGGATGAAGGAATGCGCAGGAAAACAGGAATATGGAAGAGAGAGGTTTGTGTGCATCTCGCTAAAGGAGATGGAGAGCTACTACAGATACAGCCGGTGCTGTCAACAGCTGTTGCATGGTGAGTTTTGCAGGGGTGTGTGTGTCACTAAGTTTTAAGTGTGGTGTGTGAGGTGTGTCGGTGCATATGAAGGCTCATGTTGACTCAGAGTTAGTGGAAATCCAGACGGAAATCTAAAGTCGGAATAATGAAGATTTCTGGAATTGTTTGGACTTGACATTTAGAATATAACCATAACATGATATTTTCATGTTACCGATTCAGATATTCTCCTAAAGTCAGCTTCAAACTGGGTCAACTTTAATGCTTATGAGTACGTCTTGTTAAACATTGGATTTGAACTAATTATTGTGTATTCACTGTTCATATGTGCAGTAGTAGCGATGCAGTGAAGCATAAATCATTTTAGTACATCATTGTGAGTGAAGGGCATAATCTGCAAATGCATTTTTTCTCTTAGTTGTGGTTATATCACTGCTTCCAATGTTGCCACATGATGATCACATGCAATTTGTTATTCTACTAGCCCCTGTTTCTCTAAATATTCTTGCAGAGGTCTTTCTGAGTCATTTTACTGCTTCCATTAAATAACTGCAATTCCCATCTTTGATCCATTATCCAGATTTCCATTAGCCTCAATTCTTATTAAAAGCTCTCCATAGCTACTCTCAACAGTGACACACACCCTTAAAACATCCAGAAAAGCATCAATTCACATTTTGGTCCCTTTTGACACTGCTGTCATGAGTGCGCCTCTTATGAAGAGAAAGCATTCATTACAGCTGCACTTGGGCAAACAGACAAACTTGAGTCACAAAGAAGTAATTGCATTGCGTTGGCAATCTGTCTCCATTTCCATTTCCAAGCTTCTCTTCTACCTCCTAAATCCACTTCATAGCTCCTGTCCTTTTTACAAGGGGTGATTATCAAGTCCAAAAAGTTGTCTTTGAGATAATTTTCTCAGAGCAGGCTTTATACTATGTCAGTTTGAGTTAAGCTGTCTGCTTACACACTATCACAGCACTTGGCACACCTTATCTTGCTGGTCAAGTACGAAATGTAGGCTTAGTTGTCAGGTAACTTTTCATCCATCCATTTTCCATGTAACCAGGAGTTCGATATTATGTCCCATGGTGGATGTAAAGCTGCACAAGAAAACATACTGACTTTATTCCTCTGTGGCCCATCAGAGGATGCCAAAGTTCATGTGGGGAAAAAAGTACTACTAAGTCCGTATTTACTCAAGGTGGTTCAATAAAGGTGGCATTATTATCTGACAGCGTGTGTGTGTGTGTGTGTGAGTGTGTGTGTGTGTGTTTGCTCACCAGTGATCACACAGACAGTGCAGTGTGAGCTTGATGGTTTTTTAAAATCTTGGTACGTGTCAGTGATTGTTCAGGTTTATTCTGGTCCACTTCCTGCGGGCTTTGGTCTGTATTTAGAGATGATGTGTGTATTTTTAGTAAGAACTATTGTATAAAGGCTGCGTCACTGAGACAGGTGCTGCATTTTTGCTCTTGATCATATTTTCCTCATTATTGTTGCTTTGTCAAGTCAAGACTTTTTTGTTCAGTGATTCGAAATCTTGATGCTAAGACCTGATGCGAGATAATTTCTTTTTATGTTGATTTTATTTCAAAACAGCCTAGGCACTTTTAAGGCCATCCATTAATTTTCACATCTTTAAAGTCTTCAGACTTTTTTCACATTTCTAAAGTTTGATGGATGTGCTTTTAACCTGCAGAATTACATTTTGCTTCTAGTAAATTCCACTGTAGTCCTCTGTTTAAATGTCACACAAAAATCAAAAGTGACTGTAGCTTTTAAAGTGTAGTAATTGATTAAAAAGTATTTGGGCTAGCAGTATTTGTGAATAAACATTGATTTTGCCGAAACACCAAAATGTCATGGTTACATAATGGTCAGCTGCTGTCTTCTCTGCAACTTCCCCTGGTGTTTGCCTTATGATGGTCCATCGTGACGGATGATAGTCTTGGTTCCTGCGTGGCAAAACTCCCTCTATCAAGGGTGTTCTTGTGATTTTGCAATTTGTTTCCCATCATTTTAGCCGTCTTTCCCATGATATCCCACTCTCTGTCACACTCTTTGTTTCTTTGACTTGTTTGACACCTTGTGACCTTAAGTTAAAATCCCTGATCATCATCTGAGTTGTCTGTGTGAGCGACCCTGACCCTTCCACACACACTCCTCTCCTTCAAGTTCATTGTCCTCATCCTGACCAGGGGAAAATAAACTGATAAACTGTTTCTTATATCAGAAGCTTAAAGTGTTTTCCCTTAATGCAAGGCTGTGCACGTAAGAGGTTGCAGTGTTTTTCCTGGTGTTCCCAGAGCTCATTGGGTTACAATAATAAAAGGATCACATAAGTCCAGTAAGTATGCCCAATATAGATTTTATCAGATCATATTATAGCACAGAAATGTCTACCACAGTAATTCTCACTCAAACACATCTTTTCGGCCACCTTTATTGGAGGGATGTGCCGGATTTGAGTCTTTATTGTAGCACTGCATGCGCCTTAGACACACACTTGTCAGCTGTGTAGTGTATGTACATAACGTCATCAGAGCATCCCAGCAGTATTGAATTTGTTTGTTTATTGGGTCTTTCTACAACATGTGGGATTAATGACTGACTGACTGTCAACAAGGTCATGGCGCTCAGTCATAAGAAACCTGGAGGAGGGTTTGCGTCTTGTAAAACAAGAAAAATGATGATGAAAAAGTAGCAAGGGTTGAAATTACTTTAATGTTGCACAGATATTTACTTACTCACATGTATGCAAAGACAGTTATGAACAGATATCTGACTGACTTGAAGAATTCATATGCAGTTTATTACTACAAAGTATAAAGCATTATTCTCATTTTTTGGCCTTTTTAAAAGCTTTTCTTTTTTTACAGCATTACAGATTATTCCCAAATATAACTCATGTATTATCTAGACACAAGATCACGTCGAATTAAAGTTTGTTTTGTTTGGATCACACTTGCACCATATTTTTTTCAAAATCAAGTGCTGCCATTCCCCTCATATACGAAAGAGGTTCCTTTGACATCCTTCAAGACATGACTGAGAAAGCTTTTTTCTGTGCTCAACCTGACTAACCCACCTACTATAATTCTATCAGTCTGACTTTTAGTGGTTTCACAGACTTCTACCTTGAAAAGAATCGAAAAACCCTTCAAAAATGTCTGAATAGAAGCATTTTAACAAATGTAAACATGCCTATTGATTATTGGATGGACATACTAAAAGAATTAATTTAATGTATTATAAAACTGTAAAAGTTAACTCAATCTTGTTGGACATCCCATTGTCTTCACATGATGCATTTTGCACTGTCAAATGAAAAATGTCCTCACTGACATATCAACCAGGATTTCTGCAAATGAAAAATATCTAACCCAGCATTAACAGAAAGTTTTTTTAGTTTTGGATGTCATTTGACAATGACATTTATGGAAACTGTTCTGTCATGCTGGTTGACAGGATACAGGAGTCTGTCTTACCCCTTAAGCCAGCCATGTAGGCTGCTTTCTGTCAAACGTATTTGACATATAAAGAAGTCCACATGTCAAGCATGTCAAAAACTCAACAGGAAATTGGCCTAATGACTGCCTGCTACTAGCCTTATGCTGAGGAGGAAGAGAGTCTGATGGACATTTGAATGTTTCTTTTTTACCAAAAAGAAAATGAAGTGATAGGCAAATTGGATGAAGATGGCTCATAGTCTTACAGTTCTGCTTTATCACTTATTCATTGTATCTTTCAGACATTGCAACTGTTTTTTGAAGGCTGTAAACTGGTTATTCTGTAATTTAATTTCACCAATAACTGATTTAAAAAGCCTGTTAGGTGCTGTCTGATATGTTGTTACAACCCCAAACTTTCCGCTCGTTCACACCTTTTTTTTCTCTCATACTTCTCTGCTGCTTGTTTCGGCCCATGAATCACTTCTCAATTGGTGACTTCCTGTTTACGCTCCAGCTGGCCAATAGTGTTTGATCCTAGAGCGGAAGGAGTCAATAGTGTCTAATCTTTCACGACGCAGACGTGTGTGTGTGTGTGGGGGGGGGGTCTCAAATAAATAATTTTGCTGGGAGTTATTCTAGCTGTAGTCTGCACCACATCCCTTATATACACACACATGCAGGCACAAACAGGTCTCCTTTACATCCCGTTTACACACACTGAAGTCTGCTCTGCATCCCATGTAAACACACACATGCACATTCACAAGTCATGCAATATTTTTAACTCAAAGTTGATTTTAGAGGCTTTGCTTGTGTTATATTAACTGATGCCCAAACACACACCACACATATGTTTCTTCTCTAGTCTTCATCACATTTTGCTCATCTTTTCTGTCCTGTTAAATTAATTCCTAGCCTTTTTTATTCCATTTAAGTTAAACATATGAAGGACATATGTCCTGGAAATATTTAAAGTAGTAAATTTAATTTGAGGTGCTATATCATGAGGACGCTTTCCTAAGACAAGTTGGAAGCTGACGTCATAATGAAGTTCATAATGCGGCTGATTTCAGATGTTGAATGTGTTTCGGCCATGGGGAGTAATTTTCAAATAAAGTACTATATTTCATTACCTGGATCAAATGTCAGGAGTAATGTCCTTGCACATAAATAACTGGTTGATGGATCCATGGATTGCCATTTATTTCTCATAACTGTTTAGACATTTTTTATTATTACTTTGACTAACTAGTGCATAATTGGATAGTGACTTCAAAAATATTTTTTTCTGTAATACAGTATACCATACTCTTATATAGATATGTACAAAAGTGGTTATTCTGGGATAGTTCTTCTTCTTATAATTGGGGTCTTATTTTCACAGTTTTGATCATGAATTTCTTTCAGTTATGATGACGTTGTACTCACCAAAGTAATGAGGTTAACACAATAAACTGGAATTAGCCCTAATTTAGTTACAAAAGTGAACTGAACATTTGAACATCTTTACTTATCTTCTGATGCGCCGGGAACATTTTTACATGCACACATACAGTGTGTAGTCAATAACTGAGAGATGTGATACATGTTTGGACATACTTCAGGCAAAAGGCGAAATGTGTCTTCAGTTAGCTCAGTAATAATAATTATGGTGTAATTTTTCTGCCTAAAATGTGAGTGTTGAGGGTGGAACTGTAAATCGGCCACCAGTGGGAGAAAGCGGTTGCTGTCAGAGTTGTCACAGCATAAATCAGCAGAGACAGGAAATGAACCATTATAAACAGTCTGCTTTTTCCGGTCCCACAGCCAACGTGCTCTATCATCTACATCTGACATTTTGATTCAGACTTCCAAGCTCTAGTTCTCTTGAATCTCTTCATTTATTGATAATCTCATCTCCGACTAGACTGAGAGATTGATCTTCAATGTAGCCTTAATCTAATTCTTAATCTCACACATCCATTGTTTTTCATCCACTCGTGACTAATCTCACTCCTTCTATAATGTCTACCACAGTTTCCCCGGGTCATGCCTTAGTCCCTATTTCATACCCCTGATGATGAAAGCATTTCTATTTTTAGAAGAAGAATAACTGGCAAAATCTCCTCAGCTGCTCGTTAATATAATAGCCATTGAATTGAAGGAGTTGCTATAACGCCTGCTTCCTCCCCATGCAGGGGGTGGCTGTCATCAGACATTATCTGTCTCGTCTTGCTACTTATTTGTCTTTGGTATAGGCCTCCCACTCACTGTTGACTGATGCCTATGAGTTTGCTGGCCTGTTTAACTGCCCTTTCCAATTTGAGTTAGTCTTTGCTGTGTGTTCCCAAACAAGCAGATAAGGCTAATGGAAAGACACAACAGACTGATTAGAAAAGGTAACAGCAGAAGTGTCTGTGAAATGATTTTAGCCTCAAAGGAAAGTGAATTTGTAGTTTAATTTTGCTATATTTGGCTGCTGCGCATTCATCAAATTTCAGTTTATCAATTTCAACTTCCAGGTACTGTCACTCTGTCAATGAGTACATTTTTAACCATGATGGGGAGGTACGCATTGTTTATGTCTTTGGTTTTCTTTACGTTCATCTGTTGGTAATTCTGTTCAGCAAACCAATGACTGCTGAATCATCTGCATATCTCATGAAATGGCGGTGGTCCTGTTTAAGTGGTTTGCAGTCATTCTTGTAGCATGTATAGAGTAAAGGTGACAAAACTAGGCTGCACTGGTGTTCATGTATTTAACAGAAATAATGGTGGAGTTAAGTCTGACTAGTTGAGTTCTTCTGGTGAGGAAGTTATTAATCCAACTGATCAACTAATCTAGTCTTGGGTTGAGCCCTGAGCTAATGAGGTTGTTTGCCATTAAGTGCAGTTGACAGATTCAAGATGTTCTTAATCACGTGCACTTATCCACTTGTCCATTTATAGATGTTACAGTCCTTTTAAGCATCGATTTAAAATAATAATTAAAAAAAACAGCAGGAATATGAGAGGAGTCTGTAGAGGACTGAAACTGGCCAACTCCCAGGCACATGATTTTAGCAACATATAGCTGACAGAGCTGCAACTTCCTCCTTGGTTACTGTGAGGTACTCTTCCCACATTTTGTTAAGCAAGTCAATGGTTGCCCCCTGCTGTTCACTGAAGTCAAACATCTCTGCTCCCAATATCCATTTCCAGTGATGATCTCTGATACTTGCCATGTTTTCCTGGTGTCATTGTCCATAAAGAGTACTTCCTCTCTACTTTCCACTTTATCACCAGCATAAACACCCATTTCTTTCTGATTTAGAAGTCCTCTTTTGTAACCCATGGCTTGTTGTTAGAAAAAACTTTCACAGGATTACATGAAACTACAGTGTCCTCACAGAATTTGATGTAATCATACAGAATTCAAGAGATCACACTGAGAGTGAGTAAGGGGTTTCACTGCATGTGTGGTGGGTGGGTGTGTGTTATCACGCATGTGTGTCCATGCGTGTGAGCGTGGATTATCCCTTTTGTTCTGGTCAGCAGGGTGATAGAAGAGGTCTGAAGATGAGTCTGATGGAAACCTACACTTCCCATAATGCACTCATTAACTGCATCTTTCATTAGACTCTCCCTACTGGCAACCCATGTCTTTTAAACTCCATGCCTCTCTGTAACACAGCCTTTGTATTATAAATTTGGGTTTTCCAAGCCCTGATACTTTCTCAACTCTGACAAATACACTGATCCTGTAAAATCATTACAATTTCTTTTTAGTGAAGTGCTAACTCTAAAGCATCAGTTTGTACTTAGACTATATCCCTTTTTAATGTCATCATGATCTTAGAAAGCAGGGCTAGTGAGATATATATATAGTTTCTGCATCAGCCTACATGCATACAGCAGGATGTGAGGAGTATATTCCTTGTTTATGTGGAGGAGAGCTGGCACGTTTTTGAATTAACAGAATCAATAGAATGACAGTTGAAAAATGTGTGTTTGCCTCAGCATGGCTGTATTTCATGAACTGAGCTCCTGAGGGTCTATTAACATTTTCACCAGTCCCACTTCTCACTGCTTCTGTGTGTGGCACACTGGGTCCCCCTGCTGTCTTCATTGGCATTGTGTGTGTTTGTGTGTGCGAGAGAGAGAGTGTGAGAAAAGCAGGGGGAAACGGAGAGAAAGAGGCCTCTGTTCTCTTTGGCATTAGTCTTGTATTTGAATTGTGTACAGTACACACCCATAAATCATTTACATTTATTTCATTACTCTGTGTTCAAATGCTGTTTGGAATCGGGGATATCTGACACTCCAACTTCGTGGCATCTCTCACTAAAAAGGCTATGAACAACTCTTTCATGCCAGCCATCAGCTTTGAGCCTAAAACGGCTCTCGATCTGGTTGGGCACTTCAATCAGCTCCTCTAACAAAAAAACCACATGGATAGTAAAAAGTGTACTGAAAAGTAGCGAACAGAAGAAAAATATACCTAGCCTTCATCCCGCCAGCAAACACGGTACCTGAAAGGCAAATTAAGAAAACAGGAACAGCAATAGTAAGTCACAAGGGCAGTGCAAAAATGTCACAATGGCATTATGAATTCAGAGCAGAGGGGCATGTGACAATGCATTTGCTATGACGTTTGTTCCTTTTAACGTGTTTAATGTCGAGGGCATAGTACTGCAGAAACAATGGTGATCTCATTAGTCTCTGATTTGGACATTTAAGAGACGACAGAGGGTTGTTATCCGTGCAAAAGTGGTGCTCCTCCTCAAAATGCTGCAAAGCCCAAATATGTGGGAATGCTTCCTTCTCTATTGCTATTTAATCTGGTAAAGATTAAACTTTTTCCAAAAGAAGCTAACCGGCCTCACCACCCCCCTGGTCATCCCCCTGCAGCAAGGCAGCACTTGCTTCAACTATGCTGGCATCTGCCTGGAGCATGAAGGTCCAGTCAAAATGCAGAGCTGCTATCACAGGAGAAGAGCATAACATAGGTGCAGATCTAACAGCGCCCCACTTTACAAAACAACTTTTGCACCCCAAAGAAGGCTTTTAAGATTGGTGTAAAAGCATATTTTGTATTGTATAGCTGTGCTAACTTGTGCATACTCACTTATATATTCTTACTATTGCTTTAGTTTTCATTCTGCTTAAATCAGAGAGAGACATCCAGCATAAAAACTGATTAGTGTCGGCCAAGACATTCTTTGTTCTTAGCTAATTTAGACCATATCTCATACTGTCTGATGTTCAAAACAAAGAAAGGTATGATTGGAGAAATCTAATTTATCAACTAAATGTCATTTAACCACACTGGAGACAGATTATACATGGGAATTATGACAATGAACAATAAGAATTATGTTGTACTAGAAGTTATTGTCACTTCTTTATCAGTTTTGGGAAGCACTGCAAAGGGTAAATGTTTTGAGTGCATTGTTTGGTTTATTGATTTGCTTTTTAGAGACTTACATATTCTATCACATGGATATTTTCTGTATGTATCCGGGAAAACAGTGAGACATGTGAGACTGGGGGCGGGCCGTCTGAAACTCCGCCTCGCTGGCTGGTACAGCTGGGGAGGGGGGAGGTGTGTGCGAGTGTGTGTGGGCTCTGCTGTACGGTGACAGCTCAGTAAGCTGCTGAAGTCTTCGGCAGAGGCGCAATGGACTGCCTGAACTTCCACCGTGATGTGCTCTGACTGAATATGTGGCCGTGTGTGAATGTGTTTTAACAGTGTGTGTGTGTGTATCAGGGGGCATACATGTTCCAGCAAAACAATGTCTCTAAACCGAGTCTCTCAACTCTGTCACGATACCACCAGGCTGTGGTTGCAACTGAAGATGATGACAGGTAGAGTGTCTATGTGACTGAGTGTCTGAGGCAAGTGAGAGAGGTAGACTGTTAATTTGTTATTAGATTGTGTGTGTGTGTGTGTGTTGGGTGTCTTGAGTTTTATACAGAGAGATAAGACTGAGAATTCTGCAGGTGCTTTTCTGTGTGTTTGTGGGTGTGGGTGTGTTTTTGCATTCTTGTCTTGGTCCAGCTGTTATCACGTACAACAGCAAACTGCACACTTTGGCATAATAGGTTGACCAGGTGGTGAAGTTAAGCCTAAATTTATGTTTGTCAAGTTTATGTTCCATGTAATCTGAAGTCTTGCTAGATGCCTTTATAAGCTGTTCATCATATCCTGAAGGATGAAGGCGTAGAACTGAATTAACTCACCAATTTTTCTATTTGGAGCTACACATTGTCTAAAGCCCAGGGTAGTGCCAGAGAACGGCCAATATGCTCACAAATTAACAATGCAAACTGAGTCTGAGACAAATCCCAAGTCCGAGCAGTGTCAAAGCAAAAAACCTAAACACATTTAATATTCTTCGTACTGTCTCACAGTGAGAAAAGTTTGAAATAGGAAAAGGAAACTCTGCCTTAATGTTGTTGTTTTTTTTTGCTGGAATCGATTCGTTCGAATCATCGATCGTGATCACAAAAGGGAAAATTTAATTATTATTATTGATCCCCATGGGAAAATTTGCTGTCTGCATTTAACCCATCCTAAGTAGGAGAAGTGGGCAGCCGTTGTGCAGCACCTGGGAAGCAGTTGGGGGTTCAGAGCTTTGCTCAGAGGCACCTTCAGCAGTGGTCAGTAGTGGACTAACCCTCCCGTTCCCAAGCCAAATCCCTACAGACTGTTCTAATTATATTAGAAAACAAATATTCTTTCAGAATGTTACAAGCTAACTATGCAAGAATCTTTCCACACATTTGTGCTTTTTCTGATTGGGTGGATGATGTTGATTAACTTTTAGTAACCGGACAGTATAACCGAACACTTATAACGCAGGTGTCAGCCACTGCACTGTCCATAATGATCTCTGTAGAAGAACACAATTTTGAAATGACTGAAAAACTGTATTGGCACTGTGCTATGAATACTGGTATCGGCATATATGTTGGACGATGACTTACAAGAAACTATGGTACAGAAATTAGCTTGAAGTAATTTAGTATAACCATTACATAGTTTGTCCTGAGAGAACACTGATTCTTTTTTGCAATTGTAAAATATCACTATTAGTACAAATCTTGGTTAAAAATTAATTTGAGGGATCTTTATCAAACAATGTGTACATTAAAAAGAGAACGCTGTGGTCGAGGATTCAGCAACGGCATTATGAATCATCTTCTGTGGACCGTGAATATCTTTTAAAAAATACAGCAATCTGGTCTCTAGTTGTAAAGATATATTATACTAAGTGTTGGACAGACAGACAAAACACTTATCATTGCAAACATACTGAAGTCACCATCGCTGTGTCTCTTGTTCCCAGCATTTTATCTACAGAGGTTAAAAGCAGTTTAGAAACTGGTGTAAACCCTCTGTGAATGAGCTTAATGAATGAACATGACCTGACTTTGCTATCCACATTGATTTGGTCTCATTGCCCCCGAAGATGCTTTTCCTGCTCAAGGCATTACTATCCATCAGACAGTTACATAATCCAATCTGAAGCGGAGAGTGTGTTTTTGTCCCAAGGTCCTGACTGTGTGTTGAAGTGAGCTGGATGCTAACGTGAGATTTGTCCATCCTCAGTACAGTACACAGCGGAGCACACTGCCAGCATGTTAATCACATTCATCCCATCAACAGTGTGTTTCCTCTTGTCAGTTCGGAGCAACACTGTGGACAAAACCCTTTTGAGGGTTTGAATGTCAACATCTCCTCCCCCCTCCACCACTCTCAGTTGTGTTTCTGTGTGTGTGTGAGTGTGTGTGTGTGTGTGTGAGTGTGTTCAATGGTGGACCACCTCTCTTTTATTCAGTTTGATGTGCAGTAAAACCTGTGAAACCACAGTGTTGATAATAATCCATAAAGATTTTGTCATGCTTTTCTTGGCCGTCTGCAGGCTTTTTCAGGTGTGTGTGTTTTGTTTTGTGTTGCGGTGCAGAGGGAGCGATCACGTTTGCTCTACTGGCAGATGGACTGAGGTTATCTTATGAGCTGATACAGCTGGGCACTCACAAACGCACGCAGACTGTTAGACCCAAGGCATCAACCTTTCCTGGCATTGCTTTTTGCCAAGTCAAGATTAGAAGCTGACAAGTCTCAGCTAAGCTCCCATAATGCAACCTGTGGATGTGGATCCGTGTATGTGTGTGTCTCTCTTATCTTGTTTTCAAATGACCTGTTTGCATTGGATTTACCAGCAGCAGCGGCAGCTGTTGTAGTGTACCTTCCAGTTAATTTACTTTGTCCTTAAGAGTCATTTACAGCTCACAAGTTACACAAGAACTGTATCGACACAAAAGCAAGATAACATAATCAAAAAACTCAATACAAAGAAGTACATTCGATTAAGTGGTATGAATATCTTTTTAATGATCCCTCAGGGCAGATAAGATGATGGCAAGAGCCAAGAGGACTTCATGATATATTGTCACATTCAGTTCAACAGCTTGAACTAATTTGATTAATTTTGGGAAAGGGGAAAATGATACATTGGAGATATGTCATAACTTTTGGTCCCTAGTCAAGCCACAGAAACACTGGGTCCTACACTTGGCATAAGCATTTTTTCATGAAAATGACCCTCCCTGCCTGCCATGTCTCTCAGGTGCTCCACCTGCAGTAAATTTAACTTGAACTGTAAAATTGAGTGCCCCTTTTTACGAGCTGCCCTGGGGCAGCGTGCCCTGAATCAGATCTTACTTTTCATCATGCCCTACATGTAAGCTTTGAAGAGAAGGATCAGTGACTGTTGAGGATTGCTAACCTTTTGATTATGACCTACTCAACTTCACCACAGATACAAAATCAGATCAGCTGATCAGGATCAAATTTCAGGGCTGGGACAAGTCTTCTGTAGAGTGCTACAGTGTTGAAATTGAGTTGTTTTTTTCAGAACTTCTTTGCATAACCACTTAACAATGTCATCACATGCCCATTATGCTAAAGCACTATGCACAGAGCCCTACAACAGGGTTTAGTTATAATAATGAAATCCACAGTCATTGTGATAAATGCTTTCTACAACACCCCCCCCCCCCCCCCCCCCCAAAAACCAGCACTTCCTCAGTGACTTTAAGACTATTACAGAAGATACATCTTGCTTCCAGTGCATGATGTCATTGTGTAAAAGAGTAGTGTCAGGTTTTTCCTACAGCTGCAGGTTTCTTTTAGGGCAAGTAAAAACACAGTCCTCTTGGATTCTTTACGTATTTGCTGCCTCCCTCTCTCTCTTTCTACATATGTGATTTTCTTTTTCTTCCCCCACTCTGTCTTTCTCAGTTTTCATGTTCTGTGAAGTGTAATGACTGGTAGGTATATGACCAGAGGCAGCTAAAAAAGGCTGTTGTTATATCTACTGGTTTTACTCTGAGCTGAGCTTTTACAGTCATTTTCTTTACTCTAATGGAGGAGAGAGGAAGAGAGGAGGACCTAGATTTAACCACAGGATTGCGAGTACATGCTTTGTAGTTTAGGCCTCAACAGTGTACATTTCCATACATTTCCATGAGACTACGGGTCTGCTGTATGCACTTAGAGCAGGCGGAGGTTCAATGCCACTTTGGCACAGATTGCGACATTATGGCAGAACTTCTTGGTGCAGAAAGGTCATGCCATGATTGCTGCTTAACTATCAAATATTGACATTTCAGCAAAATTATCCATGTATTATATGTGGATTGCTGCCACAATGGTGGCAATTTTACTTTCAGTTATCAATACAGTAGGGTTTTTTTGTGTGAGATTTAGAGTAAATGTTGGCCACTTTTAATATAACATAAAGCAATATTTTGACATTTTCACAACCAGTAGAAACTCCAGGAAGTAACCCCCCAACCAAAACATACTCCAGCCCCGTCCATAAAACCACAACTTGTCATTTATACTGCAGTCTTTCTATGGAAAAGACAAACAAGATATAACATGTAAGTTAGTGAGCTTTTAGAGGTGTTGGGATATTCCCCATAGTGGCTATTTCCTCCTGCTTCCAGTCTTTATGCTAAGCTAAGCTAGCTGGCTGCTGGGTTTAGCTTCCTACTTACTGGACAGATATGAGAGTGGCATCATTCTTCTCATTCAGCTCTGGCATGAAAGCGAATATGCGTACTTCCCAAAATATGGAACTATTGTTTTAACATTCGGTATGAGTTTCAACTTCTCTTTATTTATTTTGAGGCTATGCAGGAGTTTTTATGCTCACTTTATGTTAAATGGCAACCGAAACATTTATTGAATAAATAAAGTGCATTAGATTTTTACATGATTTGACCCTGGGCAGGTGTAACAACATGTCCAATACAAATGATTACCTTAGTTTTTTATACAATTTATGTATTTATTCATCTGTACGCTCAGGAAGCCCAATCCTTTGTTATCACAGATAATGGAATCTCTCTTTCAGATTTGAATACAGTTTGCTCAAGCGTTGGATGGGAACCCAGTCTCCGTGGTTGCATGTCTGTGTGTGTTGTGACTGCAGTGTAGACTGCAGACAGGGGGATAGTAGTGTGTTGTTTTGCTGAGATGATGATGCCACCATCTATTCAGTAGATGAGGGCTCACTGCCAGTGATAGAGTCAGGCCTGAAGCCATTGTTCTGGATTTCTAACTGTTGCTTAATGGGGGCAGAGCACACTATTTCTCCTTCTTGACCTTACCAAGACATACATGTAGGATTAAACTTCAGTTTGCTGCATTGCAGCATTAAAATAATAGGACTCAACCTGAATGTTGGACTGGAGTGTCTACACTGAATGCAGGGAGGAAGCACTGGTCATAGAGAACCTATTGGTCATATAGGTGGAAATAAAAGTGAAATTAATGTGGACTCTCCTCAATAACCCCTGGGTGTCCCTTGGCTGCACACCGACAGCTTAAGAACACAAACAATCAGGACTGAATTTATGTGACCGTCAGTAATATTTTAATATTTGTTTGGCTGCTGTTTTTCCTGATCCACACTAATTCGAACTTTACATGTGGGGATGGGCACCGCAAACAAACACACACACACACACACACACACACACACACACACACACACACACACACAGGGCAGGGGGTGGTACAACAACTGGGTCACAGGGCCAAGAGTGGTCTGGAGTGTGTGTGTGTGTGTGTGTGTGTGTGTGTGTGTTAACCCTCGGCAGTGACAGATGGGACTTTAGTAAACCCTAATAATGCTCTCTGGCATTATGATGCCAGATAATAGACCTTGGATTCCCTCACACAAGTGCAAGTACACACACACAGCTGCAGAGCGGCTGGCAAATCCTTGCATGCATCCTACATGCATGCGCAGAATACCATCTCTCTGCTGGCATTTGATACTAGTGTAGCAACTTTTAACCCCTCAGCCACACCCTCACCACACACACACGCGCACACACACACGCACACCTCATTTCTCCAACCTAGTGCCCTCAAGTCTACATTCCAAGTCTGTCCTTTCCATTTGGTGCATACCAGAGTAGCAGATGGAGAGCTGAAGGTCTCAGTGACGCCTGAGTGCTGGACGTCTGTCTCTGCGACATCTACTTTATTGATTAGGAGGGACCAATATCTAAGATCATAAGACATACTCTAGATCACCATTTATTCCTATGGTACTCACATTATAACCTGGTTGGCCTGGAATATTGGGATGCATATTAAACAAGCATTATTGTAGTACATTAAGGGAGTCCTACATACTAATAATTATCATTTTATGCATCAATCTCAGAAACATCTATTGAATCCAGCTGACAAGCAACAGAAATGTGCAGCTATTGCAAGTGTTTGAATATAATATATATCTTTCCATTCTTCTGAGATACATTTATTTCAAATGAATATTGAATAGAACGTTGAATCTCTGAAATGATAATTATTTATTCATGGTGCGTATCTGATAACAATGAGTTATTTTAATTGTCACATTAAGTTCAAATGTTCGCAGTACAGATGATGTCTAAACATTGAAAGATCATTTCGCCAAGTTCACCAAAAAGTCCTGGAGCTTGTCATCAGTAATTCCTTCACTTGTTTACAGCAATTTATCAGTAGATATATTACATATAGGGTAGGAATTATGCACATACCTGTAGATTAGGCAGTGTAAGATGTAACCTGTAAATATAAATATTACTTTTAAATGCACAATTAAAGGGAACCAGTAGCACAAAACTAGTGCATTCTGAGGGCTCCAATAGTCACTTGGACACCACAAGAATTCCTACATTCTGAAACCTTGTTTTTCTACTTTCTACATGTCAAAAGCCCTTCTTAAATCTACCTCATGAAACGTCTGCTTTACATTTTGATACTGGGATGAAGAGAGCTGAAGCATATTTATGAATGCATTCCTGAAGTCCAACTTTTCCAAAGCAGTCCTTTGATTCTCTTTTCCAACTTTGTTAAGAACCAATTTTAATTGTGTCAACGCAACCTTAGTGCACTAAATGAATAAAGATTACTGTAATTTTATCCCAGCAACAAACAATCAAATAGATGTATACTGTTAGCTGTGGACACTGATGAGAGTTGTTCATTTCCGCGATGACTGCATTGTGTATATATGTCTGTTTCTGTATGTCCGAGGTAATTTCTCTGTGTTGGTGCACCTTTGTGTCCATCCCTTCATGCTAGTTTTTGTTTGCATAGTCCTCAGCCAGGGGTGGTTGGGTGGGTGGGTGTGCGTGCGTGTGTGTGTATGTGTTTGAGTGAACATCAGACAGCTCTTCAGCTTCCTGTGGCTTTGAACTTTGACCAGCCACCAGCACTGGTAGCCTTTAACCAGCAGAGAACAGCTGGCAGCCATCTTTGAACTGACAATGTGTTCAGCAGTGAAAACCTGTAGGAACATGACTGCAGAACAAAGGCGAGGAGGTGTGTGTGGTTGTCAGTTAGACAGTAATAGACAACGTCTGCTGGGTTTCCGTCAGTTGTTTATGCTTTGTGCATGTGTAATGGACCGTACCTTTATGAGACTTAATTGGGCTGCTGCTTTTCTTTCACCTCTGAGTACTGACACCAAATCAAATCCAAACATTGTGTACAGTCTGCATGTTCCAAACCAAGACTGGTTTTTGTGATGTCCTCAAATTGCTTGTGTGTGGCTTTTTTAAAACTGACTGTCTAAAACCGCCAAAGATCTTCAGTTTACTGTTTCACATTAGAGAATCTGGGGCCAGGAAATATTTTGGCAACCAACATGATTAATCCATTATCAAAATAGTTCTTCAACAACAGAGACAATAATAACTAACCAAACAGCGAGCAATGCTTTGAATCTGGCGATGATGGTGGGGATATTGTTTTTGAAAATGTTTAACTTCCACTAGACATTTACAAAGTGAGACAATACAAGTAGCACTTCTTGAAACAGTGTTATTCTAATGTATTGTTATTGAAACAGGAACTATCTTTTTATTATAATTTACTGTCATGCATTGCTCAGTAACATCTGAAATTATTGCTGGATCGTAATTGGAAAGAAAGAGATAGCCACTTAGTAGAATACAGTATGTAATGTAAGTTTTAGTGGTGTGTATATGACATGTCGTACAGTGTGGTACTGCTGTTGACCCCCCAACCACAGAGAAAACACATCCCCAGTATCAACTAGCACCAGGCCAACACATTAAATATGTAGGCATGTGTAAAGAAAACCTGTCCTCCATTTCATCCTATTAAGACAAGAGCACCTCTGCGCTCTTTTTTTCCGACTGCTTCATTCTCCCTCTTCTCCTCCCCCTCCTGCTCCTCACTATCTTTTCACCTCTCTAAATCCAGGGCTTATTCTCTCTCACACATACACAAACACACACAAATAGGCATTCAGCACTCAGGAGTGTGGATTGGTTAGATTCAGTAGGCTTTTATTTGTCGTTGAGTTTGTCTCATATTTAAATCCTGCAAATATGCATGGATGTTTGGACATATGTTATTGCAATATCTGTTATATCAGGACATAATTAAGACAAACTTTGACTGGAAAGTAAATATCACTAGCAAACTAGGATGTGAACCTGATAATTTAGAGCTGAATGGTTTAATATTTACTTTTAATGGGGAAACTTTAGGGTTATGTATCAGTTTGCCCCTCAGCTAAGCCCCTGAAAAAAGGATGAATGAAATGGTGAGGGGGTGTCAGGGCTTGGGGGAAGGGTACAAGGAGGCGGAGGGACATTCTTTCTAGGCCCCCCATAATCACTATTTGTGTTTGGCTGCATTGCCCCACTTCTAGTGTGTGTGTGTGTGTGTGTGTGTGTGTGTGTTTGGTGGGTAAAGGGGTTCACTTGCAGCCTAGCTGCTATAGTTTGATTTCATTCACTCCACTGAGGACAAAGCAGGGAGTTTTAGAGTTTCAGCACAAGTGAAAAGGAGCCCGACGCCTGAATGTCTGATATGCCTTCACCATTCACCTCTATAGGCATGGATGGTTTGTTTCAACTTGATGAAATTTGTTGTTTTTCCACTAATTTTTTTTCTATGAAATCCCTCAAGTTGATATTTTGGATACATTCTGACTATAGTAACCAGTTAGTGGTGGGTGCACTTGTGATTTGCAGTGACACAAGATGTCCATCAAACTCAACATGTCATGTGACTTCAAAGTATTTACATATTCTTTTGAAATGTTTGCAGTTTTGGCCTTGTTTTATAGGTAGTCGCTACTAATATAAACCTGTGTCAAATACACAGCTCAGTAGTTTCTGATCGATCCAGTTTCCTGAGGGTTAATCAGGAGACAGGCTTGATAATAATCAGAGAGATTCTTTTAATAAAAAAAAAATGGAGGGAGCAGCAAAGAATTAACTGGTTTGAACTGTAAAAACACCCAAACAAAATCCTTTGCTTAATGAAAACAGCACAGTCACAGCTAGTACATGTACTAGGAAATGGCAAACTAAAGGAGAGGAACTGCAATTGTAAAAGCTCCTATATATGGAAATGCTGTGAAACAAATTACTGCAGAAGTGGAGCAGTCAAACAGAAAGTAGGAAGGACAACATCTGAAAATGTCATGGGTTATTTTGTTACAATTGTGTCTTTAATACTGTCTAATATTTAGTTTGAAAGCTTGTCTTATTTTGAAAAGATCTCCAAATTACATCTTTGGTTTGGTAAAGCTTTTAGTTTCAGTTGTAATAATTAGTAAATGGTTATTACCAACAGATGCTGCCTGCCTCCAGGTTATGACTGTTGTGTTTAAGTCTTGAGGTCACACACACACACACACACACACACACACACACACACACACACACACACACACACACACACACACAGAATACAGTATAAGTCAGATAGCTCTGCACATGTTGGGCTGTGTTCCAGAGTTTGGGTCTTAGCCAGAGCTTACTGCCTGACACACTGAACTGACAGCTGGCCCGACAACACACTGAAACACACATCATGACATATGACAACACTCTTGCTCACACACAGTCTGAACATGTGATCATTTCTTAAACGGATCCTTTCATCCAAGGAAGGTTGTGCACACTTCCTCTTTTCGAGGATCAGTGTTTTTGCTTAAAGGCACTGTGAAGAACTTCCCAACTCCTGGTTTCTGCTGTAGTAGAAGCTAATTATAGCAGAGTTGCGGGTTTGGGTTAAATTACAGGCTGTTTGAAGCTCTGTGGTCTGTTAAAGTCTATTAAAGTGGACCTGCATTAGTGCCACGTTAACAATCTCTCTAAACTGTATCCTGTTTAACATTTTGTACCCTCTTTTAGACTCTAGGCTACTCTTTCTTTCCTTCCATCCTTCCTCCCTTTCTGCTTCAGTTTGTTCCCTTTTTGCCTGATTAATTTTTTTCTGCTATAAATCGGTCAGTCATTTCTTGCCTTTCCCTGTTGTCTTCCTTTCTTTCTCTTTTTCCCACCTTGCTCTTCAGCTGAATGGCTCCTGAGTCACCGCTTGGTCATCTAAATATAATCCCCTGGTATTTGGAGTCCAGTGCCTTTTAGTTTTTGTTGTCTATTTAACTGTTGTAAAGCAACTTTTTTTAAAAAGGCCCAGTGTGTCCCAAGCAACAGCTGCCTGCCCTCACACACATATGCTGCTCTGTGTCAAGTGTGGACTACAGTATGTGGTATGAGTCACTGTCTAGCCAGTGCTATGCTTACACACTGCATATAGCATTACTGAGGATCTAAGCTCTTAATCTGTCGGGTTTTTTTATCATATGGAGCTGCTGCGAGAACAACAGTGTCCTCAGTGCCACAGGTGACTGGTTTCTAAGATCAATGAAAGAAATGACTAATAAACATCCGCATTTGCATTTAAAATTTATATGTTGGAGAATGCTGGGTCAATGCAATCAGCTGCCTCTTTGGTTTTCAAAACTGCATTGTTGTGATCAAGCTGTTAAAACCAACCGATTTCTTCACCCTTGAACATTCACACAAGATTATTCTTGCATGCTATCTTCAATCTGCTCCCATGCTGGAGCCGTATAGTCAGTACAGCTGCTCCTGGGGGGGGGGGATTTGGGTGCCCGGCTCTTTTCTAAAATGCGAACAGTTTGCTTGGTTTGCACTTCGATGGTAATAAATGCCTCTCGCTGCCAGCCCTGCCGTACTGCTTGGAAACACTCCCCTCACACCAGTCTCAGCGCCAGCCTCAGTCTATATGCACAAACACAACGTGCAATTCCCAGTGATGCTCCTTTGTACACACTGATGTGACGTTAAAACATTCAAAATTCTCAGTTTTCATCACAGATGCAGACACAATCGTACACAATTAACAATGCTCTTCCTAGTGTTTGGCATGCACGGGTCACACATGGCAACCAAATGGGTGGGGGGGAGAATACTTTTCCTCTATCTCTATATTTCTCTGTCTCTACATGTCTCAGAGAGGGCTAAATGAGATTACTGTAATCCAGCTTGACCGGAGAGAGGGGGAAATCCAAATGCTGTTTACTCCATCCCGTTAGTGTCTCTGCCTCGCTTTCTCTCCTCTCCTCCCTTTCTTCCCTTCTCTCTATATGTTCTGTTTCCACTCTCCTCTTTATTTCCATCTTTATATTAACTTGATTTAATTCAATTTTACCTTTTCTAACGATCAGCCAACCTCATCAGCCAACAGAATAAACAGCATATTAACCGTTCAGCTCTGTGTCCAGAATAAAGGCCGACATTTTTTCGGGAATCCTGTGGGATGGGAGTCAGTTTCACTATTAATCACGTGACTGGGACGGGACTGCAAAAATGTCATCGAGAGTGTGCAGGACGATAATCAAAAGTCAGTTATTATAAATAACTATGCAGTTCTACTATGAATAAACGCAGTTTTCCAATTATTATTATTTTTACTGGGAGTGGGATGGGACAGCAGCATGTTTGTGTGACGGGACAGAATTAAAATCACTCCCATCACCCTTTAGTTTCTAATGTTGCAATCAACATGGTTGCCAGCTTTTACAGGGTAAAAATAAGTAGTATGGAAGTATTTGATTGTGTGAGACATTAGCATTTAATCAATATATCTCAATCTCTCGTGTCTTTTTCCTCAGATGACGTTCTGCAGAGTGAGGATGGTCCTCTGTGTGCAGCAGAAATTGGCTCTGAACTCCAGAAACAGTTTGCCATCCTGCCAGGTTAGTTTGATTTCTTTGTCTCCTGACCTTTAAACACACTGGGGATGTGTGGCAATGCATCCAGTTCAAATATAACTGTGTAATACTG
Organism: Micropterus salmoides; assembly: GCF_014851395.1. NCBI lineage: Eukaryota > Metazoa > Chordata > Actinopteri > Centrarchiformes > Centrarchidae > Micropterus > Micropterus salmoides. The sequence continues at coordinate 14,157,359 of NW_024040040.1, forward strand.
TGGTAATTATAATGAGCTTGCAAAAGATGCTCAGTTTAAACGTCTGCAAACATTTGCATGTGATGTCTTTTTCATTTTTACGTAAGTGAAAGTGCAAGTAGACCCAACATTTTGAATAAGCTTAACAATTAAGTAAAACAATATAATACTGTTAAATTAGTGTTATACTTACAGAGAAGTAAAGGGGTGAAGTTCAGGATGAACTAGTAACCCCAGACAGATCTTGGTTTGTTTCCCAATAGGCAGCATGCATTAGATTAGATTGGGAGATTTGGGTTGTCGGTGCAAAAACACATTCAAGTAAACTAAAGGGGGATTTTATGTAACATAATGGAACAGGCCTGCACTCTTTGGAGTCTAAGTTCATTTTTGTGGTTTTGTTTTACTCTGAATTTGGCTTTTATCTAAACTGTCTTTACCTGTGTTGCTTTGTAGACATTGTTAACATAACATCAGCTGTATACTCAGTTTATCACTTTGTGTTTCTAAGAAGTTTCTTTTCATACCAGATTCTCTCTCTTTTTCGATCGGCTAGATCTATTAAGAGCTTGCAATCCACAGTTTCGAAGGCTTTCTTTTTTGTCAAACAGTGACAAAATTGCTGCTAAAATTTAAGTGACTGTGTGTCTCTGATGGCTGGAAAATGTACGTCTTGTAACACAGATTCAGAAATAGCTCCACTTCTACTTAATCTACACACTTTAAAGTGGCATAACTTGAAACAATTATCTTACAATGTTAAAATGGTAACTAAACACTTTAGTTATAATGTAAATAAGTTTAAAGTCTGTGTGTATTGGAGGCCCTGCCCTCTGTGCTGTAGCTTTGGAGGCATCGACCTAATTAACTTGTTGCCATATAGTTATCTAAATATATGTCCATATAAATATGTGTCACTTCTCCAAATCAACCCCTTAATTTTCTATTAGTATTTAGACATAAAAATAATGATATTCAGCTTTTGCTCCATTTATTTTTCTTTTATTAGAAAAGTTGCTGTCAAGTGCACACACTCTGTCCTTGAAAAAGTTCCAAAGTCGTCTGGTCTTGGACAGTAAAGTTTCTCATGAAAAGAACCATAAAGAACTTTTTTAGAGTTTGAAGTTTGACATTTTTTAATCTTTACACAAATGACCCCCTTACACAGAATGACACAAAGCGGCATAAAAAAAACAAATGTATGCACACAGAAACACACACTTGGGGGCCTGTGTTGGGTTACAATGACGATAATGCCTTCCCAGTGACGGCATGTGAATAATTCATCACCATGATGATCTGCTTTGCAACTTGACCCAGTAGCGAAAGAGAATGCCAAGTGTTTGTGTGTGAGGCCCTTTTGATTTTATAGGGTTTTTTTTGAGTTTATGACTGTCCTCTCAAGTTATTTGTATTAAGTTCTTGTGAAAAATGGGTAAAACAATTAAATTGAGGCCCGTCATTATGTCTTCCTTTAATTAAGGATTGGAACTTAAATGGATTTGTAAGATTTAAACAATCAGGTTTATGAAGATAGGAAAAAGTTTATAATATTCAAGTTAAGTGCCATCTATGTAGAAGAGTAAAAACCAAAAGGGTCTGACATAGATATGTTAAAATATACTCTTCTATTGTGGCAAATAAAATCTTTCTATGATAATCCCTCTTACACCTCTTACCAGCAACATGCCAAAACCTCAGGTTAATTGCTTGGATGTCACTGACCTGTTTCTGTTTCCCTGGCCTCTCTGTCTCCAGGGGGGCGTGGGATGAACGGCAGCCCCATCGTCATCTTCCCAGAATTCCCGGCTTTCAGCGAGCTGGAGGATGAGGAGGTCCAAAATGTCCTCCGGTACCTCACCAGCGTCCCCAGGTGAGCATCGCCTGTGCACATTCACACACCATCTTTTTTGCGGCTTCATTTGGTTTGACAGCAAACAAACTGCAGGGATTCTGGGCAATTTGTGGAGGTGCAGTACCACGTGAATCCAACAGAGGTCAGCACAATACCAAAGGCCTGCCACAAGGAAACCGACACAAAAGACATAAAGAAATAGATTTTTAGATACAATGAAAAATAAGTGATCGAAAATGTATGAAAGGAAACAAAAAAACAACAACAGAATTCTGAAGACTTAAAATCAGATGATCTTAATCTACTTATTAATAGAATTTGCATATAATGCTTTGAATAAAAAAATAAACCCTACACCTGATCGAAGGTTTTTAGGTGTGGCTTTATGTTAAATGTAAATTTTAATTCAAATTAAATCATAGTATACACCTCTTTTCTTCTTTCTATCCTTTCTCCTCCTCTCCTTTATTCTGCCCTCCCTCTCTATGTCCCTCCTCCCCTCCCTTTCTTTCACCTTTCCTTTATTGCTGAGTGCTGCACTCCCATCACACACACTCACTCTTGCATACAGACACATAATTAAGGGGAGGAGAAAGGATGGAGATGTATGAACCTGTATATCTCTATATACATATGTACTTGTGTGTGTCATGGCGGCCTCTGTTTTTTTTTTTTTTCACCTTTCATATCCCACCACCCCCTCTGAGTCCCCTCCCTTTCTCCCCCACCAGCTATTTGCACCCAGCTGCCAATCGGTTGCACTCCGAGCTCCGATTGGCTGTGGGAGAACAGCAAGATGCAGGGCTTGGTTTTGATTGGTCGGGGGTGGGAAGCAGGTGGTGGAGGAGCAGAGGGAGAAGGGGAAGGAGGAGGGAGATGCTCTTTAAGGATGTGAACGGTCACCTCTCTCTAACTGCAAACAGATGATTGTGGATGCAGCAACTGGAAACTGACAACAACGGCATAAGGGGGGGAAAAAAAGAAATGGATTATTGCTGGATGATAACAAAGGGATATTAAAGATTTTATTTTTTCTTTGTCCTGGAATAGCAAAGATTTTCCCAATTCAGCCAGCTTCATTCATTTGGTTTTAAGATTTTTACCCTGTAGAGATGGACTGAGGAATTGCTGTCGCCGCGTTCACTGGGTACTATAGTGTGTTTATTCTCTTAATGTCTGTGTGTATGTGTGTGATGATGAAAATTGGCTAATAAGGACGCCCAGATGGACCAACTCAGCAGTATTCATATGTTGGTCCCACAGTGTGTGTGTATATGTGCGTGTTCTACTTTAATATTCATCTGTTTTGCATGTGTGTTTAGGTGTCAGGATGCATGTCAGTTTTTGTCCAGCAGGACCTTTGCCGGAAATATTGCATTCTCTCTCTCACACACACACACACACTGACATACACACATTAGCTTAATGAGGTTGCTACATATGGCACCGACCGTGCAATGGCATGATTTTCACATGCACAACACACACACACATTAACACAGAGCCAAGGTTGCTATGGTAATCACAAGGGTCTCTCATAATCATCACTGATGGCAAATGATGACCACAGACACACAGTCGGTAACAAGATTTTAACCCTTACTAGGATTGCTTTTAAATCCCCAGATAATATTTATTCCTGTCACAAAGACGAACCAAAACAACTGAAGTCTGTCTTTTTACATCATTTTTATATATGATATTATTTGTCCGTTATAGTGACCCAGCCTGATGATAATAGCTAATGAAAGCTTTAGCTGAAAGCACTTTACTGTCCAGCCCTCCGTTGAACTATTTTATATATTTATTGATATGCAGAATCACATCAGCTTCCTCACTGTTTGAAAAACAAATGATCTCTGGGAAGTGCAGTGCAGGAATATCACACATAATGGGTGATTTGCGACTTATTTTATCAACAAGCCATTCTTACACTACATGTTCTATCACCTGTTAGATATAATTAGTAGGACAGGAGCCTTGCTGGGGACACCCTGTGTACCCTGGAGCTCACTAAGGGGCCCCCGATTAATGTGGGATGTGGGAGCCACACATCACATCAACGTACTCCATAAAGGTCCCTTGTTGGAACAATGTGGTGCCACGTACAGTATATTGACCTGAAACACACGTTTAGAAAAGTGGTTTCCCTGATGATAAGTGTGTGCTTCTCTTCTGCAGTGTTGCAGCATCAGGAGTGGGTTTCATCCTGGTCATCGACAGACGACTGGATCGATGGGCCGCCGTCAGGGCTACCCTGCTCCGCATCGCTGTAAGACCCTGTGTGTTTATGTGTATATGTGGGGAGGTGAAGCAGGAAATTAGCCTAGGTGTGCAGTGGATCAGATTGTTTGTGGGCATCATATACTGCTGAGAAATATAAATAGCTGTTTTGGTGTTTGTGCATTATGCTCATGTGTTATTTGGATCTGCGTGTGTAGTTGCTGGTGTCAGCTATGTGTGTGCATAATTTGGTTTGTCACCACTTACTGGACAGTAATGGATGTTTTGGTTGTTCATGTGTGTTTACTGGCTTGTACAAACTGTACTCTGTGTGTGTCTGTGTGTTTTAGATTTTATTCATTAGCTGTGTGTAAGAAGGACATGTGCTTTCAAATTGAATTTTTTCTGTATCGAGGAATCGAGGCAGGAGAGGAGTTAAAAATAGCGTGTTATTGGAGTGGGTGGCGGAGTCTCACAGCGTGTGAACATAGTATGTGCAATGAGATACCGTCCTGTTAGAAATAGAAAGCCTAAACTGTGTGAGCCATCAGTCTCATTCTGTTTAATAATAATTTTCTTTTACCATCAGCCTTGTGTGCCATTAACCTACTAGCCTACTTCTTGGACAGTGTAAAACTTTCACTCCTCTCTAAGATGATGCATTGAAGAGGCAGTACGTAGAAAGCGAAGGTATCCAGGGAAATGCTTAAAAAGGGAAAGAGGGCCATGAGAACTGTGAAAAGAAAATATAAAAGCGCAGAGCAGTGGAAGAGTTGTTGATCAGACAAGCTTGAGAAGTTGTTACTGATGGCTGTTCTCTGAAAAAAGTAGAAAAGGAAACGGCTATATCTGAAGTGTGTGGTTAGGGTCACTGGTTGACCACTTTGTGATATATATAGCTTAAAGCAGATTTTCTGGTGAACAAATCTGAACAGTACAAGAGAAACATCAAATGATCCTTTTTTGCTTGATATTTATGTTAGTAGGACAGAGTCTCATTTATCTCTCTAGAAGCATCACATTTCACTTCAGTTTTCTGTTTCTTAATTCATTTGTTGTGAAATAGATTTTTGGCTTCCTTGATTTTTGCAATGTCCTCCACACACTTTCATCTCTGAATCATGATTCACCAGCTCTGCCAACATGCGGACCAAGCTTCACCACACCCTACACATCTGTTGTTAAGATGCTCATCCTGTATTACACCGCTTAGTGTGCTCAGTGTATGCAGATATATGCTAATGTATGCTAATTGGACACTGATTGTCATCAAACCTGATGGTTTTACCATAGTATTTCTTAGAAACTATCCCCATTTTGAAAATGAGTAATTATGAGGCTCGTTGCTTTAGTAACTGAATTCCACAAAGTCAGGCAGCTAACCTGTACACACATAAACATCTGCACACTCCCCCAACCAGCCCTAATGGACCATTCCAGATCTATTATCTTATTCCAGTCCATTGACCAAGTCCATGTCTTTCAAAGGGACACTGATGGACTGTGGGTTGTACTGATAGCAGGGAATCAATCAGTAGTTTTAATTGGTGTTATTGTAGCGCTGTGTGAAAGGGGGGGAAAAAAAACAAGATACATGGAAACAGTAAAGTGTAAATGTTGTGTTCTGAGAAGAAATTTATATTAATTCAGAACACTTCACCAAACACTAAACACAAGGCGCTTTGATCATTAATCATTATCATTTTATGTTTTTATCAATGACTGACAAGACCTTCAAGCCACAGTTTGACATTTCAAAAAAATATGCTTATTTGCTTTCTTACCAACAGTTAGATAAATACAACTCTGATGTTCGTTCAATATGAAGCTGGAGCCAGTATCCGGTTAGCGTAGTTTAGTTTAGAAATGTAACAAAATCCCAATACCAGCACCTGTAAAGCTCACTAATTAACATGTTATATCTCGTTTGTTTAGTCAGTATAAAACTGAAATGTAAAACAGAGGCTTTATCTGTGACTTCCTGGAGTCTTGGCATAAACCCCTATTAAATCACGAATTGTTGTTTTTAAACTTCGGTTTGAGTACGGATCAAACTAACAGGATAAAATGTGTTAATAAATTAGTTTTGGAGGTTCTGGTAGGTGGTTCGTTTTGTTGTCGTTTGTTTTTCCCCTATGGCCAGTCTTTCTGCTAAGTTAAGCTAAGCTAAGCTAACCGGCTTCTTCTTTGTATTTAACATTTAACATGGACATGAGAGTGGTATTGAACTTCTCTTTAAGTTTTCCCTTAATGAAGCTGTAAAAGTTAAGCAAATTAAACAGTCTACCTTCACTGATTTATACCACATGTTCCTTTTAGTGTCTGGTAGTTCCAACACTTGATTGAAAATATATAATCCTTCCCTGAAATGTTTTTGATTTTGCCTTAGATTATTGCAATTTGTGCTCTGTCTCTCCTTGATGACAGTAAAACAAAGGAAAGATAAGAAAGTGGTAAAGCGAAAGATAACATGAGTCTCATACCCTATCATACCCAGTAGTGTTCCCCAGTAAGGATCTCCCATGCTGCTCTTGCCTCTCCTGCTGATTGCCTCTCTCCTCTTTTCTTTATCCATTACTACACTTCTTTGTTCTGCTTCACTTCCCACACAGCACTGTGAAAAATAACATTTAAAACAAATGGGAATACTGGTTATATTTCTGTTGTTGAAAATTCATATTACAATGAGACGATTTAGGGCTCCTGTTTCTTAAAATAAAGCTCTTCCAAGTGTTGGAAGTAATTCTACACCTTCCTATTTCATGCTGTAAAGCAGCTCAATAGATCTACCACTGACCTGCCAGCCAGTTAGAGGCTGATAATCTTGTTGCCGTTGCTTTTGTTAACAGTAATTATTTATCGATGGCAAGATGCTGCACCTGGCATGTTTTGGGAAGGTCCAAACAATTGCACAGAGTTTACATAAAATAAGAGAGAACAAGGTGGAGAATTGGATGAAAAATATCACAGTCAACATCTTGTGCATCCCACCAGCAGATTCAGGTGACGAAAGCTTCTGAAATCTAGACTTTTACGTCTATTACATGATCCTTAAATATAACGTCCATTGAGAAACATACACCAGGTGTTTCAGCTACAATCCTCTGCTGGTTTTATAAACGGAGATGAAGTCAGAGTGTGTGGATTGTGTCCCGAGATGTCCATGGTGGAAGCAGGCAGCAATATAACTTAACCTGAAGGCATGACGAGCAGGTGGTGAGAGGAGTGTCTCACATGCTCTCCTCCCCAGTCCCCTCTGCTCGATCCCCCCTATGGCAGATGTCCTTCTTGGGCACGCCTGCTTTGTCCACCAGCCAATGATGCGCAGTCATACTGGAGATTGAAGGTGGTTTGTCTTACTGTGAGATGCTCCGCTCATCAATGCCGTTCAAGGTCACTCGCTGCCATTTGCTGGTTCGTTGCCAGAAAGGGGGGGAAAAAAAGGAATGGACTGCATTGTCACGTAAAGCCAGAGATCAGTGTACAGCTCATGCACAGATGCTCTCATGCTGCCTTGTGGATAGGCTGACGATCCACAGATGGCGCTGACCAGTAGTTTTTAGTCTCATGAACAGTGATTTGTTATTGCGGCAAATAAAAATGAGGATGAACTTTGACCTCTAGTTGATAGTCACTGTGAAATAAGCAACAAATGCTGCCCATAAAACTAGAGAAATTCAATATGTTAATAATGCGATATTCTTACGCTGCTAAAATGAATTGCATTAAGCCCCTTAGATCATTTGTTTACAATATTTCCACACTTGTTTGTTCAGAAAAATGTAGCTACTGTAAAGGGGCATGTTAGTAATTTACCTTTTATCAGTCTCAATCAGTCACCAAAGAATTAAAGCAACAGCTTCCTGTGGACGGCATAAATCATATATGTCACTGTCCTTCTTTTCTTTCTTTTTTTTTTTCCCGATCCCAGCAACCTGACTGTTTCAATTCCTTCCTGTCCTATTAGTTCGGTATCTTTTCTGGGTGGCTTCCACTTAATCAGCCATACTTACTCCACAGTGTTACCAATCCAAGTTGCATTAATTATAATAAAGGGTCAACAGGGTGAATCAACATGCATTGCACTCAAATGATGGGACACATCTCAGTCCATCTTTGTGATTTAGGGTAATAAATACAGTATGCAGTCATTCAAGCGCACAGGAACAATGCTGCAGGGCTGAAATGCAGACGGCTCAGCTGGTGCAAATGAGAGGTTAACAGAACTGCAGCCTCTGTGAAGATTCACTTCTGAATCTTATGATGATAAATTTCATGATGTCCAAAAGCAAAAGGAGTGATACCGACGGAGGAGGGGGTTGAGCATGTGGAGGGAGGTGGTTTAATATGGTGGCTATCCAGCTCCCAGGAGAACAATGTGGATGTCATTAGAGAACATGAGTGCCACCCCCCCCCCCCCCCCCCCCCGCCTCAACAAAAAAAGAATATAAATCACCCTGGTCAACAGAAAATAATATTCTAATCTTCATTATTTATTTATGTGTGCTTTTTATCTGTGAGAAGTGTGAGTGTGTGTGTGTGTGCGCGCGCACATGTATCTTTTAAGTGTATCCAGGGATGTGAATGCACATTAGCATGTCTGTTTATCAGTCAGGGGGGATGCACCGAGCAGATTGTGTATTGTCATGTTAATGCAGAGGTACAAATTAAGCCAAGACCTCTCAGGGTTTATTGAATTTAATTGCTTCCAATTACAGATATGTTATTGCTCACTGTGTTTTGTATGCTGTGTTATTGGTAATATATTTATATAATATATATTTTTGTCTAATTAACATGCACTCACACTTATTGGCTGAATTACAACTTGTGTTTTTATTGCATTTTTAATTCTTTCTTACAGATTATTACCTGCAGATGTGAGTTGCTGTAATTAGAGCAGAAAGTGAGCGTGTAGTGTTATTTAATGTGTAATTTTGGGTGGAAATCGGAAAGGAACCATGTAGAACGAGCTATGAATATGATGACTGTCACTCATCAATGTCACAGCAAGTGGAGTGTGTGAGCAGGTATTACTCATGTTGTGGGGACATGAATCTGTTTACACAGTCACATTGTGGGGACTCATAATGCCCCATAATGTAAATCATCACATTTTAGGGTTAAACTTAATGGTTACAGTTAGGGGTTAGGCTAAGTCCTGGAAATGAATTTAAGTCAATGTAATGTCCTCTGAAGAGATGGAAACATGACTGTGTGAGTGTGTGAGCGAGCCAAAAATAAATGAGTGGAAGAGCAGAGTGGAGCTGCAGCACCATCGACACTCTACACAGACAGACATCAGTTACTATCTGTCACCCTCTCTCTCCTTTAATTTGTCTTGCGCGCACACATACGCTGACTCTCTCTATTTCATCACTCTCTCACTCTTGCTTTCCTTCATGCTCTCTCTCTGTCTCCATCTCTCTGCGCCTTTTCCAAGGAGAACGGTTTCCATGGCAACGCCGTGCAGGCATTTCATGACTATGATATATGTATGTGAGAGTGCAGGTCTCCTTGTAGACTAAATTAAAGCCATGTACAGTATTTCTTTACTGATTTTTATAAAAGCACTCCGGTTGTCTGTTTGTTTTTTTTTACCGGATGTTCTCTGTGGTCCTGATGAATATCGGCTTTGCGACGAGGGATGCAGTCAGTGCGTGGCACCATTTTGTCAAGATTGTGGACACGAGTTACTCTGTTGTTTCCTCAGATCTATTAATACAAAACATTTCCAGATAAAATAGGAACGTTCTCAGACTGCTGTTGTACTATGTTAATGGTCGGGCTATAAGTTACTAGCCATTTGGTTGTTTGCATGAGCAGCAATAGCTAGCATAGCTCAGTAGACAATACTTCTACTAAAATGTTGTGTTTATATATTATTTATAAAGAAGCCAGAAAGAAATAGGAATTCCTATGATGTTTGAGTGGGAGGTGAGCTACAAGAAAAGCAGTGCAAATATTACAACATAATCTAAGCAAATCATATAAAATCTTTCAAATGTCTTGAATATTTTCAATGTTATTATATCTTTTTTGACATCTTCTTAGACTTTATTTATGGCAATGCTAAAGATTTCATGAGCTTGTCACACATCTCTGAGCTTGCCTCTGGCCCTGTGTGTGTATGTATGTACGAGTGTGTGTGCGTGTCTGTGTGTGTACATGTCATCCTACATCGATTTATGATGCCTAACAGGGTGGAGCAATTCACCCGGGCCTTTAGAGGAAGCCATCACCAGTATAGCCTTTCAGCTGAGTGGTATCTTGGGCTGTTGTCTGTGTAAAGGCAATTCTACGCTTCTAAGTTAGTGTGGAGGTGGAGAGATAAAAAACGGTGTTTATTGCCAAAGCCACAGGACTAATTTACCTTGTCACAGCAATCTCGATGAGAGGTGCAACAAGGGAACAACTGTAAAGGAATATAGGAGATTTAGTGGTCATTAAATCCAAGAAAAACTCTCTTCATGGTTGGTTCAGAATTGCAGTATAGGGGCAGTTGTTTCATCTACCTTCATACCTCATACCCAAGACTTTTCCTTTATGTACTGAAAGTGTTGAAGGATAATTCTAAATGCCTGTTTTCATTGGCAGGTAAAAACAGCTTGTGCTGCAACATAGTAAAGTATAAGAACGGAGAGATGCTTAGCTCCCCAAAAAAGACATCTGAGCTCCCCCAGAAGCGACAACATTTTGGAAAATCTGCACTATAAGTTATAGTTTTTCCATGGGAGATGAAAAGAAACAAAGTACTAATGAACAATGAATACTGATTACAGAAGTGTGAGGTGTATGATTAAAACATCATTTGGGCTGAACATGAAATCAGGCTACAGTGATGACTATCAAATAGGACTTGGAATGGAAGGAATGCATGCAAAGTGTTTTTTTGTCTGGTTCGGTTTTTAAATAAAAAAACAGTGTTACAGAAAATGTAATGCCTAGAAGGGAAGAAAGCAGGCATATTAAAACAACTCTGACCTACCTTTCTCTCTCAGGGTTCATTTCCAGGGAACTTACACTTGGTTCTGGTGTTACGTCCCACTACTTTGCTCCAGCGGACTCTGTCAGACTTCCTGTTCAAGTACAACAAGGATGAGTTCAAAATGAAGGTGCCAGTATGACTTGTACATTACATGTATATGTCTTTCCTTTTTGTATTTTATTATCTTCTTTAGGAATTAATTTTGCTTTCATTTATTATGAAACAAGGTCTCTTGTAAATTATTAAGGATTATCTTTGAATAAATAATGCGTCATATAATCAGTTGGTGGTGTGTGTTTATTTTATCAGGTGGTGATGCTTAGTTCCGTAACTGAGCTCCATGCCTATATCGACCCAGGACAATTGACCACAGAGCTGGGAGGCACGCAGGAGTACTGCCATGACAGCTGGATCTCACACCGCACTGTATGTGTATACACACACACACACACACACACACACACACACACACACACACACACACACATAAGGTTTTGAAGGAGATTTTCTCACATTTTAAAGTAAAAATCTTTTGACATAAAACTTATTTATAGAAAAAGAGATTTGACTCCAGTGTATGATTGCATAATGAATGGGCCTCTGTATATTTATATGTTCTGAATGTCTCCTCCGCAGGCAATCGAGGCATTCGCCCTCATGGTGAAGACCACGGCTCAGACCCTGCAGACGTTCGGCACTGAGCTTGCAGAGACAGAATTACCCAACGACGCCGAGGCTACCACCAACCTGCTGCACACACACACTCTGAAGAAGGATAAAATGAAGGTCAGATACGCTTCTATGTCTTTTCCATACTGGTTAACCAACCATATGTCTCATAGATATTTGGTGAAATGCTTTAAGGTGACTGCAAGCAGGAGACTTTGCAGTTTCCTTGAAAACGTTAGTGCTGAAGAAAATTATTTGTTTAATTTCCAGGAAGACCTGCAGGTGGCACTGTCTCAAGGGGGACGTCTGCTGGAGTGTATCAACGAGCCGTTACAGACAGACCCTGAATACAACATGACCTATGATGAGCAGGAAAATTTAGATACTGTACAGAGGTAGAGGAGAGAATTATTAGATACATAAATAG